>NW_028261390.1:22440030-22777030 GCF_051295495.1 Thamnophis sirtalis
CACTCCAAACTCGATTGCAGAAAATACAACTTCAGCAACAGAGTGGTCATCGCCTGGAATGCATTACCTGATTCTGTTGTTACATCCCCAAACCCCCATAACTTTAACCTTAGACTGTCTACTGTTGACCTCACCCCATTCCTAAGAGGTCTGTAATGGGCGTGCATAAGTGCAGCAGCGTGCCTAACATCCCTGTCCTACTATCCCCATTTATTTATACACATTTCCTGTGTTCTTATTCATATTTATTCTTATTTCTGTTATCTTGTACATGAGTGACTGACTGACTAAATAAATAAATTTGCAAGAAAACAGAACCAACAGCCCCCTCCCCCCACTTTGGGCTATGACCTGGAAGATTGAGAATCTTCATAGACATTTAACCAAACTCAGAGACTATCAAGGACTTCATAGATCAATCCTGATCTACAAATATTCTCTATTAAAACTGTATTAAGCCGGGGGGGGGGGTCAGGAAAAATAAGCACTGCATTTAACAGGAACTATACTGTCTTTATTGACATAGGCAACCAACTCCTAATAGCACTTTTATTTCAATAAGAATCCTTAAGTAGACTTGCTGTATTAAGTATGAGACGTTTCTGCAGAATTTGAATCCAAAAGCCCAAGTCCCAGAATAATGCCATTACCGTTTCTTTTTAAAAAGTTTTCTTCCCTATATGAGAAGCCTTTCACTTTTCTGCTTTTCCAGCTGTTATTGACTTCCTTTCGCTTTAACTGTCTGCCAGTTAAAAGCATAAGGGAATTTCATAACAATGAAATTCCACATCAAGTTCTCAAATTCTCTACACAAACTATAGCTCAAAATGTTAAGTCTAGTCACTTAAAACCAAACGAACCCGTGGTCATTGCCAAAGGTTAGCAAATAAGTGTTCCTAGGTTGGATCTGTGATACCAAACAATGGGGAAAGGTTGATTTAGCTTTTCTTCCATTCTGCCTGTTCAGGCTAACTTTCCATCTCAAATTGACAGTCCCCCATAGGAGCATTTACTTTGCAGAGGAATATCACTGTGTCTCAGCCTGTGCTTACCTGTACAACAAAGGGTATTGTTGTAGAAATCTATCTTCAGATCCTGTTGCTTTTGTTGTGTGCCCTACTTCTTCTCCGCAAGAAGGAAGAAACATGAATGACAGCAACAGCAACAGGGAGAAAGGAGAGCAATTCTTTTGCTTCCCATTAACTTCATAAGCATATGGTGCCTTTCTGTAAACTGCACTGTGCATGATGACATAGGTTGACTTATTTTCTAAGGTAAGGCCCTTTAATTAGTATATATTGACCCTTTAATTGTAAGACTGCCAATGGTAGTGATCTGGAGCCAGCACATTTATACACATCCAATACTTATCCTTTTTCTTACAATTATAGAGTGTTGGATAAAGAGGAGTTTCACATACTGAAACAAGAATCTCCTTGCCTATTAATAATGTCTTGCCAGCCAATGGATGGGGCTGGGGTGAGGGGTAATCCATATAGCCTTTTTACTGAAATGAACCTTTGTATAATTAATGACAAGGTTTCTGTCCAAATAAGATAGAATAACTAAAGATTAGAAAAAGCTGGCTCACATCCTATTTGATTGTTGCTTGTATAATGGGGTGAGAGACAGGTACTTTGGTCCATATACCAAATGAATAAACCCACTGGGATCCCCATATCAAAACAACTTACTTTATGTGCATCCAGAACCTGAAAATAACATTTAACACAGCACAGTACTTAAACAAAATGGTTTGGTTGAGATAGGCATACATGGGACCGATTGGGGTAGATTGTAAGGGTGACACCGAAATATAATTTTATGTCATTTTATTCTATTTTATATATTTATGTGTTAAATTATATTGTATATTATCCTACAACGATTGCATTTTACCATACTCTTATTTTAAATTGTTTGCATAAGATTTTATTGGCGATATGTGTCTGAACCTTGTGCTTTGATATGGCCTATAAGCTAATTAATAAAGCTATCATCATTATCATCATTAGAAAAAGCTGCTGTTAATTTTTTTCCTACTGATGATTGGCTGGTTATTTTTGTTTGTACAAAACATAAGAGCATTTTTCAGTTCTAGCTGTTGATTGTAATGCAGATAAATGTGTTATCATGTACAACTTACTATGAACTCATGTGAAAGGTTTTTTTGTTGTTTCTTTCTGATTTTACTGCTGCAATATAGTGTTAATCTGAATTAAAAAATTCAATTTGTGCATATTTTAAAATTAATATGTGCTGTTCAGTTGTATTTTCCAGCTACTTGGCACAGGCAATATATTTGGAATAGGTATGTGTATGCAGCATAGAGTGGTTTGAATTAAAATCAGAATTATTTTGACATGCAATTTTATGATCTCATATATGCTATATGGAATATTTTACCTTGACTTCATATTAACGGGGAAAATCTTTACATTTACAAAATATTCCAAAAGAACCAAAAGTAAATCCTTTTGAAATGACAAATAAAACTCAATCTTTATTACTGTCATAGCGTACAATAATATATTACATTATTTGAACACTTTGGCAGAATTTCTATAGTAGTGTTCTGCTTCACAATTCCAGCAATTTAATTGGATTATTGAAAAGACTATAATTTGAAAAACAAGAGTCATTTTCACTGAAGCAAAAATGTAATTAAAAGACCCAGCAAGTCTAGAATAATCTATATATTCACTTTATTGTTAATACTGGTTTTCTTTAAAACCACTTGTAAGAAAATCTATATAATAAAAAGAATCAAATGGAAGTCATAGTTCATTATTTTCAGTACGTTTAATGTATCAGAGATACAGAAAATACTTTATAAAAATCATACAGCCTCTCTTGTGCACAGTAAAACATTTATGAGCAATGCAATATCTCCCTTTATTACTGTTTGGTAGAAAAGCTGCTTTGGGGAAAAATATTATTTCTTAAATTCTATCTCCATTGAAAACATTTTGAATCCTGTTGTTATCACTTGGTTCTCTCATAGCATAGAATTCTCTCTTCATTTACACAGAAACAATTAAACCTAGCACTAAACAAATCATAGAGGATGACACTATAATTATAAATCTTAATCTTCTTCATTAGTTAGGGGAGTACTATTTATTCCAAATGAATGAATGAATGATTGATTGATTGATTGAATGATTGATTGAACGAATAAATGAATATCTATTATAATTTCATAACTACATATTACATTAAAATATTTGGAAAGGTGCAAATTCATGCCCTTTTATCACATTTTTTGAATATATAGTTAAATGTAGCCAAAAATGGGAACATAGAAGACTTTTTAGGAGCAGACACTTTTAGAGATGGTAAATCAAATTACCATCTATAAATCCTAGTGTCAGCATTCCGAATAACATACCATTGAAAGCAGAACTCCAAGGTAGGTAGATTCTTCAAAAAATATATTTATTCGATACTTCATGTCATCACAGCAAGAGAAAACCAACTCTAAAAATTCCTAGCTGTTCAATTTAATCAATTTTTGGGGGGCAAATTGTTCAAGGAATGCTTTTTAGAATAAATCCTACTGCAGGTATATTTTCTGCATTTCCCAAGTCTTATCCACAAATGCAGCAGAAAAAAATTAAATCAATTTTGTTGTCAATCAATAAATATCTGCTATTATAATTTCACAACTAAAATTACATTGAAATATTTGGAAAATGAGGAAACAATTACTGGTCCAAATTACTTGAATATGCAAGTAAAGACAACCAATAAGGGGACTAGAGAGGGACTAGGACTTGGAAGATAGATTTTTTTAGGGTCAGAGATTTTATCAGTGACATAAATCTAGGTCAATATACAGTAGTTTGCAAGAGAACTGGTTAAAACTTCAATGTAGATTCTGTTGGATTTACCATAGCAAAATACTATAAAGCTTATCTATATTTGTCTTTGGCTCAAAATTATTTAGAAGTGTGGCTGAAAAATTAATGTGACCAAAAAAGAGAATTGAAAAACACTTAAATTAAGGATTGTTTTATTCAGATCTGGTCTTAAATCTTTCATAAACTTTTCCCATCTTAGTTTATAAAGAGAGATTTGGGAATGAAAATACTGAATATTGATGTTTAGAAATCTTGATGTATTCCTCTTTAAAAATTTATACATATCCATGCCCTAGTTTTCCCAAATTTTGGTGTCCTTTGTTTTATTTCTTTCTCTTATTTTAATTAATTTAGTGATATGTGACAAGTTCATTTAAAAAAAGAAACAAGATTAGAGAAAAAGTTTCTGCTATTACTTTGCCCATCTGTCTTTCAATGTAATATTTTTGCAATGTCAACCAGTTGAACGTGACACTTTCAAAAAGTAACACATCTTATGAAATGTTCTTAGTCCAAACTATGTTATTGCTATGTTAGTTACAATGCCCACCAGCAGTTCTCCAGTTTTAGACAGAAGTGATTTCCAAGACCAAGTGTTCATAAAAATACCAGAATACAGAAATCCAAAAAATCTGGAAAGTCCTTAAGCAACAACACTTAACTTTAGCAGCTATAGTTCCTTCATGATGTAAATGTAGAGTTTAACACCTTAATGCAGTCTTCATAAGTCCTTGAAGAAAGTTATGTTGGCTCCAAAAAGGTTTCTTTACAGAACCCAACCTTCATTATAATTTCGAATTGTTAGACTATATTAGACATAATTTAAATTTATTATAATTCTAATATATCTTTGGAGGAATGTTGTCCATGGGGTTGCAATGGGTCGTACATGACTTCACAACTAACAACAGCAAATATATCTTTCATCTAACTCTATTAACTGTCTCCTTCTTTGTATATAAATAAATATAGAATTGTCATAGTGTCAATGCATACACAAATATTGAGCAACATATAATGTCTGATTTAGTGTAGTGATTACTGTCAAAATATGATTGGATAATCAAGTTTACAGCCATTTTAATCATGGTCATTATTGGAACATCTTGCAGCAATCAATATTTGTCACCTTAACCTATCTCAAAAAAGGTACTGAGAATAACAGCAGAATCACGTATATAAGAGACAAAATGATTACAAATCAGAAAGTGATTTGATAAATAGGAACTTCCTTAGTATTAGAATAAAAGCTTTAGTATTAGTTCTAAAATGAGCCAATTATATTTTGCTAGGTCTTTATATATCCACATAAGCACCAAAAATAACAGTGAATATTTGCTTTGATGATAAGGAGCTAAGAGCACAGTTCAGTTTAGCTTCTTATAGAGAAACTCTAATAAGAGAAGGATTGGTTGGAAGGGATTGATATCAGAACCAAGCAGTGGTGGTATTCAGCTGGTTCGGACCGGTTCGGGCGAACCGGTAGTGGCGATCTGTGGGTGGCAACTGCCCACCCGCCCCGGCTCTATGCCATCTTATTTAGGCACATTTTCTAAGCTGCGCACATGCGTGCAATCTGTGCCCATGAGCAAAGCACATAGGCAGAGGGCATGCACGCACACAGTTTTGGTGCTTAGTGAACTGGTGGTAAATGCATGTGAAACCCACCTCTGGAACCAAGGCCTCATTATGTCAGAGATTCTGGGAAGGAATACTTGCAGAAGAGAAGAAAAGGGGAAAATGCCTGAAACAGATTTAGCCATTCCAAATGTCTTTCGAAAATTTTGCTCTACATTTTGGGAAGAGAACTTAGGTAGTTGATTTCCCAGAATTTTTCAGCATAAGGGAAAACTCCCAATAAATTCTCAAGTGCAATAATATCCCTTCATACCAGTATAAAGATTAAAATATTGCCTAAAGGAGAAGTTCTCTCATAAGGGTTTCTCCTGAGAAATAGGAAAAACTAGAGAGGCTACAAACCAATGGATATATCAACTAATGGTGAGATGATTGCACAATGAAAGATAAGATATTAATACATCATAACTATATAAGTGCAATAATACATTCCATATAAGTGATAAGCACTTCTGATAAGCACTTCTATATAAGTGCTTATCAGACGTTCTATTGGAAATGTTTTAAAAGATAATTATCTCTCATAAAACTGGAAGAAAAAAATTGCAGAATTACTTGCTCTGGCACTAATTTAACACACTGTAGTTCCTTTTTGTTGTTGTTTATATAAAGTTTCTCAACTCAACTACCTCATAATGTAAGCTAGAGAACATAAACTTTTCCCCACTAATAATATGAAAGGGCTTAACCCTTAGAATAGACTGAAGAAGTAATCTTTTTTATACAAAGAAAGATATTTAATAGAAAACATATTGCTAAAAAAATCAGAAAAGGTCAGAGACTTAAATATAAACATTAAAAAAGACTGAATTCAGGATCCTTTGCTAGGCAACAGATTCTGTACTAACATTTTCCCTTTCTTACTTTGTTACCAACTAAGCTTTGTTACTGAATACAATGGAACTAACATGTCATAATAAAAGTTCAAATATGATTTTATTCTCAAGGCTGGTGAGGCAGCTGAAGTAGCCGTAGCGATGTTTCAAGAGTACTGTTATCATCACACAAGTCTCACCTTATATTAATAATTTTTTAACAGTATGGTTTGATCACTTCCTCCCCTGTTCTGTTTTTCTACTAAAACCTTTACAAATTCTACACAATTATTTCTCAACACCTTTCTTGAATGTCCCCAAATATGTTCTCTTTCAGATGAAATCACATTTATTTAATTAAGACCTAGGCTTGTGCTACTCTTAAATAAAGCAGATTTCACTCTCAGATTTGCAAATAATTATTCAAAGTGGCCAATTTTATCTTAAATAACTAAAAGGTTTCCTGGTTTATGGCACCATTATTAACATACGATTAATAAGCAGCTAATGAAAACCAGCTCCAGTAAGACATTTGTTAAGATAATTTATCTTAGTTCAAAGTTAGGTGACATTGTTTTAAAACAATAGTTCAGAGGCATTTGTCATTTAGCAATACATTCTTAAAATGAGTATTATCCCATCAAGCAGCTGATAGAATTCAAAACATATGGGAGCCCATTTGTTTCTCCTGGAAAAAAAATATGGCTTACTGTGTCATGTTATTATTGTGCCAGTTAACAGCAATCTGAATCGAGCCCAACTTGACCAATTGAACTTATTTTGTCTGCTCCATGGCTTTGTAATAATTATCCTTATTGGATTTTATGATTGGAAACAATAGAAAGACAAACACATCTGTAGGTAATCTTAAATTTCTATAAATTAGGGGAAATGGTTGGGAAGATGGAATTTCAGTGCACTCCAATATACTCACATACTACTGTGCATAGATTGGAGGAAGAAAATCATGATATGAGATCTTTCAAAAAGAGTTTGAAATTGCAGGGGTGTCCAACTGGTAGCCAACGGGGTGGATGCGTTACATGTTTGCCATGCCCATCCAGCTCCATGAAGGAAAAAAACCATCACGATATATCACATGACGGCAACGTGACACAGCAAGTTTGACACCCGTGTACTACTTTTCTACACTGTGTTCTTTTGTTTCCCATTCTCTTCCATTAACAATAATAACACAAGATGATACTTACTTGAGGACCAGGTTGACCCTGTATAGAAAAGAGAGAGAAAAAGAAAGAACAATTTTAAACAGCAAACCCCCATTTTTTAAAAAAGCATAAGAGCTTTAGCTTTCTAACAAGACGACAATGCAATGATTTTGACACTCTATTCAAAAACATTTGGTTGAAATTCCAATTGCAAATTTAGTCAAAGGTAAAATATCCCCAACCATAATGACAAAATTATTTCAACAAAATAAAGCAAGTTAGGAATGTTCTGTGTGGAGGAACAAGGTCATGTTATTTTCACAATGCGCTGCTAATGATCTATATAAAAGCACATTAATAAACTAGCATTATTGTTTTATAATTAGATTTCAGTAAACCAGCTTCAAAGTAATTTCTATAAACCTTATTCAAAATCCAAAAACAGCAACCATCAAATCCTTAACTGCAAATACAATACAATAATTAATCTTCAAAGAAATTCCAGCCCTTGGGGGGGGGGAGCAGAAATATTAATTGGCTTTTTCGCTCTGCAGATCTAACAAATTGCTGGGAATTTTTTTTTAATAGCTATTTTATCCTTCAATTAATATTTTTGTCCATCCAAAGTACATTGCTTTCAAAATTGTCTTTCCATATTAGTTCATATTGTAATTTAAAAAATATGACTGCATACAGTATGTTTTTGAATTTGAATACTATAGTGTTACTTTTATTTTATTTATGTTACTTATAGGCTGCTCCAATCTGAGGGGCATACAAATATATTATGACAATCATACATTTCTTTGAAATTATCAAAAGCAGGAGAAGAAAGCAAAAGAGACTGCAATGTTTAAATAATTCTGCACATTTTTCTCATTCTTCAAAATGGGCTTACGATTGCAAGTGATTCCATTACTTAGTTTCTTTCATATTTTTTTCTCAGATCACCAATAAGCATTGTTGACTATGTTTGGAGCAGTGGTGGGTTGCTAACCGCTTTACTACGCAGAAGCATCCAGGCGGGTGGGTTAAGCCTTCCGCCACTGCCACTACTGGTTTGGCTGAACAGGGCTGAACTGGGAGCAACCCACTTCTGGTTTGGAGTGTATAGAGCATGGCAATTGAAATGTATTACTATTTTTAAAAAAAACAAAAAAACACCCCACTTTCTAGACATAAGCAAATATTTAACTGCCAAGACACCAAAATGATGAGATGTGTGCTATGAGGAAGCCCTGCCCTCTAGCAATGCTCTATGAAAGTATGTAAGGAGCAGAGAGGCATACATTTTGCTTCGTGAATAACATCTTTTACCCCCTATGGATGCCCATTTCTACCTTGATTTTAAGCATAGTTCTCAGGTAGAAAGAAACCAGCTGTATAATTGGATCAGCTTTCCCAACATGGCAACATCAATGCATTAGAGGAACTTTTCAGGCCAAGAAATTCATGTAGCTGTTTTGCAAAGACCTCACTGACATTCTTTAAAAACAATTTTGTGGATTCAGGATATGCATTTACTTCTTTTCATGAATATTTCTTCTGCCACATTCAAAATATGTTCTATACTGGCTTATCTTTGAAAATCCCTCAGAGACTGCAATTGATAAAAAGGAAGCTTCCTGTACACTAGGAAATGAGATGAGAAATCAGTCATATTTCACCTTAATTGGAAGAACCTCGCTGGCTTCCAATAGGTTTTGAGGTCCAATTCAAAGAACCCTAGGTAGTAATTTCCTAGGTATTGGCTGAACATATTCCTGACATAGAAATAACTGATGTAGTTTACTTGTTTCAATTGAATATCTTAAGGGTTTCTGACCTGAGGTATATGGGGGCTTCGAAGTGGTTGAGGTTATCCTCATTTAGGAATTGCCTTGTCGAGTGACTTTTTTGAAATTATGATGGTGATATAAAAAAGTAACTTTACCATCAAGCCTTGCATTTACTGCTTTCACTGCTCATAAGCCCAGATACAGTTTCATTTCATTTTGCTTAACGATTGAGTCCCCATTCCCGATTATGGTTGTTAACAAGGACTATACTTTCTTCTGGTGACACTATTTTACAGAATAATCTTCCTTTGGAGACCAGACTGGAATAAATACATTCTGTTACTCTTGAAAAGATGCTAAATAAAAATTATTCCAAAGAGCTCCGGAGAGTAGATATTGCCCAGTAGTACATTATTTAAAATTATTTACATTAATATGTTATTAGTAACTTATATTAGGACTTTTTAACTTTGATGGGTTCTTGGTTATGATTGTTCAGCTACAAACAAATAGGATAACTATGACTTGGATGACTGAGAATCTCCAAAGACATTTGGAGACAAATAGTTTAATAAAAACTGGATAAGAGACACTTACAATTTCTCAAGAATGCATACAGCCATATCTATTAATCCGTTTTCCTATTCATACTTTCTTACATAATTACCAGCCCTTTCTTTCAAATAGTCATCATTTCACTTAACATTGATCAGCCCAAAGCTTCTTATTAAAGGTTTTTAAATAAGTGTTCCTGGGATATGTTTTCGTTTTTAAAAATCATAATGCTATGCGTGCACTGAGGTTTGTTTCCATTAGAGTACAGCCATAATCACTTTTCTTCAATTGACAGAGGTTGTTTTCATACGTCTGACAGGAGAATTATTTTGAGCTCTATCGTTCCTTTCATTGTAATATATCTCCCACAAATACACATAGGAAAAATATAGTTAGTGTAAGCTAAGAAGGAAATGGAAAATACCCAGTGTTACTTGGAGAAGATAAGCTGGATTTTTTACCACAGTCAATTAACAATGAGAAAACAGAAAAGTTTAAAATCCTTGGGAAAGTGCTGAGACCTTAAAACAATAGGATTTTCATGATAATATTTAAGAATTCACTTAAAGCTCCAGAAAATCTCTTACAAAGAGGTGAAAACTGCTATGAAACTGTTTTAGTGATCCCAAAAGACCCTAGAAAATGTAATCCCTAGGTTATAATATATAAAGAATTAATATAAAATTCTATCTCAATTCAGAATACATTGAATGTGCTAAGTGATATTTAAACATTTACTACATGTATAGTGAAGACCTACCATTAGGATGTGTACATTGTCAAGTGGCATTAGAGACATATGGTACATCAATAGTGGGTGTATTTCCTGACTGTAAAGACTATGATGAGATCAAAAAGTTTATCTTCTAAGATACTTTGATATGCAGCTATAATGAAATACTTTTTTTAAGGCAAGAGTAATCACGTTAACTGAGTTGGAGTCTCCTCTAAACCATAGAAAGACATGTAATATTAGTGGAAAGATTGAGTGGGAATGTAAAATAACCCTCTTTTCCCAAGATCAGTCAACAAAGAATGCTATCCATAGCATTGGAACTCCAAGAGAAAGACAAGAGGATAACAGGAAGGAGAGGAAAAGTGGCAGGTATGCAGTAAAATGTAGAAGATTTCAGAGCACGAAAGCATTGCAGAAAGCAAAATTTATTCTTAAATGCAAGCATCATGAAACATTGATAAAGCAAACCTGTGACATTTTCCCACTTTCTCCAAAAATGGTACCTGCATATTAAACATGTACAAAATCACTGGAGTGTTGATGGGTCTAGAATTAGCACCATTTCTTGTGCCATACACAATAATGACATGTCTATCTAAACAACTATTTAATCCTTTCTTTTACCATAGTTATGGGCTGTAGTATTTCTTCTCTTGCCTTTCCAAAGTTGAAAGAGTGATAGTGATGGTAATTCAGAGGTGGGTTGCTCCTGGTTTTTGCAAACAGGTAGTGGTGGTGATGGGAGGCTCCGCCCACCCGCCTGGATGCTTCTGCGCATGCGTACTGCACACGAGCGAACCAGTAGTAAAACAATGGGAAACCCACCACTGTGGTAATTATTTTTTAGTTGCAGTTTTTAATCTGTCTAATATCAAATGTTTCTATGTACACTTGTTTTACTCAGAAGCTTTCTTATACATGAGGGGTTTGGTGAATTGGGGGAAGTGTTTTTCTCATTTCATTAATTCCATAAATGAAAATACTTCTATAGTTTCACCATCACTGCCACACAGGGCTACCCGGTTATCTTAATGCACCAGTGACTTTTCAAAGAGAAGATCTTTAAGGGCAAATAATGTTGAAATATTTATCATTAACGTTCAGAGCATTTCTCATTACAAACTGTCTGTTAACAAAAGGTACCTAGGGAACTGGATCTATGTACATAATACATGTGTAATGGCATAATTGCCTCCTTTTTTTGAGTGGGTATAAGTATTAACAACCCTTGATAATTACATTCAGATTTTCCTCTACAATTGGGATTGGAATTCAAAAGCACTCCAAAACTCAGAAAGCATTTCTGACAACATGGGCAGAGATGACACAAAAGAATTGTGCTCCAAGCCTTTCTATTAAATCTGACCTTGAACTGAGACTAGACTCCTTTCAAAACATCTAAATTTGGATGTCGAACACTTGAAAATCAGGCCAGAGGGAATTTAGAAAATCTGTCCCATGTACACAAATACAATAATGAAAGCTTGGCTGCAATTTTAAGTTTATTTAGTAGGAAATACATTCAAAGGAAAACAAACGAGGCTGTGTAGATGATTTGAATGTAGACTGTTTATCAGTATGGGCAACAATAGAAGAAAAAATGGAAGATATATTCTGGGTTCTTGGATGGGGGAAAAGGGAATATTTTATAAAAATATTTAAAACACAAAAAAATTGTATGGCGCAATATACACTTGCCCACTTATCTAGTTAGAGGTTTCACAACCTATTTTTATATTTTATGTAATATTTATTATCCTTATTTTTTAAAAAACAATAGAGTTCAAGATAGGAAACACTTATTTAAAAAAATTAAGTAGCTAACCAAGCAGAAGTAATAACAAAATAAATTAAACCAGAATAGACTGTAATTGTCTGCATTGTCACCAATCTTTATGGTAGAGGAGTAAAGTTAAGTATGAAATGTACAGTGATAATGAAGATGTACTGAAGTGTGAAATTCCTTCAGATGCCACCATGAAGAGAAAGAAAATGAAGTTTATAAAGCTGATTGGGAGAAAGGGAGAGCACCTGAAGGAATTAGGTGTTCAAGAAATAGTGATGACAGTTCCTTGATAGTTCCAATCTTTCATTCTAAATCCACCAAGATCGTAGTTTTTCAACCCACGATAACAGGTGATAGCAGGTCTAGACAATGGTCTCATAGAAATGATCTCATAGAGTAACAGAGTCGGAAGGGACCTTGGAGATCATTTGATCCAATCCCTAGCTCAAGCAGGAGACCTTATACCATTTCAGACAAATGTCTGTCCAGTCTCTTCTTGAAAACTGGTTCATTGTTCTCACTGTTAGGAAGTTTCTCCTTAGTTCTAAGTTGATTCTCTCCTTGATTAGTTCCCATCCATTGTTTCCTGTCTTACCTTCTGGTGCTTTGGAAAATAGTTTGACCCTCTCATCTTTGTGGCAGCCCCTCAAATATTGGAACACTGCTATAATGTCACCCCTAGTCCTTCTTTTCACCAGTCAAGACATACCCAATTGTCTCCAACTGGAAATGAAGAATTTGCCTAGCAACAAGTGAATGGTCCAAAGTTATATCCCATTCAGGCATTTGTTATCCAGATGTGTGTCACATCCATTGAGGACACTCTGAATCATCTTTCTGCCTGCATCAAGTTAATGACACTAGCTGCTCTAGGCAATCTTGCATTAAGCACAAATAGCTGCAGCTCTAAAGCCTTTACTTATATTGCTGAACATGCATGGGCTCCTATGAAATCCAGAACCCTGAATTATCAGTCAGCAAATCTGGAAGCTAATAAAAGTAATAAAAAGATAAAAAGATAGCAACTCTGGAGACAAAACTTTTTTTTAACCACATCTTTGTTACAGAAAATATTGAACTAAAACATTGATAGCCAGGAGATACTATTTAAGTTTGCATGCATGCATATAGATGTATATATGCAAATTTATATAGTACTTATATCTTCAACACTAAACTATTTCACGTTTTTAAAAAATCCTGGTACTCAAATGCCGAACAAGTTGTCTTTTCTCCAGAAAACAAAACAACTTGTCTCATTCATTTTAACTAATTCAACAGATTTGTTTTAGGGTAAATGGTTAATGAGTGTAGCAAAACAAATTACCGGTATATCAATTTGCAAGAATTTATATGTTATGCTGTGATGACTAAATATTTTGAATTAGCTTAAATTAACTCTACACCTTCAATATTGGAGAGGTAATGAACAATTTAGAAAACAGAGAACAATTACATGATAAGCATTCAATATGGAATGCCAATTTTGAAAATTTTTCAAATTTGTATTAAAATATAAGGTGCAAATTAAAGATTTGGTTACACTCGTACATCACTACACGTCAGGGAATATATGCTGTTCTGACCTAGGCTTCCCAAGAGTATGAAGCAAACTCCTTGTTCCGACAAAAAACCCTTTTATTAACTTACTGTGAATTCTGTTCTTTCACAACCAGCAAAGTCTTTCAAGGGGGGATTTACAGCCACAGACCGTATCTGCTTTGGAGAGCTGCCAGGCCAATATGTGCAAAACTTGGTAAGGAGTCTCGGAGAACCACTAACCAATTAAGCAAATTAATTATCTCCCGCAAACTCCATTCCCCCTTTGCTCCTCTTTTATTTCCTCTGGGAGAGGTCATTCATCATCCACCTGTGGCCATACTCCCAAGTCGACCCCTTTTCTTTAGCTGCTCCCTTCATCTGGCAACTCTGTGCATGGACACACTGGGAATAGGCTCCAGCTGTTCATCTGCCTCATTGATGTCTAACTCTGAAGGCAGCTGATAACTGGCATACGGTTCTGGCCCCATCTTGGCCTCTGACACAGAGCCCTAGTCAGAGCCTTCCCAGACTCCAGGACTGGCCCATGTTTTTCTCCAACCTCTTCACTGTCCAAATCTGCTGCCAGTTCTGCTGGCGGGCCACAACATATGCATCTGTTGTTCAGGAACATTTACCTTTATACTTCTGTGAATGTTAACGCTGTTAACCTTCTTCCACCTCTCAACAGGAGCCAGATCAATCAATCAGCTTGCAGGATGTGCAGCTCCACCCAACACATAGTTAAGATTTGAGGAGGGGGGGGAGGTTGCGTATTGCTCTGTCTGCAACTACCTGCAACCTATGTTTACCCATCAACCTCTTTGCACCCTAGGTATGTTCACTTCTGCATGCAGTTGCAGACAAGCCTAAATAAAGCTTCATTCTCTTTACGGAATGGTGAACTAAACAATGGAATACTTCTGCTCTCTGTTGATATTTGGCTTCAGTAATATATTTTATAATTTCTCTTATATTGCACTCCTCTTAATGCTTTGTATGATATTAAAATTAGTGATGGGGATTCATTTCTCTTTTCTCTTCCTGTGCTGAATTTAACATTATATATAACAATATATAAACACACAGAATGCATAATAAAGATATTTAATTTTTTAAACCCCAATATTGAAAAATATATTAGTGCGATTAAAAACAGTAATGGTCAAATTGGGACAAAACCAAAAGCATAAGCGAACAATTTAAATTCTTTTTCAACAATTATATTCTACAAATAACCTATCACCAATTAAAAAATAACCAATTTTTAAATAGGTTAACATTTCCATAACTGATTCCATAAAAGATGTCCAATACCAGTATATGGAATCTCATTTTTTCCAATTCAGAACTTTCTGAAGTTTTCAGTACTATTCAAAATGAAAAGTCTCCTGATCTTGATGGGTTGTCAAGGGATTTTTACCAAGAATTTAAAGAGATTTTAATACCATTTTTTTTTACTTTTAAACAATACTTTGCATTAGGGATCCAATGAGATCGTTTACGAGAGTCTGGGAAACAATCAAGATAATTTGATTCTTAAATTGGGAAAGATTCTCAGAATCTGGCATTTTATAAGACCATTTAACTTTTTAATACAGACTATAAACGTTATATTAAACTGTTAGCTAGTTAAGTGATTAATGGTAAAATTAATCATATGGATCAATCTGGTAAAATTAATCATATGGATCAATCTTGATTGCAAATCATTTCACTATCAAGTGAATCATTAAATATTATACAACATAGTAAAATTAATATGGTAAATATTTTATTTCAATGGTTCAGAGTGGCAATTACAGAACAGGCTTCAAATAATAGTGGCATCTGCTTTCAAACAAAAAAAATGAGAATAAAGAAAATAATTCTATATAGACTTTAGAAAAAGACAGGCTGGGACATGTCCAATTTTTCAATATATTATCAAGCAGCATATTTAGGCATATGATTCCATTTACTATGGAAGACTCTTCTAAACAATGGATTCAAATTAAAATTATGTCAGAGCCAAATAAGTTTATAAATCAGTGGTTTTTTAATCCAAAACATGTTTCTAAAATGAAACAGATGGAAAAATATTTTACTAAAACAATGCTTCGAATTTGGAATAATAAAAACATAGCTTCGATAAAGGGCATATCTCCTTTAATTCCTTTAATAACATATTTTGATCGGAATAATTGTTATGGTTTGGCTAAAATAGGGGATTTGAGAGCATATAATCTTCATAGTGAAAAGACTTTCATATCAAAGTTGAACCTCTCAATGGAGATGAGGCAGAGCAACAAATAAGTGATAAGGCAGAATGCCTTTTTTAGTTTCAATTTAAATCTGTTCTGAGCAATAGAAATATTAGAGCTTCAGCAATATGATCTTACACTAATGTAGAGACTTTAATACTTCATTATTTAGGAAAACCAAAAGGAACATTTTTTAAAAAAATTATAGGTTATCACTGCAATTAGAAAGAAGAAATCTGCCATATGTATTAAAGGAAGCTTGAGATATTGATCTTGGTAATCCCATACGGGAAACACATTGGCAACAGTTATGGAAACCAGATGAATTCATTTCAAACCATTCAAATGACTGATCATCATCATATTTGATGGCAACAAATTCCATAATTTATTTATGTTTAGTGTAAATTGAACTTCCTTATTATCAGTCCTGGATCTCCCTGTTTTTCAGAAAACATTGATGAGGTGGAAACATTGCTCTATCCACATTTTACAAAATATATATTATACAGGGTTATTATATCTGTTCTAATCTGCCTTTCTTTCTTTCCTCAAAATAATGCTATATTCTCTCCTTTTAGGGAAGTGGTTTGGTTTTGATTGCCTGTTTTCCAGATCTGAAATCTCATTGTTAACTGTAATGAATATCTTTCCTTATATAGCTAGATTCTCTGAGCTATAATGAAATAGCACTTGAGATCCATAATGGTTAAAATTCATATTTTATTCATTTGTTACATAACAATTTTTCCATTCCTTTCTATTAAAAATAGCCAGCTAGGAACAATATAATTAACATAACTTATAATTTATAGTTATTTAAGACTCAGAAAAGAATATTAAAGCAGAACTCAGATAAAAAATTATTTTCAAATAAAACAATACAGTAAGAAAGCAAACCCATTTTGTAAGCAAATTGACAACGGAAAGTTAGAAGGCTAGCTGAAACTTTGCTTGGGTTGCAGCTCCCAAAGTTTTAGCTTAGCCACCGAATAGATGTTTTCAAGAGCCACCCAAACTGAACATCAAACCTTGATTGAATGTAAATTATTAAATTCATTTATTTAAAATATGTGGCATTAGGAAAATTGTGCAAATGTTTCTAAAGTAGTTTTTGTATCACTCTATAATTTAAAAACTACTAGATCTACTAACTAGTCAAAGAACATGGTTGAACATGTACAACCCAAGATAGTTTAATATAATTTCTAGATGATAATAATTTGGTAGATTATAGACAGTCATGGAGATGGCCTTGAGAGCAGTATTCAGAAGGTCTTCCAAAAACAAAAGGACAAAAGCATTACTTGAACCCCAGAAATCAGATAACATAATCAGATTTCCAAGGTGTGTTAATATAGTTTATCCAATAAAGCTTTGTTCTACCTTATTGGGGAACCTGTTTCCTGCTCTGAACAACTTCAGAAGACTGACATATGTTTATATCACACTTTCTTCCACCATTTCAAGATTTTCCTGGAGATGAACAGGAATTTGGTTGGGCTGACAAAGAATGACTAGCCCAATGTGTTTTTCAATGAGTTTCTGTGGCTTAGAGTAAATTTGAACTTGGTTGTCTCTATTTCAACACCTACTATGTCACACTGCTCTGATTCTGTATATAATACAAAAAAAATATTACTTTGCCTATTCTTTTTACAGTAACAAATGTTTTGCACATATCTACTTGCCATAGAAGGATAACAATGTTTATTTGAATGAGAATTGATAAATAACATAATGTTGGGGAAGTTTAACCAATAAGTCTATTATCATATGTAGGAGGTAATTTTTTAAAAAAGAACAAATTACACATTTCAGTATATATATTTATATATATATATATATATATATATATATATATATATATATATGTATGTATGTATGTATGTATGTATGTATGTATGTATGTATGTATGTATGTATGTATGTATGTATGTGTGTATATATATATATATATATATATATATATATATATATATATATATATATATATATATATATATATATATATATATATATGTGTGTGTGTGTGTGTGTAGCTTATTGGAAATCCCTATACCAAATCCACCCTAATACCAGCAACTTACTAACTGACTCTTTTCTAAACTTATTTAGATTGACAGAAGAAATTTAAAGCAACAGGTGCTTTTAATCATATACAGAAAGGAATACTTGATATGCGTATGCTTGGTGGTAATATTAAATCACACTTTGCACACTTGAAGGACAAAAAACCAAAATAGGCTATATTCTGCGGTGCTGAATATGGGGGAGGAACATCTAGATAAATGATCCACATAGTTGGAAATGGAAATGATTAAGTAATTTCCTACTTAGGGATATACTGAAGACTGGTTAATGAACTGCACTATTTGAGGAAACCACAGCCAATTAGTTTGATTCAAAACCGATCTTTCAAATAATTTATTTTGAAATTTTGGTCTGGCATTATAGCACTGATTAGGCATATAAACCAAGCTATGCTGGTGAAGTATATTAAACATATAAATAATCACAGCTGTGTGAAGTCTACTCTAATCCACTTCTTCACACCAGTCTTTTTGAATTATTAATTTTAGTGAAAGCTGAAAGCTCAAACTATCAAGACTACTGCCAATCAGAAGTCAGAATACCTGTCTGAAATAAAAACATACTACTGAATAAGAACCCTTTCACTGTTTAGCAAGATGTGAGTGCTAGGCCTGCCTGGATTGTTCTGCACAATTGTGGCTGCACAATTCACTAAATGATCACTAAATGATACATATTTCTGTATGACTTTGCTGCCACCTAGTGGTCATCCAGAATATCACACACACAATGCAGTATAGAACTGAGGTGAGTTGCCATCTATTGGTAATATGGATATTTGCAGTCTAAATAGTACCCTTTTAATTTTCCAGAGGACTGTGAAGATCTGGCCCTTGTCTCAAGCATTAGGATAGAATGAGGATGTATGGTTGGGGAAAAGTATGTTTTTAACCATGTTTTATGGATTGTTGTGAATCAACTAAAGTCATTGTATGAGATAAATGGCCATATAACATTATAAATAATAAAATTTCATGGAAAGATCAAACTGGCCTATAAGAAAGGCCAAATGAAGAATATAAAATATACGTGGCAAGCAGAGGTGGGTTCCTACCTGTTCGGACCGGTTCAGCTGAGTAGGTAGTAACTCAGCCTGCCACGCCCCCAAACTGGTTCTCTCCACAGTGCCGTAGGCACCACCATCTTGGTTTTTTTGCTTCTGCGCATGGGCAGAAGCATTTTTAAAGTACTGCACATGTGCACGTAGGGTGCATCAAGCAAGCATGTGGGGCGCATCCTTGAGAGAACTGGCAGTAGCAGCAGCCAGAACCCACCTCTGATGGCAAGGCAAAATATTACATGGCCAATACATTAAAAAAATAGCAGTCAACGCAGATAAAAGATGTGACAACAACAGGAAAATAGAAAAAAGAGACCGAGAGGCCTTAAGAACAAATATTTGCAAAGCCAAATAGAGAAGACAGCAACACCCAGCAAACGCTGTCTCTGCAACTAAGCTAAAGAAACAGCTGACCACCTTGTTAGCTGCTGCATGAAAGTTGTACAGATTGACTAGAGACGTGGTGGGTTCCTGCCAGTTCTAACCTCTTCTATAGAAGAGGTTCCACAAACCTACCGTGCAGTTTAGAACCGGTTCCAGCTTCCTTCCCCCGCTCCTCCGCACATCATCGAGCTGAAGAGTGAGAGGAGGAATTCTGGGAGTTGAAGTTCACAAGTCTTAAACCTGTCAAGTTTGAACACCGCTGGGGGTTTTTTCTAAAGGGTTAGGGGTGCAAAGGTCTTGTAACTTGACAGCTTTAAGACTTGCGTGCTTCAAATGCCAGAGTTTCTGAGCCAACATTTTGGTTGCTAAACAAGAGCGTTGTTAAGTGAATTTCACCACATTTTACAAGTTGGCCATGCCCACCCAGTCACATGGTTGTCAAGCCACTCCCACTCAGTCACATAGCTGGCAAGCCACTCCCAAAATGCAGGCCACACCTACAGAAGGGTCCTAAAAATTTTTGAAACCCAACACTGACTACAGACCACTGCATACCAAAGTAGCAACAATGGTGCATTGGAACATCTGCAAGAAATACAATTTGCTCTAAGCAAAAATAGGTGGAACCACAACGCAAACTAAGTAATAGAAAACGGAGAAGTTAAAGACTTTAGGATTCAAGCAGACAAGCAACTAGCACATAACACCCCAGACTTAACAATGAAACAAAAGAAGTCTGGATAATGTATGTGGCAGTATCTGGAGAGAGCAAAAAAGAGAAAGAACCGGAGAAAATCACAAAACACAAAGTCCCACAAGTAGAAATAGAACAATTGTGGAAAAAAGCAAAGGCAATAGTAATAATAGGTGCCCTTGGGGGCAATCCCAAAATGACTGGAGCACTTATTAAACATCTGCCTTTCCTAGGTCCTTGGGAAGGACGTGGTAGCTGGATAAGAATGCCAAATCCAGTTTAAACATCTGGCTGACTGTGCAAGCAATTATAATAATATACTCTAGGCCTATTTCACTGCAAGTCAAGTATCTCAGGACAAAAAGAGGATAATCTCTATTTATTCCAAGAAGCACAACAAAAATGGCAGTAAACAGAATGAACCATTTATGTGACTCAAGAGGGAGCTCCTTTTTTTAAAAAAAAAGTCATTCATGTATATGAAGAAAAACAATGTTATATCCCACTCCAGACAAAATGTATGTAAGGTCTGCTTTGAAATGTATTTCAGGGAGAAAGAGAAAATCATATTATTAAAAAATATGAAATGAAAACAGTCTTCTGTTTAAAGCAGGGGTGTCAAACTTACAGTGTCACATTGTTATTATGTGACGTATTGTGCCATTTTTTCCCTTCACGGAACTGGGGTGGGCATGGCTTGCGCATGACGCATCTGGCCCACGGGCCACCAGTTTGACACCCCTGGTTTAAAGGTATCAGCATCTTGGATTTCAAGGGATGTGCCTTTAATGTATCTGTATGAAAGCAGAATGGAATGAAGAGCCTGTAAGTAAGTGCTAGATTAAATCAGAGATTGTGAGGAAGTCTAAAAGTGAATTGAGCATTGTGATTAGAAAATAAAAGTTCAAGAAATGTGTGTGCTTTCTGAATATACTATAAGCATTCTGATTATTACTCAGTTGATTTTATCATAGACCTGTTGATTTGAATCAATACATCAACAGGCAGCCACATTTTCTGTTATATCTGTTATTCTTAATTGCTATTATTTTCATTTTTATTGCAGATGGAGGGAATACAGGTAGTCCTCAACTTACAACCACAATTGAGTCCTTAATTTCTATTGTTTAGCTAAATATGTATTGAGTTTGGCCCCATTTTATGACTTTTCCTGCCACAGTTGTTAAGTGAATCATATGCAGTTGATAGGTTAGTAACCTGGTTGCTAAGTGAATCGGGGTTCCACATTGACTCTGCTAGTCAGAAGGCCGCAAAAGTAATCACATGACCCTGGGACACAACAAAGGTCATAAATATGAGTCATTTGCCAAGCATCTGTATTTCTGTATTATATTCTCTTTCTAGATTTTTTCTAGATTTTTTAATGTTAAATGAGAGATTGGTATGACATTTTTTTTTTAAATATGCATGCTAAATAAAAGAAAGGCAAGATCCATAAATATCTATAGATTGCAGGGGGAAAGAATGAATTCTATCTCTATCACAGGCTTATGAGTACCCAAAGGCATATAGTTGATCACAAAGAAAAATCAAATATTGAACTAACATGGCCATTTATATTTATGTTCTGCTATGTGCTGGAATAATGTATTTATATATGAATGGAAATAGTATTTCAAAGGATTTTTTAAAATCTCAGATTAGTACATTCTCAATCCTATCCAGAATACATTATTTCATAATTGATAGCAGTGCCTCTTTACAATACACTGAAGTCTGACATTATTCGGGCTTGAACATAACCTTGATTAAAAAGATGCCACTTAGTTGATGAATCTTACAGTTAATGACACTCTTAATGTAGTGCCATCTTTTCTTGGGTATGGCTATTTGTAGGGCTATTTAAATAATTAGCACAAAGGAGAAGTACTTACACTTGGACCAAAGTAATTTTTGGAAGTCTATTACGCATGTTGTTAAAAGTTACCAAATTATCTTCTGGGATCTAAAAGACTTCACATTATGATGTTATTAGCTTTTGTAGACCACAGATGAAATAGATTGTGGGCCACAAAAGTATGCAATTATAAATCAATTAGTCTAGAAGGTGCTATAGTATCCTTGTTGTTTTTACAGCAGTAGACAAACTCAATTTCACCTCTGGTACTACTTAGAAAAATGCAGTTCTAGCAAGCTTTATATTTTTTTAAAAAAACCCACCTGTTACTTATGAGTAAAGTTTAACTCTATTAGAATAGAAGCCTGCTGGAGGAATAACAGATATAAATTCCCAAAAAATAATGTTTGAGTAAAGAAAAGTGATATGCAAGATTAATCTCCTTTAAGTAATTTTTTTAATTATGATGTCTTTTAAGAATGTTTAAGCTCAATAAACAGAATTTATACAATGGCTATTTTGTCTCCAAGTCATATGTTGCTATATGAAATTAGGCTTGCTTGCATGATTCTATGTACAAGTCTGCTAAATGAAATAAAAATGTTCAGCAAAATATAACAGGACAAATTTACTGAATGCACTACATTCTACTCAACCATAGTTAACACAAATTTTAAAAAGACCAAAATTTTACTTGGCTAATACCAGCCATAATTTAGCAAAAGGTTATATTCTGTAATATATGTAAATTCTGCTTGTTAGTAAAACAATTGTGAAATGGATTTTGGGTTTCATCTCTATTTAATGGACTAATGACCTTTAAATCTTGATTTCTTATTAATGGACTAATGGTCTTTAAATCTATGGTTTGTTTATTAAACAATGGTCAGTGATTAAACAGACAAATAACATGAATTCAGAATTTGAAGACACCCCACAAATGGTCACCTAAAATTGAGATTTTATTGTAGAGTAAAGATTGTAGAAGATTAGCAACTGTATTTTTTATAGTTTTACTATTGATTCAGTCTGAAGAAGGAATGAAATGGGTGGATAATACATAGACTGCATGGTATGAAAGAAATTATAAGGTTTATCTCTGATACGATTGCAACAATTCCTTTTCCAGGATAAAGGATCAATATGTCATTTTTACTTAATATACAAACTTGGCACATTCTGATTAGTATATACATTTAAATCTTTCAATCAAACAAATTAAACCATCATGCAGACTTTTGGATGGATGAGGCTTCAGCTGAACACTTCCATTGATTTAAAAAAAAAAAAATTGAGGCAAAACATTCTTATAACATTATAATATGCTGTTATAAAATAAAATTAAAGTATTGATTGTTCTGTCTAGCATACTATATTAAATATTAATGCACATGAGTTTTGAAATAGTGTTTTTCCCCTTACCCCCTTTCCAAAATTCAAGATTAAAAATTGCTAATAATAAAACTGACTACTTTTTGAAAAGAAATTGGCACTTTTAACATATGGCTCACTTTTACCCATTATTGAAAACACCTTTTTCCTAATCTTGATAAACAGAAGATCCAATAGTACAACAGTTGTACTTACAGGAGGTCCTGTGAAAAGAAAACAGAAGAAAAGAAGAAATACATATAGACACATGAGTTTTTAAAACACTAATATTATTTGAAGATTAGTATTATTCATAGCCGAACAATATCACTATTAGTTATTAAAATTATTTTACAGCATCAGTACAGCATTGAAAATAGTGCTTCAGATTTTATATAAATGTAGTCCCTTTCCATTATTCATTAAAACAGTATAGCTGCTTTAACAGATACATTAATATTAATGAATTAATTCATTAAAGCAGCTGCATCCTACTTACAGGGCTGGAAAAAAACCCAGGCAAGGTCTAAACTACTTTAACTCATTTTGAATTGGTATACTCTTAATATTTATATTCTGCTCAGGTAACCCTAACCTTATATTCTACCATCCACCTCCAAGTAAGCTCATATTAATTTTCCCCATAGTATTTAATTTTAGAATAAAGGTAGAGTTGGCTGGATCTGTATTTTACCATTTACTTTTGCCAAGATAGACAAGTCCACTAATCACAGAACCAAAAATTGCTTCTTAAATGTCTTCTCCTTTTTTATTTCTCTTATGCAAGTTCCCTCTTAAAATATCACATTTTGTGAAGCAATATTGGCACATTTTCCTAATTTTTTATACACCAATCTTGAGACTGTCAAACGTCAAATATTTATGTTAGCTTTATTAAAAGGGGTAGCGGTAACCATCAGATCAATTAATTTTTGACTCATCTTTCTTTTTTCTCTTGACTTCATGTTGCAAAAAGGTATTCGGAACAGCTGGTATTGAAATTTACTTAAATATAGCCAGACTTTTGCTAATAATGCGATGCTAATCAGCTAAAGAAATTTCTTGATTTTAAAGGTCTAAATCTAAAGATATATTTAATACATAGGATCTTTTTCCTAACAGAAAGCAATTTAGTTCCCTTTATTCATCTCATTAAACACATAAGACATCTTATTGAAATCTCTTATTAAAATCCCAAAATTCATAATGTGATATATAACAAGCATGATATTTTCCTGGTCTTTCACCTCTGGTCCAATGATTAGGAATAAATTAATGTTCTATGTTGTGCTTTATTCCTTCTTTTATTGATTAGGAAAGTTATTTTTTTAAGTTAACTAGTTAATTAATTGAAACATCAGATAAGGTGGTGTTAATCTCCAAGCTAATTATAGTTATCCTGAATCATGCAGGAGACTCAGCTGATCCTTAGTGTTAAACTACATAGCATTTTATGCAAATAGAACTAAGGAGTAAGATTGGCATAATTTGAATTTTCCTTGCTCCTGAAATATTTTTTTTTCAGAAGCATGACAATGCCATGGCCAGTACATTTAATCACAGACTTTCATTCACTCACTGATGAACAACTCGCCAAAGAACAATTCAACAATTCAATTATTTAAAATAATTTTAATTTTTTTTTAATTTTTGTCATTCACATTTCATTTTATCCTTCCTTTTGCATTCTTTCTTTCCTTCGATATTAGTGTAACTCTTGTCTTGCAGCAAGTTGTCTCATAGCGAGTTGGCCATGGTAAGTTGACTTAGACCCTTTCCCAGGCACTTGGAAATTTCATTCTCAAGCACATCAGTTACCATGGCAAGTGGCAAAAGACTGAAGAGCTACAGCCTCAATTATCTATAGAGCAGAATTTGTTCAAGGCAGTCCTGGGTTGTTATCCCTTTTTGGTTCTCTCATAATCTCTCATCTCTCTTTAAGTACAGTTGTTAATAAAGGCAGTCAATAAACATTATTAACTTAATTTACTTAAAAAAAGGCCAGAAATAATATTTTTATATCATCCAAAGAAAATTCATTACTTTTTTGTTTAAAAACTTACCGGTCTCTCCTCTTCTTCCTCGCTTACCTCGTTTACCAGGAGGACCTGAAAAGAAATATTATATAATTGGTAATATTGGAATTCAGTTTTCTAGTCTCTTTCAGAAACTGCTTGTTAACTGTTCTTCAGCTATTTGGATCAACATGTTTGACACCTAGGGTGAGTTTCTTTCAATCCTTAGCAAAAGAAAATGTTAACTACAAGTTTATGACTTTAAAAAGAATTGCGAATAAATAGAAAAGGAGTAGTTTAAAAATTGTTTTTTTTCCGAAAGTTACAAATGTACGAAGGGTCCAGATAAATTTGAAGAGTAGTTTTACCTTGTTTTCCATGGGGGAAAAAACTTATCTGAACTTTAGTTCAGATAAATTTTAACAATTAGACAGTAGATTACAATTAAAAGCACACTAATTTGACTTATACTTACAGAATGAAATAATAGTCATAGCAAATATCTATTCAGCAAGTTTCTGAATAATCAGGAATTACAGTTCAGAATGATAAGTCAATTCTTAAACCTCTCATATCCTCTTGCATTACTTTTCTTTGAAGAGGAGATATCAATTTCCCATTATCTTTAACTTTCAAAGTGTCCATTGATTATAATTGCCTGATAACAATATCTGTATTCCGGCCTTCTGATCAGATACATCCATCTCAGGGGTGGTATTCAGCAGGTTCTGACCAGTTCTGGAGAACTGGTAGCGAAAATTTTGAGTAGTTCAAAGAACCGGTAAATGCCACTTCTGACTGGCTCCTTCCCCATATATTCCTGCCTCCTGAGTCCCAGCTGATCGGGACAGAATGGGGATTTTGCAGTAACTTCCCCTGGAGTGGGGTGGGAATGGATATTTTACAGTATCCTTCCCCTGCCATGCCCACAAGCCACACCCACCAAGCCACACCATGCCCACCAAGGCACGCCCACAGAACCGGTAGTTAAAATTTTTGAATCCCACCACTGATCCATCTATTTAGCCTGGAATAGTGACTAATTAAGTAAGCAGTGAAACTGCATAAGGACAAAAAAGACTGAGGTTTCTAGAAGTATTTTAGGAGGGGGTTGTTGAAATCCAACATACTTCCACCTGTCACTGGCATATATTGCTCTATAGATTACTCTCAAATGAGGAAACTGGCCAATTCTAATTTACTGTTGTCTCCTTCCTGACTTACTTGATTTTGTCCTGAAATCATTAATGTATGCCAGGACAGCCAATAAAAATATAAAGTAAATTTATATGTAGCAAATATACTGTAATTCTTCATAAACATATATCTTCTATGTCTGAATTACTATGAAATTTTACAGTTTCTGATTCTTCAGTTAAATCAAGATTAATTGGCTTGGAAATAACTGAAATTCTTTTGCATAAGCCGTTTTCTTTATATGGACATCTCTATCCTTCCACAAAATGTGACATTTTCACTTTTAATAAAGTTCCTGTCAATATGCTCTAGTTATCAGCTTGCCTGAGGATAACTTGAGATAGACTCTTTATTCAAATTTAGTAGAATCCCAGGGGTGACATTTATTTCCATAAGCACATTATACCTGTGTCATCGTCCTGCATTAACTTACAAGTAGATTTCTAGCTGCAATTCAATGTGTTAGTTTTAATCTACAAAACCTTTATAGCTATGTACCTTGGTACCTATCTTTTCCTATCAGAATTATTTCTATCAGTAGATTCATCTCAGGAAAACCTTCAAGGGGTTCCCCATTTTATAAGGGAAAGGAGGCTGGGGCCTACTGGGGCCGTTTTTCCACTTCTGTGGAATAGTAGTCTATTTGAAGCTAAATCAGCACTGTCTAAGACTTTCTCTCTGGAGAAAAATACTGTGGGATAACCCCTAACACCCCTTGGTGGGTGTTTCTGTTAAGATGCAGCCTGTTGTGCCTTTAAATGGCTTCTACTGTACTGCCATAAAATGGATTCTACTGTACAGGAGTTGCCATAGTAACGGCTTTACAGTGCTCCAAAGGGGGCTCCCTCTGGTAAGGGGGGAAGTCCAACATTAGAAATTATGTTTGGTCTGGACATTTTCCCTATAAATAAATACCCAGGCAATGCCGAGTTATCGGTTAGTTTTTAAATAATACGCATCCTGTATTCCTTTATCATCTATTAAGAAGAACTGGAGGGTCCCCTGAAAGAGTGTGGGAGGATTTGGGCAAGTTATATAAAGAACTAGCCTTCTAGACTTTTGTATCAAAAGCCATTATGATGAAGGAACCGAATATCTGGATCTCACCTACTACATTTAAAGTCACTTTTTGTCAATCTTTGTCAGATAGACCAGACAGAAAACATGACCAAATGAGATAATTCTATCTCTACTATGTAGTTAAGTAGTTAAGGCTACAGTAACAGAATTTTGCATGTCTTACAGTACAAATCTCCCATTGTCTTATTACAGCTTGTAAAGTTAAGAAAGTTTTTTTTCTGTGTGTCTTGTTTTGCCCATTATACCGTTGTGGGCTAGGTCCTGTATTATCTATCCCTTTTGCAAGCAATATTTCTCTCCCTATCATCCCTAACATTATTCCCACATATCTTTACTCTTTTAAATAGGAATGTTTTTAAAAAGAGATATCCTAAATTCACAATATTTAATTGTCGGATGCATATATTGCTTTAAAGTAGCAATATAAAGTAGGCTCTTGATTATAACACATTACAACATAATAAGCCACTTACTGTCAGTTTAATAGCACACAGTAAAGTAATGCCAAAAATAATTTAAAACTTTTCCATAAGATTACTGGACCTCTTTTCACAGTTATAAAATTGCCATTGAAAAAGTAATTTTATGTCAGTTTTTAACCGTAATGTTTATCAGGTGAACAAAACATGAGGCCCCATGTAGTTCCATGTAGCCTCATATCCTGGCTGAATTCCAAATTATTCGATGTATGTATAGTTATGATAAATAGATGATAGATAGATAGATAGATAGATGGATGGATGGATGGATGGATGGATGGATGGATGGATGGATAGATAGATAAAAATATTTATTATGCATATCATATTGAAAGTAATGTAGTTAATCTTTATTAGAGGACAAATCTTCACCAGCACTTGGAAGAACAAAATATATATTAACTAATAAATACTTCTAAAGCAGGAAAGTCCTAATTCTAAATTACAATTTTACAGCCAGATGTACAGTATGTGATGTGAATGATCTGATTAAACAGGAGATTTATGTAATGCTCTTTTATTTATAAAGCTTGAGAACATCCTCAAGCTTCTATAGTTTTTTCTATATTAGTTTATCATTTTAACAATGTCAGTCCACATATCTAAAAAGTCAGCAATAAAAACCAGAAATGCAGCATTTTATTTTTGAAAGAGACCGTGCTAATAAACGGTTTTGGTGAAAAAAGTACACAGCTGACTGGACATTTTATGAGTGATTTCTTAGATATAAAAATAAGAATGAAATAAAGGAAATGTCCTTCCTTCAGATTATGCCATTTTCAAATCTTATACATCGTTATCACAATCAGATGCTCCTGTTGTCTCTAATCCCCAGTCCCAGGTCCAATCAGTTGGGAAGCTGTATTCTGGATCCCATAAACTAAAGAATTTCACATTGCAGGACCCAGAAATATATCTAGGTAAAGGTAAAGGTTGCCCTCACACATATGTGCTAGTCGTTCCCAACTCTGGGGGGGAGGGGGTGCTCATCTCTGTTTCAAAGCCGAAGAGCCAGTGCTGTCCAAAGACATTTCCATGGTCATGTGACCGGCATGACTAAATGCCGAAGGCGCACAGAACAGTTATCTTCGCACCAAAGGGTCTCTATTTTTCTACTTACATTTTTATGTGCTTTCGAACTGCTAGGTTGGAAGAAGCTGGGACAAGTAACGGGAACTCACTCCGTTATGCGTCACTAGGGATTTGAACTGCCGACCTTTCTGATTGACAAGCTCAGTATCTTAGCCACTGAGCCACCCTGTTAGAAATATATCTCCTTTGTTCTAATTCCTGACCTGTGGGATGTTCTCCCTTCCAGAGATTTGTGTGGCTCCTCCACTCAGGAAACTTTCGAAGATGTGGTTGTTCTCTTAGGCCATGCAGCCAGAGGAGCTGTAGAGCTTTCTTTTTACTTTTGTTTTTAATTTTGTACTGTGCTCGTCTGCTCTGTTGCATTTTTATTTAAGTTTGATTTTAATTGTAAGCCACTGAGAGTCCTTTGGGGATTGTGGGCGGTATGTATAAAGTAAAATAAATGTAATTAATCATAATATAAAATCTAAATAAATATATTCTGGCTCCATTCTGCCAGTCAATTGTTAGTCTGTTATAAGAAAAAGGCAGCTGACATCTCTTTTTCATTCCAGCTTAAGACAAGAGCTTTCTCAGAGGCTTCAGAAACACTTGTTGAAAGTTTGGGGTAAGCCAGGTTGAGGAAAAAGAGAAAGGTAAAATAGTTGCATATTTTTTAAAAATTATATCAGCTTTATAGTCGAGACTGGATTCCTGAATCACTGAGATTATAGAGCTGATTACTGATTTCTCTAAAGAAAACTCAGCATAGCAGGGACCAAGGCTACCTTCATCATAGAGTTTACTAAATGACTTTATGTCAGTCACTATCTTTGGCCACCTAATGAGAAAGGACTCACTGGAGAAGGGTATAATGCTGGGAAAGATTGAGGGCAAAAGAAGAAGGGGACGACAGAGAATGAGGTGGCTGGATGGAGTCACCAAAGCAGTAGGCGTGAGTTTAAATGAACTCCAGAGGATGGTAGAGGCCTGGAGGAACTTTGTCCATGGGGTTGCGATGAGTCAGACATGTCTTCACAACTAACAACAACAAATCTTTCAAATTCGTTTAATTGACAGGATTTTTATGGGGAGAATTAAGAGAATTTGTTAACTTTAATGACTCAGGATAAGGGCCAGAGCAGGGCTGTCAAATTTTCAGCCCATGAGCCGGATGCGTCATGCCTACATCCGGTTTAGCAAAGGGGGTGGGGAGTCCCGCTACATCATGTGACACCGCCGTGACAACATGAGTTTGACACCCCTGGGCTGGAGAAACCAGCAATTCTAGTTTAAAGTGAAAAAAAGGAAGAATCAGCAGAATGTATTCACTGGAATAGGTATTATGAGGTCATTCTCATTTGTTTTTAACAAATTTTGTACATCTATCTTTAAAAAATAACTTACATAGCTTACATAGTTTACACGCTTACATAGTCATCTTGGCAAACACAGAATTAGCCAATGCATTGTATTTGATAGACAGGGCTGAAAGACAGCTGGAATAAGTAGGCATAGTTATTCTACACCAGTGTGAAATGAAAGCCTTCTCATAGTTTCAGTTTGCCATTCCCTTGTGATACTACTGTGTCATAGCAAGTCATTTCCTTATGGAGATATAAAAACATTCTTAGGAAAAGAACTGTCTCTATTCATGCTTCTTTTCAAGTACTGACAATTGATTTGTATTGCGAATTGTGTTATAAGGCAGTTGCCAGATGACTTTTGTTGGAATTGTACTCAGACAATTGCCTTGCAAAATAAATAGCTTAGAAGTTCTTATATAGTTCCAAGTGCACATAGCCATTAATAAGCTTCAATAAAGAGAACTGAACTTAATTCAAGGTAACTGTGTTTATAGAATCGTATAAGGAAATATTAGAAGTCATAGACCTGCCTAAATTATATTAAATGTATTCGGGTCCGAAAGAAATTGTATTGTGTTCAAGTAATTGTAGTCCGTTGCCTTCAGTATATGAAATACCACATGTCATTATAGCAGTATCTAACAAAACTTGGCCATGCAATCTTGGTTGGTACTTAAAAGAAAAATCATGACAAATATCAGAAGTGCAAGCTAGATTAGAAAATAGGAAACATCCTGGAAGAAGGCAACACCAAATCACTTTCATTCTGTTACCAAGAAATCTATGGAAATATTCCATTAAGTTTTCATAGTCAACTTTGACTCAAGAGATGTTACTATTAGTTTTAGAAGACATAGTAAATCTAGCAACAATATACCTGGAACCAATATTCTTCATATATATTATTTAAGTTTGATTTTAATTGTAAGCCACTGAGAGTCCTTTGGGGATTGTGGGCGGTATGTATAAAGTAAAATAAATGTAATTAATCATAATATAAAATCTAAATAAATATATTCTGGCTCCATTCTGCCAGTCAATTGTTAGTCTGTTATAAGAAAAAGGCAGCTGACATCTCTTTTTCATTCCAGCTTAAGACAAGAGCTTTCTCAGAGGCTTCAGAAACACTTGTTGAAAGTTTGGGGTAAGCCAGGTTGAGGAAAAAGAGAAAGGTAAAATAGTTGCATATTTTTTAAAAATTATATCAGCTTTATAGTCGAGACTGGATTCCTGAATCACTGAGATTATAGAGCTGATTACTGATTTCTCTAAAGAAAACTCAGCATAGCAGGGACCAAGGCTACCTTCATCATAGAGTTTACTAAATGACTTTATGTCAGTCACTATCTTTGGCCACCTAATGAGAAAGGACTCACTGGAGAAGGGGAGAGAGAGAATGCTGGGAAAGATTGAGGGCAAAAGAAGAAGGGGACGACAGAGAATGAGGTGGCTGGATGGAGTCACCAAAGCAGTAGGCGTGAGTTTAAATGAACTCCAGAGGATGGTAGAGGCTTGGAGGAACTTTGTCCATGGGGTTGCGATGAGTCAGACATGTCTTCACAACTAACAACAACAAATCTTTCAAATTCGTTTAATTGACAGGATTTTTATGGGGAGAATTAAGAGAATTTGTTAACTTTAATGACTCAGGATAAGGGCCAGAGCAGGGCTGTCAAATTTTCAGCCCATGAGCCGGATGCATCATGCCTACATCCGGTTTAGCAAAGGGGGTGGGGAGTCCCGCTACATCATGTGACACCGCCGTGACAACATGAGTTTGACACCCCTGGGCTAGAGAAACCAGTAATTCTAGTCTAAAGTGAACAAAAGGAAGAATCAGCAGAACGTATTCACTGGAATAGGTATTATGAGGTCATTCTCATTTGTTCTTAACAAATTTTGTACATCTATCTTTAAAAAATAACTTACATAGCTTACATAGTTTACACGCTTACATAGTCATCTTGGCAAACACAGAATTAGCCAATGCATTGTATTTGATAGACAGGGCTGAAAGACAGCTGGAATAAGTAGGCATAGTTATTCTACACCAGTGTGAAATGAAAGCCTTCTCATAGTTTCAGTTTGCCATTCCCTTGTGATACTACTGTGTCATAGCAAGTCATTTCCTTATGGAGATATAAAAACATTCTTAGGAAAAGAACTGTCTCTATTCATGCTTCTTTTCAAGTACTGACAATTGATTTGTATTGCGAATTGTGTTATAAGGCAGTTGCCAGATGACTTTTGTTGGAATTGTACTCAGACAATTGCCTTGCAAAATAAATAGCTTAGAAGTTCTTATATAGTTCCAAGTGCACATAGCCATTAATAAGCTTCAATAAAGAGAACAGAACTTAATTCAAGGTAACTGTGTTTATAGAATCGTATAAGGAAATATTAGAAGTCATAGACCTGCCTAAATTATATTAAATGTATTCGGGTCCGAAAGAAATTGTATTGTGTTCAAGTAATTGTAGTCCGTTGCCTTCAGTATATGAAATACCACATGTCATTATAGCAGTATCTAACAAAACTTGGCCATGCAATCTTGGTTGGTACTTAAAAGAAAAATCATGTAAAATATCAGAAGTGCAAGCTAGATTAGAAAATAGGAAACATCCTGGAAGAAGGCAACACCAAATCACTTTCATTCTGTTACCAAGAAATATATATATATATATGTGTGTGTGTGTCACAACCCCTGGTAAGCCCCAATTATGGGAGGAAGCTAACTGCCTCCAACATCTGTCAATCGGCTCGTCACAAGAGTCCATCACGACAGAAACCCAATATTCTTACTGTTGCCTTTTGTTATATTTGTGTTTTTATTTGTGCTGATAAATAAATAAAGGGAGACTAGTATAGATCTATTTCAAGCTATTTAGCTCTCATCAGCTAGGGTATGGCTAGCTGATGAGAGCTAAATAACTTGAAATAGATCTATACTAGTCTCCCTTTATTTATTTATCAGCACAAATAAACACACACACACACACACACACACACACACACACACACACACACACACACACACACATATATATATATATATATATATATATATATATATATATATAGTCTCCCTTTATTTATGTATCAGCACAAATATAACATATATCTATCTATCTATCTATCTATCTATCTATCTATCTATCTATCTATATATATGGCTGTGTGTGTGTGTGTGTGTGTGTGTGTGTGTGTGTGTGTGTGTTCCAGCATAACCTGAGCAATTTCAACCAAACTTGGTACACAAGTTTGGAAACAAATACTGTGGGGGTAAGACACTCCCAACACCCATCATGGAGTGTGTTCTGTTAAGATACAACCTGTTGTGCCTTAAAGCAGCTTCTACCATACTGCCGTAAGATGGCTTCTACTGTACAGCGCAGAGGAGTTACCATGGTAACGGCTTCACAGTACTCCACAAGGGGCTCCCTCTGGTAAGGGGAAAAATTCAAAATTAGAAGTTATGTTTGGTTCAGACGTTTTCAACAAGGCTTTGATTATTTTTGAGGACAAATGTTTGGCCATGATCATTAAAACATTACTAAAACTCGGCCTGCCTGCACCACTACGAGACCGGCATGATGTACTTCAGACAGATTACATGTGGGGAAAAAACTAAAACGTTGAACAGCTTAGCGCAAATATCATGGACAAGAAGCCACTTCTAAAGCAAAATCAGAAAAAAAGCATACCAAATGATCATGGATCAGCTAGGAAAACAACAAGGTGCTTTCACTTTCCTTGATGCTTCTGGGGTCACAGGGAAAACGTTTGTAACTAATTTAATTTTTGCCAAAATCAGGGCTTTTCCTGTCTAATACAGGATTAGGATAAATAAATACCCGGGCAACGTCAGGTTATTAGCTAGTAGTATATGAAATTGTTTCTTCATATACTGTACTTTTGTTTTGAGTGGATGATAAAAATGTATCTGCATATTGAGGAGGAGGAGGAGGAGGAGAAGGAGGAGGAGGAGGAGGAGGAGAAGGAGGAGGAGAAGAAGGAGGAAGAGGAAGAGGAGGAAGAGGAGGAGGAGGAGAAGGAGGAGGAGAATGGCTTGCTAGAAAGTGATCCAAAGCCAAAATTTATATCACTTTATTCTGTGAGGTTAGCATGTATTAATTAACATCCTTTTAATCCTTGACTGGTAAAGCTGAAAGGAACTCTCTTGCAGTAAATTTGATATTCCACTTTATTTTTAAGCCAAGATTGACAAGACCTTTGTGATGACAGTAACAATGTAAAGTGGCCACCAAACTCAGGAGTTTCTTATTTCATTGACTGTGAAATCCAATACTTTAATATTAAATATGGCCCTTGGTGTCAGGCATGCAGGCACTAGCATAATCTCGACCAAAGTACATATGCAGGCCACCCATCTATACATAAAAGACTACCAAAGCCCAGCCAGGCAGATGGCTTTCAAAGTTTTATACAAGTATTCCCCTGTTCATAATGTGTATATCATTTGTAGAAGAGCTTAGTAACAGCTGCAGAATTGTACCAGACTTTTAAACACGGACACCCACATATACAGACAAGATATGTATTAATTGGTATGGATTTGTAAGAAACAAATATGTAAGGTACAAAAGAGTGTCCCAAAGCTATCCTCAGCAAGTTGCATGATAAGTAGAATATATTTTTAGTGTAATAAAAGGGAATTTGGAGCTACATTAGTGAGTCAAAATAAATCAATGCAAAAAAAAAGGATGGGGGGACATTGTAGGTCCAATTTGCCTCAGGCATACTGTTGGGGGGAAAAAACTACTAATGCAAATTGAAGTTGTTTGGCTTAGAAGAGAAACTGTTTTTCCTGCTCAAGATAGCTTTTGCTCCTAAAGCAAATAGGCTTTAGCACTTGTTAGCAACAAAAAGATACAGAAATGCTGTCATGCATTTAATTAATTTGGAATACATCTAGACAATCTTGGTGATAAACTGTAGCAAAGTATAAGAATAAAGCAATGATTAAAAAGAACACATAATAAAAGTGAGGAGAAAATGATAGCTATAATCTAGCACAATTAAACCTGCTTTTCTTTTCTATCACAGATTGTTCCCCTGCTTTTTATTAAGACTGCACTGTAGATTCTCTCACTTCACATCTCTTCTCCCCTTAAGTGCACCTTAGGTATTTATTTCATTGTGACCCTAGAACCTTCCAAATCTACCGGCATAAATGCAGGTTTACTACCGTGTGTTCCACATGCCATCCCAATATTTGTGTGGAACTACCATTAGCCACTCCCTTTACATGGACGATATCCATACTAAGAGTGGATCAGACATCATCTTTCTTATCCACCTATGGTGAGGACATTGGACTGGAGAACTGTGGTCAAATGGTAGTTAAAAAAGAGAAGGAAGTTAAAATTGATGGAGTGGAGATACCATCAGAGGACAAAGTAGACGTACAGACCAGCTACACAATAGCTATACAATTATTTTGACATTCTATAGTCACATGGAAATCTTGATGAGGAAGCAAGAGGGATACCAACATCCAAGTACCATCCAAGGATAAGGCAAAACATCCGCTGTACATCAGTAATATGGCACCAAGAGATGAGATGATGAGAGAATGTTTGAAGCAACTGTAGACATGGATGAAAGAACAAACAAAGGAATGCATGGCAAGACAAGATCCTGCATCATCTTGGGATGATGGAATGTATCACTGATAGATAAATGAGACCACAGATGTTGGGAAATCCTACCAGTAGCTGGAAAATCTTGGACTAAAAAACACTGGGGCGCAGATCATAGCAGCACAAGAACAGGCACTAAGCACCAGATCCACAGAAGAAAGGATATACCACAGTAGATGGGACACGAAGTGCATACTGTGCAGAGAGTATTCAGGGACAGTCTAACATTTAGAGACAGAGTGTAAGATGAAGGCAGGAACAGGATACACTGAATGGCAAGTCAAGTTGATGGCATGTTATACAGGAACATCTGCAGAGTTATGTGGGCTAGATGCTCCCAAGACAAGATGGGAGATTTCACAGAAAGTCGTGGAGATAAACAGACTAATATTCTGTGGGTCTTCCATATTCAAACAGACAGCCAATCAACCAGGCATTATGGTAGTAGTCGAGGAGTAGACAGCAGTGGTAATATATACAATGCTGTCAAGTAATAGCAAGATCAGGAAGGTGTATAAGAAGCTGGAAGCACCAGGACCTGAAAGAGAAATTCTGGAATGTAAAAGCAAAGTGGCCCCAGTGGTGGTAGAAGCACTCGGGGTTGTAAATCATATTCTGGGAGAGTGGCTTCAACAGATTTCAGGAGCAACATCTCTGTCCAAAAGAGTGCAGCACTAGGCAACAGCTAAGATACTATATAAAATACAATAATACAATAGCAGAGTTGGAAGGGACCTTGGAGGTCTTCTAGTCCAACTCCCTGCCTAGGCAGGAAACCCTATACCATTTCAGACAAATGGCTATCCAACATCTTCTTAAAGATTTCCAGTGTTGGGGCATTCACAACTTCTGGAGGCAAGCTGTTCCACTGATTAATTGTTCTCACTGTCAGGAAATTTCTCCTCAGTTCTAAGTTGCTTCTCTCCTTGATTAGTTTCCACCCATTGCTTCTTGTTCTGCCCTCGGGTGCTTTAGAAAATAGTTTGACTCCCTCTTCTTTGTGGCAGCCCCTGAGATTTTGGAACATTGCTATCATGTCTCCCCTAGTCCTTTTTTTCATTAAACTAGACATACCCAGTTCCTGCAATGGTTTAAACTTAAACCATTTAAACTTAAACCATTTAAACTTAAACCATTTAAACTTAAACCATTTAAACTTAAACCATTTAAATTTAAACCATTTAAACTTAAACCATTTAAACTTAAACCATTTAAACTTAAACCATTTAAACTTAAACTTTAAAACCTTTAAACTTCCAGGCCTCTGGTAGAGGACCCAAGATTGAAGAATACACATATACCCATCGGGGTGAGAAGGAATTTATACAGATACATATGTAGAGCTATAGATCCATTCATTTTATAATAAAAATAGAACGAAAGTGGGAATGAGGCAAAGGAATGTGCAATTCACTGTATTTAATGTACATTGCACTTACAATCTCACCAGCTCTCGGGGAGTATCTTTTACTGAGATGCCTCTGAGAATCAACTAGGTCCCATAAATTTTATCAGAAAATAAAAACATGTTGAATATTTGCAGCCCAATGCTTTTCTTGCAAGTATGTCTACCTACTGCGAAAAAGCATTTTAAAAACCCTGCATTGGCAATTAAGGAGCATTTGGGAAGAAGAGGAAAGTAGCATTCTTCTAAACTAATGTTTTAGTCTAAAATAGTACTGCATGACACATGACAGTCAGTAAGTGAAAGGCTCAGCCTTTCTGAACAAAAGAGACATTTTGTGATAACACCAAAACATATACCCCAAGGTATAATGTAGCCCCCCCCCAGGCTGTGAATGAAATGTTTTTGATGCTAGGAATAGATTATCTTGTGAAGGAATTCCATATCATTATTCTAATAAAAATATTATTAGTAAGCTGGTAAGTGGCTGACAACTTGTATAAAATAATTTAACTGCAGGAAAGGAAATATAACCACCCATGAAGTTATGAGACTGACTTGGTATTTTTAGTGGTTACAAAGGAAAGGAAAAGTAGAAGGGAATGGAGAAAGCATTCTATAATATAGAATATCAAGTATTCATATAAACTCATATGATTTACTGCAGGATATTTTTTTGACAATTTTATGCATCAAATCAGATAAATCCAACACTATTTTCAAATGCCAATGATCATTTCAGTATAAAAATACCTAACCAAAAATTATCTAAAGGCCTCAATAAAAGTTAATAAAAGCCATTCACTTTCCCCCTTTATTTTTCATACCAGCAGAAGATATCTGCCTCCACTGAAATGCTTCTGTAATAATATCTATTTAATTTTGTGAAACACTAGTAGTATTCCCTCTGAAAATCCGAACTATTTTAATGTAATCTTGTACAAGAATTGCCTAGTACATGAATTCAGAAGAAACTTAAAAATTTAGAAGCACAAAATGTTGTATCAGAAAAGACTCATGTAACTCAAGATTTCATTCAATGCCATTAAACTAAGTTGTGGTTGTTATGAGCAAGGGACATCTTCTGAGCATTTTACATGTATGTAGACTTCAAAGGTATTTGTGCCTACAAATACCGATACAGAGGCTTGAAGGTTTGATTTTCAGCAAAACAGCTTTCTAATTCCTTTTTTTAAAATGACTCACATCCACAAAAACAAGCATAACTTGATACGTACATTTATGAACATCAAAATTGTGCCCACCACTACAAATTTTCTGACACCCATTTAGTTGAATGTGCCCACTATATAATGTCAGTATTCCACAGATATTCCTAATGCTCTGGATACTGCTAAGTTTTTATAACAAAAAAAAAACACCATACAATATCAGAGAAGTTTTTTTGTATTCTTATCTGCACCACTTAGAGATATGACATATATCCATAGAGCTTGTGCCTGATAAAATACTGTTAAAAAGTAATTTCAATAGTATTTAATAGGAATAATTTTAATTGGGGAAAAAAGATTACAAACCATTAACATCACTGTGGTTAAGATATTGGACAAGGAATGGGGGAACCTTAATAGATATTGGACGATAAGAGGAAAAATCACTACATATGCTACCTTGAGCTTCTTTAAAGGGGTATTAAATCAGTCAATCAATCTTCCTTCCACTGTGCTGAAAATATGGTGGAGAATTCTTAGGCCTCATATTTCTAGATTCTATCAGGGAAAATCATCCTTGAACCTGGGTAATTTATACACATCTCTAGTTAACAATGTTCTGTAACAACCCCTTTTTTTTCCTTTTAGTAAACCTGCTTTAAGACTGTTGGAATCTAGCCTTTTTGGTAGTAAGGAGCTATAAAGGTTTGACACCCATTCTCATTTCCCTTCCCATTTATTCCTAGTTTTTATTTTCCGTTTTTTAACCCACTAGGAATCCAAAGGCCAAGTCCTTTTACTCCAAGGCTAATTCCTTGAGAGCTTGTGATAAGGAGTAGTGTCAATTCAGTTACAGCATATAGATGTCGACAGGTTCCATCTAGCAATATGTATGATGACTCTCTTAAACAATTTTAAAACATTAATGAAGCAGGATTTATTTTTGTGGAATCCATACTGATTAATGTTTGCCAGAGATTGTTCTGTTTAACTGTTTTTCTTTGAATACATTTTCTATCAATTTATGTAGAGCAGACGTTATACTGATTGGCCTATAATTTCATAATCAACACTTGTTCCTTTTCAAAAATCAGTGTCATAGTAACTACCTTTCAGTTATCTGGCAGTAAGCCAGATTTCACTGACAAGGTGCTTATTTTCACTAAGAGGTCAAATTTCATATTTGTTCAGAAATCTTGGATGGATGCCATCATGACCAATGATTTGTTACAGTGTAGGCTTCCAAGATGTCCTAGAACACTTTCTCTTCTTACCTTACTTGTTCCTGTTCCCTCTCTGGAATAGAGAGAAGTATCTGTCCTCATGTTCTATAGTAGAAACAGATGCTAATCATTTATCCATTCATTATCCATATTCTCCTTCAGGAATTCTTGTGCTCATTTTTGTCCAATAGCCCAACTAATTCCATGCTTTTCTTTTTTCTTCAAATATATTTAAAGAAAAATCATTTTTTTTCTTTTCTTTTGTACTCCTTATTTGTTGGTGTTTTTTTTAACCCATAGTTTGTGCTCTTTTTTGTTCTCATTAGAAGAACCTTGCATTTTTTGGAGAAAGTCTCCCTAACTTCTACAGGCTGCTGGACACTACTAGAAAGGATACTTGTGCTTTCCTACTTATCTTACCTTTTTTTAAGCATTTCAGTCTTTTAAAAAAATGAATTTTTTATGTTGTATGACAATGTGAGCCGAGTTGAGTTATTCAAAGAAAAAAAAGATTTTAAATAACCCACAGACATTACATAGAAATTAGATTGTCCTTTGCAATCTCTGATTTACCAATTTTTAGAAGTTTCCCCTTTTATTGCCAAATATGATTTTTCTGTTGGATCCTGCTAGTAACTTCGCAGTTGTATGCACTAAACGTAGATAGTTGATTTAGCAAGCCAGTCATTTTCCCTCCATCCTAGGGATAAAGCAATGGCAAACCATTTCTGAAAAGCATGCCAAGAAAACCTGTCCAGACAATCACTGACTCAAAAGCAAATAAGGGCAGCTAAATATAAATAGTTTTCTGAATGGTTTCATAAAACAGTAGTTCCATTTTGCACCGGATCCTACTACTGTAACATTTAAAGCTAAGTCTACAGTTATCTTGATAGGGAAAAGGTATCACTTTCCAGAAGATATCACAAAGGTATCACATTCCAGAAGATCTCATCTACACACACTCTCTAGCTATCTAAACACCTCTAATTCAGCATTTAAGAACCACTTGAGTGAAGAGATAATTCTTGACAAATATCACTCAACACTTCAGTAAACCACAGATATCCCAAACATATAACCTTTAAATCAGCTCTAACTAACCTTGGCTGAAGGCTCCAAGTTATTATTTAGCTAATTTGTAATGCTTTTTAAATCAATAATGACAAATTAAAATAACAGCTGCTTACTGAAGAACAAAAAAAGGAACTTTTATATGCTCTTGTTCCAGCATTTCAACTTTCTTTAACCACTTTGAGTTAACAGATAGTTGATGATTTGTTTAATAACTGTAAGTAGTTGAAGTATATAACTGGGGAGATTCTCAGTCTTCCAGGTCATAGTTGTCTCAAAGGTGCTTTTTTTCAAAAGGCAACTGGCCTGTTTTTTCATGTACTGCAATGTGCTCTACATGGGGCTGCCCTTGAAGAGTATTCGGCGACTTCAGCTAGTCCAGAATGCGGCCGCGCGAGCGATTGTGGGTGCACCTCGCTTCACCCACATAACACCTATCCTCCGCGAGCTGCACTGGCTACCTGTCGATCTCTGGGTGCGCTTCAAGGTGCTACTTGTCACCCATAAAGCCCTACATGGTAGTGGATCTGGGTACTTGAGAGACCGCCTACTGCCAATTACCTCCACACGACCTATTAGATCTCATCAATTAGGCCTCCTCCGAGTTCCATCTGCCGGTCAATGCCGACTGGCAACTACGCGGAGGAGAGCCTTCTTGGTGGCAGCTCCGACCCTATGGAACGATCTCCCCGTGGAGATTCGTACGCTTACCACCCTCCAGACCTTCCGCACAGCCCTCAGAATCTGGCTATCCCGTCAGGCCTGGGGCTAAGACTGTAACCCGCCCGAATGGTATGAATGTTGTGTTTTTTAATTATGTATTGTCTTATATGTTAAAAGTTTGTCTCCCCCTTCCCCTTGGGTTGTGAGCCGCCCTGAGTCCCCCCCCAGGGAAAAGGGCGGCATATAAATAAACTTCAAACTCAAACTCAAAACTCAAACTCTTCTTATCCCCAAAACTTTAGCAGTTTTGGCAGGATAGTGGGGATGATAGAAGGATTAGTTCTGACAGGATGGGGTGGGGTGTTATAGAAGGATCATATTTCTTTATAATTCATTAGCACACTCTCTCTGAGAGCTCTTGAGGCCACTTGGGGGTCCATTGTCCTATCATCCTGCCAGAATTGATGGAGCTTCTTGGGGTGGACGGGGACAGTCTAGTTGCCTTTTTAAAAAAAGCACCTTTGAGTAGTTGAGATATATTTTCAGGCTGAAGATTCACACAAAATTCTCATTACTGCTTGCCTTGGGTTATGAGCTCCAAGATTTCTCTTCTTTTCTGAAAAAAAATGCTGATTGAAACTGAGCTACTCCATCCGATGGTTTGAGTTTTAGACTGCCCCCTTTATAGATGTAATTTGGAAGAAAGGTAAAAGATTTTATGTTTTTCTTGCTGATCTGAGCCATCCTAGGCAAATCCTTAAAAAAGCAGGTTTGATTAAGTAGGTCTGCTATACCTCACCTCCAAAAATCCAATCAACCACTAGGTGACAGCAAAGAATTTGAACTTTTGCTATTGTTTGTTGCCATCTAGTGATCTCTCAGAGTTTTTCAGCCTCCATAGCAGAAGCCCCAGATTGGAGATATTTGATAGAATAATCTCCTCTGATATATGATGATTTTACTTTACATGTCCTCTTCTATATCAATAGTGAATTTACACATTGTTTGAGCTAAAGTTTGTTTTACCACAATTTATGTTCAATATGCCATGATTGGTTGGGCTGCATAACAGACAAAAATCAAAACAACCATTTAAAAGCTTAGCATGATATGTGAACTGCTCCCTATATTTCTATTAATTTCAGCCGATTTCTTGATCCTGCTAATATTTCTTAAAGCATTTATTTCTAACTAACAGAAAATTGTTTACTATAGATTAGGCTATGCAAATTATGTCTTTATTTCTTCTTCAGCTCTGCTATTAACTCTATAAAATTGTTTTGGTATTTTGGAGAAAGGAACCAAGCATGCTATCAAAAGATCTCATCAGTTCAATCCATTACAACAACTGCTTACTGCTGATTTTGTATTGCAGCAGCAGCAGGTGATTAATGAAGCTATTTTACAAGCTCCTAAAGAATGAAGGTGAGTCCTGGGTCCTAATTAGAACTAGTAACCGATTCTAGTAGCACAGCATGCACTTTACAATGTGTATCAAGCTTTTACTTGAAGAGACAAACAGTCTGCATCTGGTACATAAAAGAAATCTTTCATCTAACACTTCTTTAGATATACTGTACTTTCATCTTTTAAAAATTGAAACTAAATTATCTTTTTTCCCCCCAGACTACAAAAATTGTTCAAAAGCATCCTCTTATCTTTGGTAATCAATAGGACAACTTTCAGCCTTTGGTCTAGTTACAGTTCTGGTTTATTTCGACAAATGTTGCATACAAACCTACAATTAAAAGATAACAAGTAAATTAAGAAAATAAGAATGTAAAACAGACATGTGAAATGCAGAAAGTTTGAAGTGCCATCCTTAAGATACTATAATGAATAAAGTAGAATGAAAGAAATAAGGTGTATCAGTATTATTGTGATATCATTTAGGAACACCTCCCCAAAATATTATTATTTAAAAAAATATAAGCCACAACTTTAGAGATTTAAATTTATTGCCAGAATAGCTGGAGGATAAATGAGTTGAAGCTGATGCATCCAGATACAGTAAGTTTCAAAGAGCTTAAATGAAATGGCTGCATAATACCGTGAATCAGATTCTACTAAAATATACATTGTCCCTCATTCTGATTTAGCTAAATCTGTGTTCCTCAACCTTAGCAACTTTATGATGTGTGTTTAACATGCTGCCTGGGAAATTCTGAGAGTGAAAGTCCAAGCATCTTAAAATTGCCAAAGCTGAGAAACACTCAGCTACATCATACGTGGACCTACATTTTGATCACAGGAGCAAATACTGATTATGAAATGGTTGTTAATAGAATTCCAATCTTCCCTTCATTGTATTGAGGACAGTATTCCTGGATGTCAATGGAACAAAACCACAACCCCTAAACGTAAGTAAAAGAATGGAGAAAATTGCAACAATGCATTGGGGAATATATTTTTGTTTGTTTGTCTTTGTGCCTTAAAATAATGCTATGCATGCAATTATAAATTTTAAAGCAACATGCCTTAACACACATTCTCAACAAGTTACTTAAAAATTCCATGAGAATTGCCACAGCATTATTCTAATGCCCAAAATATATCCCATAACAGGGTCTACTGGCAGAGTTTGCTGCTTTGTCCTGGGCCGCAGGGAAAAGAGGCTCAAGAATAGGCTTATCAGACAGTGAGTAATGGAACACCTGCTGCCACCTATAGTTTTTCTTCAATCCCTGCTATACAATTTCACCATTCATAGCACTGGGGTGTAAGTAATGCTTGGAGGCCAAATATGGACTTGTCTATCAATCATCCAGTGCTTTAATAATATGTTCATGTAGTTAACCACCCTATGACGGGAAGGGAGAGGGAGAGGGAGAGGGAGAGGGAGAAGGAGGGGAAGGAAAGGAAGAGGGAGACAGGGAGAGGGAGAGGGAAGGAAAGGAAAGGCAAAAGGGGGGGAAGGGAGGGAAGAAAGGCCTCCTCCCTAAGCTGTTATTTTAGTAGTCAATGCTATTGTATTATTCATATTTTTATGGATACTTTACATTATAATAATGCCACAGACACTGAGCCAAGATGGCTCTTCATATTATACATCACCCCCTCCGCTCTGTTAAACTGAATTTATTGCAGGCATGAAACTAAGACCCTAATGCTGAAATCCAAGCCATGAGGGCAGATAAAAGTTCTGCAAGGCATCTAGACAGCACCCCACCCCACTAATACCAGAATGATCAGCTGCCACGCTCTGACCCACTGTACTAGTTACTGTCCACCTACATAGATAATAGCTTGCACAGGTGTGAGATCTCTGGTGGGTTTTTTCACAATCCCAGGAGAAACAATAGAAGCTCTTCTGATCTATCCGCCCCAGGAGGATTATTTCATTTTGAGAAATGCCTTTGCTTTCTCTATTTATCCTGACAGATTCAGCTAAAACCTCTACTACAGTATCCAAAAACACACAGAATACAAATGTACAACTCTTATTTATAACCTGGGCATGCATTCTATCACAGCATATATGCAATTACTCTCTGGTCAGTTCCCAATTACAACTTTCTATCTATCCTTGAAAACCAAGGATTTTTACCATGTGATTATAATTGTTCTTTAGACAATGTAATTTTGTTTAGCGGGTGACTTAAGAATTTGTTATAAAAGAAACAAATATTTCCTATATTTAGAAATTTCTGCATTTTATTCTGTGCTTTTATTTTATTCTATAAATAAAAGGATTTCACTCTTCCTTAGTAAGTGGGATGCAGCCACATTATTATCTTTCACTTGTCGAGAAATGAAGTTTTAACAAAATGCATTTGTCACCAAGACATCAAAATAGTAAACAAAAACCTGATTCTCAGTGATATGATAATTAACCAATGAACTTATGCTCACATGGCCCAACATTAATCCTGTTGCATCTTCCCACAGGTTGCGTGTGAGCAGAGGAACAACTAATACATTGATACTTTCAATCATTATGTGTTTCGGTTTTTATATTCTTCACTATACTGTATGTACATAAAAGGGATGTGGTGGCTCAATGGCTAAGATGCTGAGCTTGTTGATCAGAAAGGTCAGCAGTTGGGCGATTTGAATCCCTAGTGTTGCGTAATGGAGTGAACTCCTGTACTGTCCCAGCTTCTGCCAACCTAGCAGTTCGAAAGCATGTAAAAATGCAAGTAGAAAAATAGGGACCACTTTTGTTGGGAAGGTAACAGTGTTCTGTGCGCCTTTAGCATTTAGTCATACCAGCCACATGACCACAGAGACGTCTTCGGACAGAGCTGAGCATCATCCCCTAGAGCCGGGAATGACTAGCACATATGTGCGAGGGGAACCTTTACCTTTACCTTTATACTGTACATGGTCAAAGTTCTATATTTTATAATTCTATCCACCTTAAAATAGAATGAAGAGTAATATATTACTTTATCTTTATCTTGTTATAGTAAGCAAGTAAGTAAGTAAGTATAAATCAGTTGCTCATTCAATTTGCACTCCATTGTTTTTCTAGCAAGTTTAAAGCAGGATATAGACACGAGTTCAGGGAGGGGATAACTAAGTTCAAGTGGCTTGCTCCCTAGAAAGCATGCATTGGATTCCAATCTAATCCCCATTGGCCATGTTTTGTATGTTACTCTTACACACTTTAATCACAGCCTCAATCTGATTTAAAACACAAGGTGTAATTACTATTTTCAAGTACTTACAGTATATAAAAATAAGCATTTCAATTAGACAGCATTAGATGACTGGGCCTCCCATGAGCAATCACACACTTTGTTGTTTTTTTCAAATATATGTAGACAAGAGACACTTGAGAACTGATAGTGCTAATGAACAGGTTACATTTGCATTTATTTTATTGTCATACTTGAACAACAAAACACACATCTTGATTTTGGTATGTGGAAGGAAAAAGTACTTCAGAGTTAACTAGACAAAATTATCCAAGAGTCTCCCTGCTTTTCCAGAACTCAAAACTTTTCATAACATTGTATAAGTCTATGATGCATTAGAGTGCTTCAGCTGTAGAGTGTTTCTTTCCCTATAGATTTGCTTTATTCTTCTTTACATCTTCTGCCTTTCTATTGTCTCTTCATCACACATGTCATATGCTATATTTATTTATTCAGCAAGAAGGTATTCCTGAACCAGTCTAATTTAGAGGAACAGAGTGGTCAGTGACTGGAATGCACTACCTGACTCTGTTGTTACATCCTCAAACCCCCAAAGCTTCAACCTTAAACTGTCTGCTGTTGACCTCACCCCATTCCTAAGAGGTCTGTAAGTGGCCTTGCACAAGCGCACCAGCGTGCTTACCGTCCCTGTCCTACTGTTCCCATTTATTTGTACTCATTTCTTATGTATATAGCATACAGTACCTGTTTATATTATATGTGTATATGTTATATTCTTACATACTTGTTTTCTCAAACATGCTTGACAAACCAAAATAAATAAGAAATAAGTGTGGAGCTTGTATATGAAAGAAAATTATGTAACCGTAAGAACTTGCCTCTAACAAGGCAAAGCTATTGGGAAAATAATTCAGGACTGTTTACTTTGAGTATCCCTGCCTATTAAATTGAATAAATAGCAAATATACGACATGCTAAACTGCTAAAAAGTAACTACGTACCTTCTTTAAAAATAGCTTATTCTTCTCGAGTATTTTATTATATATTATTTATTCTATTAGTCCTATAAAATCCTATAAAGTCCTATAAGTCCTATAAAAACACTATTTTGCTCATTGAATTTCAAACATAAATGTGATACTTAGGAAACCCAGCTGAATACTTATAGTTTACATATGACTCAAAAGTTTATTTTAAAAAAAACAAAAGTATTATTCATTCCTAACAGAAGCTGAAAAAGTCACTTTTGCTTTCCAAACAAACATTTCCTTAATTTAATTTAATATAGCCAAGGATAATGATACCATTACCTAGAGTTTGTGTTCGGATGTCTGTACACACACATTTTCCACAGGAAATGTCCATAAATCCATACCCCAATACAGGTAATCCTTGACCAATAACCACATTTGGACTGGAACTTCCATTACTAAATGATATGATCATTAACTGAGTTTCACTCAATTTTATGACCTTTTTAACTCGAGTCTTTAAGTGATTCACCCCAATTAATTAAGTACATCATGTGGTCATTAAGAAAAATAAAGACACAAAACCTGACAAAACAAAGGGGTTTTTAAGCAAATATTTTCACATGGAACATATTACTAATGGGATTTTAAAAAGCGTTAAAAATGGGATAAGGAAAGGCTTAAAATTTTCTATGATATTAGATTAGAGCCGTGGTGGCGCAGTGGTTAGAGTGCAGTACTGCAGGCTACTTCTGCTGACTGCCGGCTGTCTGCAATTTGGCAGTTGAATCTCACCAGGCTCAAGGTTACATCCTTCTGAGGTGGGTAAAATAAGGACCCAGATTAAACCACTTAGAGAGGGCTGTACACCACTGTGAAACGGTATATAAGGCTAAGTGCTATTGCTATTGCTACTAAGTTGCACTTCCTTTCAATTAAAGTTTACAAATTATAGTTTTAAATAAAAAAGATCCAGACTTCACAAAGAACTCAATATGAAATCCAGATTTAAAAATAAAGTACGATATTTATCTACTATCTGCAAATCAACTTGAGATTTATAAAGTTAGGCATGATGTGGATAAATATATTTTCCTACTCTCAAAACATTAGTTACCGTGGAATATATATCACAGATTATCAGGTTGGCCAATAGATTAAATTACTGTACTTTAAAGGGATTGTCTGCATTTGTTGAGTTCAAGTGGAATGGCTTTGAATTTAACCAATTTGTTCCACCCATCTACTGTTGCATAGTTATTATTCAATAGCTTAGGTTGTTACAATAAATTGAACAAGTACCAATCCCAATAACTAGTAATGACCTATAAAACCATTGATTGTAAACTTTCTGAAACAATAGTTAATCAACTAATATGTTTCATTGTTACTTTAGAGATGCTCAGACCAAGCTGAGAGTTGATGATACTCGGTAATAATACTGCAACTGATAGATCTTAGATAAATATTGAGATGATCTCAAATCAGCATTTGGGATCACTAATTTAATGTTTTTTTCTGTCTGTGAATTATAACTTATTAACTATATTTTGGAATCAAATTCTGACTCCTTTATTAGAATTCATCTTGTCTGCCAGTTTCTTCAGAACCCTGGGGTGTAATACATCTGGTCCTGGTGATTTCAACTGGTCTAGGGTAGACAGGTGCTCACTTACCTATTTTCTTCCCTATTTCAACTTGTGTTCCTAATCTGATTTTTGTGGTGCTGTTTTTGGTAGGTGGGACAGTTTTTTCCCTTTGTGTAAAGACAGATGCAAAAAAAATGAGTTAAATAGTTCTGCTTTCTCCCTTTTGCTTGTCACTTTCTTGCCACTTTCTCCCAGCAATGGACCAATTGTTTCCTTAACTTTTTTCTTTTTAAAATGTTGGAAGAAGATTTTTTTTGTTATTTTTTTACTTTTGTGGCAAGCCTTTCTTCATTGTGAGCCTTAATTTTCCTCACTTCATCTTTACAGGCCTGGGCTATTTGCTGATATTCTGCCTTAGTTATGTCCCCCTCTTTCCACTTTTTATATTTATCCTTTTTGTCTTTCAATTTATCAGAGATTTTTTTATGCAGTCATGCTGGTTTCTTTTGGGAGCTGTTATTTTTCTTCTTCATTGATATTGTGCAAAATTCCCCAAGCTTTTTGAGTTGTTTTCCCCTTGAGGATTCTCATCCATGGAATCCTTCCCAAGTTTGTTGAAATTAGCTCTCTTAAAGTCCAATTTTCTAGTTTGACTTTGTTCTACTACTTGTGTTTGCATAATGTTGAATTCCAGTATTGCATGATTGCTTGCCCCCAAGGTCCTGTAGCTTCAACACCTTCTATCATTTCTTCTCTGTTAGTGAGAATTAAGTCCAATATGGTCGATCCCCTTGTTTCCTTCTCTACCTTTTGGGAAACAAAGTTGTCTGCTAGGCTTGTTAGGAACCTGTTGGATCGTCCACTTGGTGCAGAGTTTGTTTCCCAGTTGATGTCAGGATAGTTAAAATCACCTATTACTATTGTGGTGTGCTTCTTACATACCTTGATTAGCTGACTAGCAAAAAGTTCATCTACTTCCTCTGCTTGGTTGGGTGGCCTGTAGTATAGACCTATGGCAATGTCATTCCCCCCACAACCTTTAATATTGACCCAAATGCATTCAAGATAGTTCTCATCATTGTTGTGCTCTATTTCTGTAGAGATGTAGTTATTTCTTATATATAGTGAAATTCCACCTCCTCTTTTGGGGGGATATTTTATTGATATTGTATCTTGTTTGAAGACTGCTTAGGAAACCCAATAAAACCACTCCAATCAATAATGGATGATTGTCACATTAAACCTCAATGCATACTGGGGTTACACATTATGTTGTCTTCTCAAATAATTATCAAAAGATTATCAACATTCCCATTTAATTCCTTTCACTCAGCCACTTACTTTTTTCCAGAACCTTCTAATAGCAATAAACATACAGCAAAACACTCCTACTTGGTGCAATACAATGCCATTTCAAAGTGAACAAAGATGAACTCCACAAAGGTATAATCTTGATCAAATATTTTTCTCTTTCCTTACAAGAAAAAAAGGGGTTCCCATGGAGCAAATTAATATTTGCACAGCATCATCTTGGTTTTCAGTGAAAGTTCATTGTAGTTTCCTGGGTTCAGGTGTTTGAAAAGTAACACAAAGATTAAAACAACACATTTTAAGTTTGCAATCCATAAATCTTATAGGTAATATACTTAAAGAGAACATGTGCTTATATTGTGCTCCAAGTTGAAGCATACGTTTACAGTTTAATCTTATTAAATTTGTTTTGTACTACAAGTACAAACAAGGATAAAAATATATTTAAAATGTTAGAATCAATACTAAAGAAACAAACATTTTAAAAAACTTTCATCTTACTGCTTCCAAATCTGATTTAGTATATTTTATAACTATAATGTTTGATATAATTTATTGGTTTCAGTTTAAAAATATCCACATGTAAACACACTATTGCAGAAAACTATTTCAGAATGAATTAAATCTATAACATTTATAAGTGGAGATATTTTCAATTTTGAAAGTGATAGGGGATTCTGCATATGATTGCCACACAAATCATATTATGTACGTTGCTATATATCAATGTTTCTTAGTGTTTAGCAACTTCAAAAAGTATGGACTTCAACTCCCAGAATTCTTCAAACAGCTGACTGTAGAGTTGTGAAACTGAAGTCCACACAACTTCAAGTTGCCAAGGAGTAAAATATTGCTACATATGGATTTTCATGTGAGATTACTCACCATTCATAATAATGCTATACCATCTCTACTATCTCTAAGCATTTGAAGGATAAAATGCCAATTATATTTTTTGCCAGGAACAAAATATTTTGTTTTAAAAGTACCCGAAAAGTCCTACAGTAATGTAAATACAATGATGTGTAATGTAGTAAACAGCCTTACTATCCTATTATTGTCTTTATTTTAATTATCAGTCTATTCTAGCTATATGATTCTTAAGTGAAATCTCTCCTTGGGAGCAAGGGAAGTAAATTTGATTCCCAAGACTGTAAATAACATTCATTGGAAATGATGAGACACAATATCCAAATAAACACAGGTCAATCAGAATAGACCTGGAAGGGATCTTGGAGGTCTTCTTGTCCAATCTCAGCTTAAGCAAGAGACTCTATACCACTTCAGGCAAGTGGCTGTCCAGTCTCTTCTTAAAAACCTCAGTGAATGAGCACCCGTAATTTCGGAAGACAAGCTGTTCCACTGACTAATAATTCTCACTGTTAGGAACATTCTCCCTAATTCCAGGTTGCTTTTCTCTTTGATTAGTTTCCATCCTTTGTTTCTTCTATTGCCTTCTGGTGCTTTGGAAAACAAGTTGACACTCTTTTCTTTGTGGCAGCCCCTCAAATATTGGAATATTGCTATCATGTCACCCCTTTTCTGTAGACAAACTATACCCAATTGCTGCAAGTGTTCTTCATATGTTTTAGTCTCCAGGTCTTTAATTATCTTAGTTGCTCTTCTCTGCACTTTTTCCAAAGCCTCAACATTATTTTTTTGTAATGTGGTGACCAAACTGATTGCAGTATTCCAGGTGCCGTTTTACTAAGTTTTATAAAGTGGTACTAATACTTCAGCGGAGTTTGTTTCTATGCCTTTGTTTATACAACCAAAGATTATATTATCTTTTTTGGCTGTTGTTGCACACATGCTCATGTTTAAGTGACAGTCCACAAGGACTCCAAGGTACCACTCAGAGTTACTGCTTTTGAGCCCGGTTTTGCAGCTAATCTCCACTTGTATCTTTGGTTTTTCCTACCCAAATGTAAAACCTTGCTTTTCTCTACACTAATTTTTTTTTATAGGTCCATCGTTCAAGTCTGCCAAGGTGGTCTATAGGTTTTCAGCAGAATTGCTCAGCAGCAACAGAATTTTATGATTCTTCAGGGGACTAAGCAATAATACTCCATTGAGGGATTATTTTCCTTCCTCTTTGGACAGTATTTTTCAGTCTTTGATCATAATCATGTGCTTTATTAGCAAATTATTTGAGTTAACTACTATGATTTTTCTAATACCCAAAATGTCTTTGTAGGGAACAGAGAAACACAAAGTGTTTCTTTCACAATACAAAGTATGAAAGTGGAAAGCAGCTGCTGTAGGAACAGAGAAAAGATGTCTAGAAGAATAGAAAGAGACAGTAAATATTTTTTTAAAAAGCTTCAACTCTTGCCTTTAGCCATGGACCAGCAAACAACCTTGTTGATAAGAGTTACAAGTAGAGTAAGACAGTTACTTAATGATAGCAACCTGCTTAACATGCCAGGGAATTTCTCAAATATAATCTAATTATCGCTGCTAACTGATGTATCATTTTCAATCTTTTTATCCATAATAATAATTAACTTTTTTAAAGCAGTGGGTAAGTCCCGATCCTTTCTTTATATCAGCTTTCATTATCATCACTTGAAAGAACTTCTGTTATTTCAGAACTCAGCTGAGCTGAATTGGAATGCTACTTCCCATCTACCTCTGTCACCAGCACCTGTTCTTGAGAAACACAATAGGTACCCAGAGGTATTTGATGACACTGGCTCAAGCCTCTAATTCTAGCACTGGTTTCTTTTATAGAAAATTGCATCTTTTATGCAAGCCAAATGACATTCCTTGACACTAGATCCTTCTTACCACTTCATTGCTGGAGCATTGGAATAAAGCCAGAAGACCCTGGTTCAAATCCCCCTTCTCTTACAAAGGCAGTTATGTGACAGTATCTCATTCTAATTCTCTTTATAGGGTTATTATGAATTTATTGGAGAGGGAAAGAGGGAGCATTTACTCTGGTTTGAATTTCCACGAGGAGCAGCCATATGATATGAATAAGTACTAAATGAAAATGCCATTTCTTCTATCCCAAATAAAGGTGGATAAATATTGTATCCAGCAGGGGTAAAAATAAATACCTGTACATTAATTATGTGGAATTATTCAAATTTATTAACTGCTCTGAGTTGCTAAAAAAATCAAATTTTCTTTTATGCTAACAATATTTGTTTCTGGCTGGGAAAAAGTGTAAAGCAAACCATTATTTGTTTTAGTCCTGCTGGAAGATCCATTTACACTTGGAAACACCGTGACTTAGAAATCACACAGCATTACATCCAGAAACAGAACCGAGGTGAAAGAATTACTGATACTTTATGGCCTTACATAAGCTCCAATCACAAAGAGCAAATAAGTGATTCATTATATAGGCAGTTCTTGATTTATAAATATGTTTCCCCAAATTTTCCTTTGACCCCTGAAATAAGCATTTGGCCTTATTTTTGGGGAGGTCTTATTATTTTTGAGGTGCAGGAGGTGGCGAGTGTGAAATGTTGCACATTGCTGGGCCTGCTGCTCTTTTTGCAGTGGCTATTAACGTGACAGAAGGGGCATGGTGACTAGGGTGCAGGAGTGGCCGTTATGTAAGGGAGTGTGGGGTACATGGAGCAAGTTTGCCCCCTTTTCCCCCTCCAGCCTCGCCTCCTCACCTCGTGTTGTTTGCGTGGCAAGCAACCAGAGGAAATGGCGGAGACCTGCTGCACACGTGTTTAAATATTTTCGGGGAGGGCTTATTTTCAGGGGAGGGCTTATTTTTGCACATGCACTCAAAAGCCCGATTGGGTTTATTATGCGGGGAGGTCTTATTTTTGGGGGGGAAACAGGCTATTATATTATATACTATAACAGAAAAAGATTCCAGCACCTCTCCACCAGTAATCAGTACTCAGATCAGCATATATTAACTGTAAGGTCAATTTTAGACCAACAATCAAGAAAGCAATACCCCAATCAAGACACTGCCAAAGAACCATTAGTCAACAGCCCAACCAAAGAATCTCTTAAGACCACACCTATCCACCCACACACCCACAGACAAGTGAGACATCCGAATATAAACTGACAGCAAACAGCACTCCTTACTAGCACTGATGATGTTATGGGTAATGAAATATGTGCAAGAAAGCAAGCAAGTTCAGAGAGAACCAAGGACCCCTCATTTCAACCCTAACCTTCAAATACAGGTGAAACTTGAAAAATTTGAATATCGTGCAAAAGTTCATTTATTTCAGTAATGCAACTTAAAAGGTGAAACTAATATATGAGATAAGACTCATTACATGCAAAGCAAGATAGTTCAAGCCGTGATTTGTCATAATTGTGATGATTATGGCGTACAGCTCATGAAAACCCCAAATCCACCATCTCAGAAAATTAGAATATTACATGCAATCAATAAAACAAGGATTTGACATAGAACAATATCAGACCTCTGAAAAGTATAAGCATGCATATGTACTCAGTACTTGGTTTGGGCCCCTTTTGCAGCAATTACTGCCTCAATGCGACGTGGCATGGAAGCTATCAGCCTGTGGCACTGCTGAGGTGTTCCATAACTTTATACTTTGAAATAAATGAACTTTTGCACAATATTCTAATTTTTCAAGTTTCACCTGTATTTTCCTTTATTGGTTATAAGTATTCATTTAGCAACCACTGAAAGTTAAAATAGCACTGCAAAAAGTGACTTATAACTGATCCCACATTTATAGCTATCATAGCATATTTCAGTCACATGATTAAAATCCAAATGCTTAGCAACTGGCATATATTCCTAGTGATTGCAGCATCCCAGGATCATGTCAGTACCATTTGCAAGCTGGCTCCAACAAGCAAAGTCAATGGGAAAAGCAGGATTTGCTTAATGACCGCATGATTCAATTAATAACTGCAGCAATTTGCTTAACAATTGTGACAAAAAGGTCATAAAACTAGACCTGACTCACCTAACAATTGCCTTGCTTAGCCAAAGACATTCATTTCCTATAATTGCCTGTATTATGGTGATAAAGCAAGGATTAACTATTCTTTTCCATTTTTAGTCTGAATTGGTCCTACGGCTAACATTTCTGTTCCCCTCTTCAATTAAAAACAACAATTTTCACCAACAATTATTTTTTGACCTTCAATAATATGCTTAACAAGTTTGCAAAATGTGCAAGTATAACTGCATATGATAGATTTTGTTGGCTTTGAAATTTGCTCTGCTGCTGCGGTTAATATATTATGGTTGTTTTTTATTGTAATGTAATTTTTTGTGCATGAGTTTTGATGGAATGTAAATGGGTTTTGAAGGATCTTTTTAATGTATTTTTAGTATAAATAAATAAATAATTTTACATGTGAAAAAATTAACAGAAATAATGACTTTTCTAAAACTTTTCACAAGCCTCAATGAAAATGCCTCTGTTTAAAATAATAGCAGCATTTTTAAAAAAAAATATCTTGAACAATGTAAATTGAAAGCAAGAAATATAATAGAATTCTTTATTTTAACTCTTTGTTGCTATTTGTATTTTTTTTTAAAAAAACCTTTGAATTCTGCAATTGTGCTATTTACATACCATATTTTTCAGAGCATAAGATGCACTGGAGTATAAGACGCACCAAGATTTTAAAGAGGCAAATTTTTAAAAAAGTTTTTGACCTCTGCAGACCTCCCCAAAATGGCCCATTTTTTGCAAAAACGAGCTTGGTTTTTTTTTTCCAAAAAAGGGCATGAATAGCCTTTAGGAAGCTTGTACACTGCTCGGGGGAGGGGAAACCAAGCAAAAAATAGCCTGTTTTTCATGAAAACGGGCCCATTTTTGGTCAAAAAAGGGCATGCATAGCCTTTAGGAGGCTTGCAGAGTGATCCAGGGGCCTGGGGAGGGGGGGGAATTGAGCAAAAACCAGCCCATTTTCTGCTCATTTCTGTCCTCCCCAGCCCCCAGGAACACTCTTCAAGCCCCCTAAAGGCTATGCATGATGGTTTTGGGAGGTAAAAAATGTTGTATTCAGTGTTTAAGATGCACTCAGATTTTCAGCCTCTTTTTTGAAGGAAAACGGTGCATCTTATACTCTGAAAAATACAGTAGTTTCAATCAGGGGTGTGGTGGCTCAGTGGCTAAGATGCTGAGCTTGTTGATCAGAAAGGCAGCAATTGGGTGGTTCAAATCACAAGTGCCACGTAATAGAGTGAGCTCCTATTACTTGTCCCAACTTGTGCCAACCTAGCAGTTTGAAAGCACCTAGAAAATGCAAGTAGAAAAATAGGGACCACTTTGGTGGGAAGATAACAGCATTCTGTGGACTTTCGGCATTTAGTCATGCCAGTCACATGACCATAGAGATGTCTTCAGACAGTCCTGGCTCTTCAGCTTTGAAACAGAGATTAGCACCACCCCCTAGAGTCAGGAACGACTAGCACATATTGCGAGGGGAACCTTTACCTAGTTTCAGTTGAAAAATATAGGCTTCCAAGCCCAGTTACCGTGTTCTGCCCTATCATTATTAAGATAGCCCCTCTATAATTGTATTTTTGAATCATCTTTCCCATTACATACAGACAGAGAGCAGAAAAAATATAGTGCTACAATTCAAGCATTCAGAAGCTCAAAATTAGGCCTCATGATCAGGCAATGGACAGACAGTGAGATTCGCTGCATGTTCAAAAATGAACGCTGGGGCTATCTTTGCTGAAATTGAGGTGATTTTAAACTTGTCCTTTGCAGCACTGTGTTGTCCTGGACAATAATGTGTGGACAATAATTTGTCCTGGGAAGACCAGGATAAAAGAGGGAGAAGACAATTGAACAAGGAAGGAAATCAGGTACAGATACTGTGTTATATAAGCAGCATGTAGGATACACTATTCATCTTGTTGATGAAGACATTATTCAGAGAGAAGAAATTACAAAGGAGGAAGTGTAAAAGGGCGGAGGGGAAAAGCCCATATCAAAGAAGAAGACAGGGTGAAACTATTTGGTTCTCTTGAATGATCAGCACTCTCTTCTCCGTTTTAAATATAATTCCCCACTTTGCTGTCCAAGACAGATTTCCAAAGATTCAGTCAGTGCTCAAGAGTATACGTGGTAGCTGTAGGCCACCTCCACTAATGCAAAAATTGGCATTTTAGAATGAATGAGAAGGAAATATGGTGTTGGTATTCTCTAATCTTTACTAGTGCCTACTAAACTAATCTAAACTAAACTAGTGCCTACAACTTGACCTTAGCCTAAAACTGATCCTCTGATATTTAATTAATTTAAGAAAATAGTAGAGATGTTCAAAAAATTGAAGAAGTGTTTTATGAAAAAGTGTAATATTTTGCTTCTGCATATATATATAGTAGCTGCTTGACTTGGCTGACTATTTATAAGATCTCAACATCCTTCAGAAATGAATCTTGGTTTTTCTTAAGAGACATTTGTATATCTTGCTTCAATAGTCTTTTCCAGTAACACATTCCATCTGTTTATTCTCCTTTGCACAGAAACAGACACAAATTTCTCGTCAGGCTGACATCTGGCTGTCTCCCATAAAAACTTAGACGCTCTGTTGTTCCCCCCACATTCACTAAGCTATGTAAGCTGCCACTGAAGTTTTTCTTTTCTGTCTCTAGTGAGAAATGCATAACCAACAGTTCACTACATTTCACTCTAAAAAAACACTGAAATAAGCCTGAAACATCATTAAGCAGAAACATGTAACACATCTCACAGAATGTGTTTGTAAGTCCTTAGTTTTTGAAATTTAATTCAGTAATTAGATGTTTTGCATAGCATATTCTGAACAATAAATTGGGCCGCAACTTTTGTCGCAATTAATATATTACACTGATGACTGGAGAATTTAGGAACAGAAATTATTCAGTTCTGGCAGCCACAATTTCAGAAAATGTTAGTGAGAATTGGCATTCGATTACCTGAATTGTACAGACTGTGACAGGTCTAAGAATAAAATAAAAACTTGCATATATCCTGTTTCCCCAAAAATAAGCCCTCCCCTGAAAATACTACAAAACAGCAGCAGCCACGAGGCAACCACGCTCACCGCCTCCTGCACCTGAAAAATAGTAAGACCTCTCCCAAAATAAGGCAAAGTACTTATTTTGGGAGTCAAAAGAATATAAAACCAAACCCTGTCTTATTTTCAGGGGAACACGATAGTATTTTGAAATCAACAGTCCTTGAGATAAAATGTTATAAAGGTATGACGGTTTCTTGTAAATCTTGCCTGCATAGACAATAACTGGAGATTCTTGGACATGCAAGCTTTCTAACAGTGGTACTATTGTTTTATCCAACATGAACAGCAGTGCAAGTAATTTGTGGGAAATTGGTCGTGTTTAATTGTGGACTCTGGCCAATCTACCATAGCCAAAAAACCACTTAATTTTTTTCCTATTTGTAGCATCTACACATTTCAGTATTCATGTTTAGTGGTCTTGTTTGCACATATTGAAATATTAGCAGTACTCTAAGAAAGTTAATGACAATACCAAAAGTTATTACACTAAGTAAAAAGAATATGAGTAGATATTTTCTTGACCGAAAAGCCAAGATAAATATTTCTGTCCTCCAGTAGGAAGTTGTTTTAAGGCTGTTGTCGCCCCAAACCAGATTTTCTTTAAGAGTCTAGATATTAAGTAAACTTAAAATATTGCTAGAGACATTTCTCAGATGTACACATACTTCAGAAAAACAGGGAGATTATTATTTTTACTGACACATGTCTAGCATAAGGGACACAGTGGCTCAGTGGCTAAAATGTTGAGCTTATCGATCAGAAAGGTTGGCAGTTCGGTGGTTCAAATCCCTAGCACCGCGTAATGAAGTGAGCTCCCATTACTTGTCCCAGCTTTTGCCAACCTAGCAGTTTAAAAGCACGTAAAAAGTGCAAGTAGAAAAATAGAGACCATCTTTGTTGGGAAGGTAACAGTGTTCTATGCGCCTTCAGCATTTAGTCATGCCGGCTACATGACCACGGAGACGTCTTCGGACAGTGCTGGCTCTTCGGCTTTGAAACAGAGATGAGCACCGCCCCTAGAGTCAGGAATGACTAGCACATATGTGCAAGGGGAACCTTTACCTTTATCTTTTATGTCCATCATGGAGATACTATAGATTCAATCTCAATTGGTGAAAAATATGGACATTTATTGCACAATATCACATCAAAGGGAATTAGATTCTTTCTGCCTCAGAATGCAACATTAGTTTATTCTAATTAAATAAACTAGATTTGATCAGTCTTGGGGCACTGGACATCTGATGCTACCCAAAATATAACTTTAACATTCCTGGTAATGACTTGAAATCTTTTCCCATAAAGATAGAAAGTTTCAGATTCATAAACGAATATTCACATCTAATCTGTTCTGATATACTATAATTTTAGGACCACAAATGAGCCAATTCATTACAATTATACAGTAATATAAGCTCCTGTAAAATACATTTAAAAGCAATATCAAATGTGGTAACTAATATGCTATTAAGAGTAATTACAACTTTGATGTAATGATACTAACAATTGAATTGGACAGTATTGGTTTATTGGTTTTTGCTGTGCTAAGATTTTCAAAGACAACTAGAAAATATATGCAAATGATAAAACTTTCCTCAATTGAAGATTTTATAATTTTATCAAATTATTGGCCTAAGGATAGGCAACATCCTCATTATGTAATCTACAAGCATAAAAGCCATCATTCCTGATTGTGGCCTATCAGACTCTCAAATTATTACCATATTGATCAGGCGGTAAGGACGATTTATATTAAAAAACATGTAATATTTTCAATGTTCGTTGTTTTATATACACCAAAGAAAAATGTATTCTACAAAACTAAGATAGGCATCTGGCTTATTAGTCATTCAAAGCATGAACTTAAAGCTGTAGCTTTTCCATTATCTACAAGCTTCAGATAGATAATATCATCAAAGGATATTTTAGGTTCCATTATTTTTTAATTCAGAAGTGATGAACTTAAAAAAAGATTTAGGGTTAATAGTTATCTGCTTTATAGTCTAGCTGCTTTTTGAACCACAGAGCACCAGAAAATGGTGCCGTGTAGGTTCATATCAGTGTAATAAAAGAGCTATAAATATATTCAACCATTTGGTTTTCATGAAAAAGTCACATGCACTTTCACTATGGTACTAAATCTTTCTTAATGAAGAATGTGCATTTCCTTTCCCCAGTTCTAAACTAATTCCTTCCAACTTGCTGTTAGCACTTTCAATAAATAACAATGATTAACAACCTCAGTTCAGACTACATTATATTGCCAAGAGTCCATATGGAATGGGGTGGTATATAAATAAAGTAAGTAAATAAATAATATTTCACAGTAATGATTATCAACATAATGTATTCTTGGACTTTAAAATTAGGAGGAAATTACAGTATATTTTCAGACCTAACAAAATTTATGGGGCTAGAAATGATTAGCAGGTGAAGTGAAATAATTACTGTATTATTAAGCTGTCACTTGCAATTTTGTTATTGTCTTTCGGTGTCTGGTGAAAGAATAATAGAAAATGTTTAGTGCAATACAGAAGATGAACCTATAAAATGGTGCATTCAGGAACCATGGCATATGGAGAGAAGTTGTAGGTTGAGGAGCTATCTAGCAATCCATCATTGCTTACTAAAAGAGAAATGAAGTTAATTACAGGTGTTAAATCTCATGTCCATCATCCAATTATGAATATGAGGCTGCCAACCTTAAGGTTAAATAAACTTGAATCAGGGTAAATAAAATTCGTTTAGCTAATTGGAAGCCAAGGAAATCACCAGAGTGTAGAGAAGAGCAACAAAGATGATTAGGGTACTGAACGCTAAAAAATATGAAGAACGATTGCAGGGATTAGTTATATCTAGTTTAATGAAAAGAAGGACTAGGGGTGATTTGATAGCAATGTTCCAATATTTAAGGCACTGCCACAAAGAAGAGGGGGGCACCTGAAGCCAGGACAAGAACCAATGGATGAAAACTAATGGAGAGGAGAGAAGCAATCTAGAACAGGAGAAATTTCCTGACAGTTAGAACAATTAATTAATTAATAATCAGTAGAACGACTTGCCTCTGGAGCACCTTCAGAAGTTGTAGGTGCTCCAACACTGGGGGGGGAGGGTTTAAGAAACGATTGGATAACCATTTGTCTGAAATGTATAGGGCAGTGATGACAAACCTTTCGGCACCAAGTGCCCAAACTGCAATGTGTGTGCATGTGTGTCCATGTGAATGTGCCGGAGCACCGGAAACCTACAGAACAGCTGGCTGGCATGCACATGGCTGGTTTTTTAATCGTTTGGGGGGCTGTTTTCAGGCCATTTTTCAGGCCATTTATGACCCGGAAAATGGCCTGTTTTTTGGCTCTTTTCAGGACGTTTTCAGGGTGTTCTTCAGGTTGATTTCGGTTCAGAAAACAGCCTGAAAAACATGCATGCCAGAAACCAGAAGAGCAACTGGCGAAGGCATGTGTGCCCGTAGAGAGGGTTCTGTGTGCCATCTAAGGCACGTATGCCACAGGTTGGCCATCATGGGTATAGGGTTTCCTGCTTGACCCAGGGGTTGGATTAGAAGACTTCCAAGGCCCCTTCCAACTCTGTTTACCTGTTACAATCAAGTACGACACAGTGATAGAAAAGGCTTCTGAAAGCAAAAATCTTCGAACAATATTTTTTCTTTTGTGTATAAATATTATTTCAGAGCATATGAATAAGAAACAGCCAAAATGAAATCCACTGCTATTACATTCAGCTAGAATACTGGCAAATGTCCACTCCAATCCACAGTAAAGCTTTGGTATCCATTGTTTCTTTTGTTTGGCAGGATTTCCCAATCTTTCAGAAATAGAAGAGCTGCTTTCTTTTGGGATAGAATATCACCTTGGAGCAGGGGTGGGTTCCGTACAGCTTTACTGCCAGTTCACTCGTGCGCATGCTTCACACTCACACGTACATTGAATGCGCACTGTGTGTGCATGCACAGTTCAATTAAAAAATTTCTGTGCATGTGGATAACTGAAAAAACAAGATGAGGCAGCGACGGCAGCGACCAGGAAACCAAGACAGGGGCATGGCAGGCCTGGGTCGCTGCCGGTTCCAGTGACCCAGGCCGCCATACCACCATCGGTTCGGCCAAACCAGTAGGAATCCACCGCTGCCTTGAAGAATATATTCCTTAGCATTTCTGCTTAGAGATTGAATATTTGGAAGAAGTGCACACAATGTTTGAGCCTTGTTACTATATTGAAAGATAAATTTCTGTTTTCTCTATTTCACCCTCATCTCTTTAATGAAAAAAAATCAGGCAAATGTTGTTCTGGAAAACAAACTGTGATTACTTAAAAGCATATTTAATTGATATTGACCACCAGAAGATACTTTGCATCAAGCAAAATATGTAAACCAACATTCAAAATTCCCTAAAGTCAGTTAAAGCTATAAGTGATGCATAACAGAATGCTCCAGTGGAAAATGCGTGGCAGTAAATAAAATCTCAGGCATATATTTCTTATGAGTAATAAATTAGATTGATAAAGTATGAAGCTGTTATTTTCATAGAGTGATGCATCATGCAAAACATTTAATATTAAATCTCTCTCCCACTGAGATATTCAAATCGGAGCGCTATATAAAAGTTAGGCACCTCTGATTTAATTGTACGTTTCATTGAATCTGAGATTAAGAAAAGCTGGCCGAGTCTTTACATGGTACATAGTCAAATACATCTTTCTGAAAATCGGAATCCGTATTTACTGTTTAGGTGCAGCTGTTTACAGAGTTAAAATAAGAACACGGTGGATATGGCATTGCAACGTTTTGGTCACTCTTGCAGACTGCACTTTGTAATATTCCCTTAAGCATTCATAACAGGTTCCAAACATTTCCTGTAGACGGTTAAGCACCTTGGTATTCTTGCATTTGAATCCCCCCCCCCATTTCTTCCTTGCAGAATGTGTCTTAAATTTCCCCACATGCACTTTGCATTTGCGATCTCCCCATAGATGTTTCAATAATATTTACGTATGTCTGGGATCTGTGAATACTATTCCAAAATGTCCATTATCTTTCTTTCCTTAAGTACTTCAGTGTTGATTTGTAGATATGTGTCCAGCTTCAGTTTCTCAACTGACACTGAGACATTATCCTCTAGAATATGTTGCTGTTTAGTTGAATCCATGCTTCCTACATCTGCACAATATTTCTCAAGGTCCTCCACACAACCACGAAGAACAATAGAGTGCTTAATGGTTTGCAAGGTGTTCTTTTCTTCATATATTTCACTTCTTTTTTCCCCCTCCAAATGCATCTTGTGTGGCTGTAGCCAAACAACTCACTTTTTGTTCTTTCTCTCCTAGCTCAGCTGTCCTCTTCCTGCCTCGCAGTGTTTTCCCCCCTTCCGCCCCAGTCCCAAGGTTAAAGGTGGAAGCTTTTTGTCTTCATTTCAAAAGAAAAACAGAAATGTTGCAGCTTTCTTTCAAAGTAGAGAGCCACTTTCAGTCCCTTTTAAAACATATTGAAGCAACATGAATAATGCATTTCAAATAATATGAAACATTAATAAATGAAACAAAGTTTAAAAACATTTTAAAAAATGTTCCACCATCTTTCAGTCCTCAAGTGGATTGAATCCATCGTTGAATCCATGGAAACTGCACACCCTGGCTTCTATTTACTTTTTTATATACTTCACAAGCCTGATGTAAAGGCCTGAAGTGACTGTGAATAGAAGGCAGTACCTCACTTACTAAAAGCCTTTTAATAGCAGTTGTCTTTATTACAACAGTACTGTGTGTACTTATAGAAGATATAAGGTAAAGGTAAAGGTTCCCCTCGTATGTATGTGCTAGTTGTTAGCGACTCTAGGGGGCGGGGCTCATCTCCGTTACAAAGCCACAGAGCCAGCGCTGTCCAAAAATGTATCAGTGGTCATGTGGCCAGCACAGAACACTGTTATCTTCCCACCAAAAGTGGTTCCTATTTTTCTATTTGCATTTTTATATGCTTGCAAACTGCTAGGTTAGCAGAAGCTGGGACAAGTAACGGGAGCTCACTCCGTTACGTGGCACTAGGGATTCAAACTGCTGACCTGCCAACCTTTCTGATTGACAAGCTCAGCTTCTTAGCCACTAAGCCACCATGTCCTATAGAAGATATAGAGATACATATTATATATATCAACACTGATTTGAGGGTGCACATGTACACATCCACCCACACAAAGACACAAAGTTAATATTAGCAAATGTTAAGTCTCTTACACTTTTATTAACAACATTTACTAATGCTTAATTGCATATTTAAAAATGTGACTGTGGGAAGGACAGTGGGAAGTACTTAAGATGAGTGTCAATAGTTTTGCATATTGACTTAAGCCATCCCATGTTCATTGGCTTGGTTAATGGAGATTTTCTGTAAGGAAACATGCAATACATTTAACAGCCCAAGTCAAAATATTTATGTAGTCTATGACACAAATGCCTTGATTTGAAAATAACTGAACATTTATTTTTCTATAATCAAATTTGACTGAGTGAATGAATGGTACCATTTATCTGCCAAAGCTACAACCTTAAGCAGTTTAATATAACATTTAAATACAGAGATCTGAAAGCATATCTCCATTCTAATGAAATTATTACTTTTATCCTATGGAGGGTCACAGAAATCTATTCATCACTTTAGAACCAAGGTGTCACAAAATTTGAACATTTCTGTTCTAAACAATTCATAATTGAAACTCATATTAATTAAGACATTATTGGATGCATAGCCTAAATTAAAATGTGCACAGTACAATGTTCAGGGTACATACCAAAAATTGCTATCACATATATTTTGAATGAACTCCACAAATATATTTTAATAGTGTTAGAATGTAATATACTTCTCTCCAAATCTCATATTTTCTATTTCATTGTATGTAATTTATTATTAACATTATATTACACTTAGAATTAAATATTATTATAATAACCACGATATTTATTATTAAGCTAATATCGTGTTTCCCAGAAAATAAGACAGGGTCTTATTTTCTTTTGACCCCCCCCCAAAAATATGGCCTTGACCTTATTATTGAGGGAGCTTATTGTTTTCATAGTCACCTCATGGCTGATGTGTTGCACTGCTGCAACAGCGCAACGGAGCCATTCGCACTGAGGCTGTGCCCGTGTCTTCCCATCCCTGCGCCAGGCTCTTCGGGAGGCCACTCGCAAGAGAGCAGCCGCCCGGCAACTCCACTCTCCAGCTAGGCAGAGCGCCAGTCACTGACCTAGCGTATCCTGAAGGTACCAAGCCGTGTGAGTGCCTTTTACCCCCATCCCCACTGACTCCTGCGACTTGGCACTTTCGGGATAGCACTAGGTTGGTGAGTGGCGCTCTGCCTGGCAGGATGGGGGGGGTGTGTTCAAGTGCTTATATTTTTACCCGCCCCAAAAATCTGGCATGGCCTTATTTTCAGGACATGTCATATTTTCGGGAAAACACGGTATTTATATTTTAATATAATAACTGTAATTAAAATGTGGCAGAAATCATTTGCAAATACTAATTATAAGATATTTGATACTGAAGAAAGTCTTTAAAAAAAAAAAAGCAGCTTTGAATCTATAAATCCAATGATATTCAAGGTCACAGATATATCCCCAGCATGGAAAAAACTAGTTTGTCAGTAGCAAACTTCTAGCCAGCCTAAACCCTAATGAAATATGATATAAGTTATAGTTATATATTTATAGAAGTTATTTCATTTAATTTTAAGGAATAATATAATATATTATAATGTTAATATTATTATTTTGACCATTCTTGCATAATCATATGTATTATATACATATTAGGACTACACTTCTTCAGCATATCACTTCTATGGTTTTGTAATTATCTTGAAACCATTCAATACCTTCCACTGAACATTTCCCCAGAAGCATTTTCTAAAGCTTATGCAAGTCAAAGTTTAACTAAAGTGTCATATGTTTTGTATCTTCCTGCCTGGGTATTTTAAAAGTACTTAAAATTTTTCATTTCCTTTTTTTTATGAACTTATTCTCATATTCTGCCAGAAACTTAAACTCCATACTGTTCTATTATCCCACTAATCTTTTTCTCTATATTTCTTCATACATTGGAACTGAGATTACTATTTTTAATCAAATTAATAGTGAAGAGAGAGTGCATGCTGAAAGAAACTTTTCTTCAGTCACAAAAACTCAAGAAGATTATGTTTATTCTTACATATAATATAGCCTGCTACCAAAAATGATAATTTAAGGCCTTCTTCTATTCATATACTGGATTAAGACACAGAAAAAACCCACATTTTTTTCCACAAAGCTATGATTATATTAAGCTAACTGCTGCAGGATATGATGGTAGCGACCATTCAGTATAATTTGGAGTATGGTAAACCCACTACTGGAGCTAAGTGTACTGTAAATCTAAATTTAAAAGAAGCCATTCTTGGTTACTTCCTGTCTCCTTGCTAGTTCCCTTGGTAAAATAAACTGTAGGAATGTAATGTAAGCTATCCTTATCCTTACTTAAAGTTTATCAAATTTCAAAATTGCATGAAAAACAATGCATTTGTTTCTAATGCTGTCATCACTATTATAGAATATTTATAGACAGATGAAGAACAACGAATAATATTTTTCCTAAAATGTCCATAGTAATTGCATTAAATGAAGCTGTTAGGAGCAAATGAAAGACTGTCTGTAACAAAATTTGATATCTGTATGAGTCACACTTTTAATGGTTGGCAGTAGTACTAAATGTACATGTATTTCAGAGCCGAGGTGGCGCAGTGGTTAGAGTGCAGCACTGCAGGCTACTTCAGCTGACTATTAGCTGCAGTTCGGCGGTTCAAATCTCACCAGCTCAGGGTTGACTCAGCCTTCCATCCTTCCGAGGTGGGTAAAATGAGGACCCAGATTGTTGGGAGCGATATGCTGACTCTGTAAACCGCTTAGAGAGGGCTGAAAGCCCTATGAAGCGGTATATAAGTCTAACTGCTATTGCTATTGCTATTGCTATTGCTATTGCTATTGCTATTGCTATTGCTATTGCTATTGCTATTGCTATTGCTATTGCTATTGCTATTGCTATTACGGGTATATAACATAAAATGTTGTCTTCCTTTATAACAAGTCAAGTTTCTACTGTTTTTCTTAATGGCAATAGTCACACTAAGGAAGACATGGGTCTCAAAACTTTAGATTGTGGATATCTTGTAATACATTAACTGGAGGCAACTGGGCATAAAGTTAAACTGCAGCACATTTGTCATTTTAAAACTTAAATGGAAGCTAGAGTTGCTGCCTGATATTTTGCATCCTTGACAGATGTATCCCAAGCAACTAAAATATTATTTGACCTAGACAGATACACATAGGAGTTCACTATTATTAAAACAGGGTTAATTCCTGAGATTCAAAAATAATATTGCAAGATAGGGGTCAACATGTCATATATAGTTCCCATTGGAGATAAGACCATCAATGGCTAATGTGATTCATAGCTATGTGGTGTCAGGGTTCCAAATAGCATCCAAAAATAAATCAGAGTCCGAGGCAAAGAATTCCTCAAAATTCCAATTTATTAAGAGAGCCATGTTGGCACATCTGGGAAAACCCAAATCTGAAAGCTTTCAGGTTTTCCCACACAGTTGAAAGTTCAAGATCCTGCCCCGACACCCACAAGTCCACCACATGGTCTAATCTTCCATTTCCACACTGGCAGCTTCCACCCATCCACTTCCACCCAGATGCAGAGACAAAGGATGACCTTGCTTTTCTAGAAAAAATGTTATTATGGCTACATATCACCGAACTCTGTATAATCCCCCTCCCCTTTTCCCACAATAGAAAATGAATAGTAGAAAGTGTGGCAGGCCTGAAGTCCAAAAAGAAAAGATGGCTTGTAGGCCTAACATGTGGTTTATCTAGGTTCATATGACGTTTGTTAAAAAAAAATAACAATGGAAGACAACTCTTGTTATCATGTCTTTCAACAGGCATATGGTTTTTCATTACATAATTTATCGAATAAGATCTAGTCTCTTTTTATGTTTTCATGTCACTTTTGTACGGATTTACTAAATATATATACCATTCTGGGTGATACACACACACACACAAAGGAGTAAAAGATGGCAAGATACCAAAAAAGTGACCAGACTAGTGGCGGGATTCAAAAATGCTAACTACCAGTTCTGTGGGCGTGGGTTCATGGGTGTGGCAGGGGAAGGATGGTGTAAAATCCCCATTTCCTCCCGATCAGCTGGAACTCGGGAGGCAGAGACTAGATGGGGGCATGGCTAGTCAGAGGTGGCATTTGCCGGTTCTCCGAACTACTTGAAATTTTCACTCCCGGTTCTCCAGAACTGGTCAGAACCTGCTGAATACCACCTCTGGAGCAGACCTATGAAACCCAAGGTGGCTTAAACCATCCTTGTCAAAGATCTGGGTAAAAGGCCAAAACTTTAACGCCTTTCAAAGTACCAGCAGGGTGGAGCCAGACTTAGTCTTTTAGTATCTGGAAAACATTACTGCTGAGAAGCTCTAATAAAGAAGATAATTATTTCTTGAAATAATATAGAAATTCTAACACTAAACATTCTAAATACTTGATGATAACAGCACTGATTATCATTCATTTAATATTGTTATCTGTGTGTTCTCATTAATTCCTATTTTAATTCACGAACAAACGTAGCTCATCTTACACTATTACAATTCAAAAACTGTTTTCGGTGAGACGCAGTAAACAAAATAAGAATTGTATATGGAACATCTGCATGCTCAAAATGTCACTGAAAGCAATACTGGCGAATAAACTATATATAGATTGCATGCCTTGCATGCAGAGTTAATCCTATTGTCTTCAGTAAAAAGAAGTAGCCTGCTTATGCCTGCAAGGCTCTCTTAAAAGCTGCCGTCAAACCATGTAGACATTACTCAACTATGTGGAGCAATATCTATGTGGATAAAACACAAACCACCTCAGAAATGTCCAACTTCATTTCCTTTGACTTCTATGATCCCACAAAAAATCACTCCGTAATAACTATACATATTGCTGATATGTGCTAATTATGCTAATTGTCTGTTGAAAAAGTACGTATTTGACAGTAATTTCTTTTAACACCAGATAATATCAATACAGTTATCCATTCATTGACTTGGAATACTTATTTTATCGCAGGCAAATTAAATGCCAATACAAACAAAGAAAAATTATGGATTTTTTTCCCATCACAAATAAATTGCCTTTATTTTAAACAATTGTAATACTGGTCCTTAAAGCCAAATTAAAATATTTGTATAAGGATGTATAATTTTCATTCTAATGCATACTCTAAGTAGATTAAGACTGAGAGGCATGGAGTCAATTTCCACTCCTGCTGAAATTTACTGGGTAATATTGGGCCAATCCAGCTAATCTATAGATTCCTTGACTAACTGTGCATGGCTAATTGACCTAGAAATAAGACAAGCAGAATATGTAAAGCCTCCTTGAATCTATAATTGGTCCCAGAAGGGGAAAATTCAATATATACTTTATAGTAGGTATGGGGAAAACATGACATATATACTGTGTATATATGCAAGGAGAAAATATACTCCCCAAATTTAACATACAACCGTGGTTGAGGAAAACTTATCTTCATTGACTCCAGTGTAGACTAAACAATTGTCCAATAGGAAAAATACTCTGATATTCCATGAATAATGCATACAACAACAATATATTTCTGTATAGCAAACTCTGTAATCTAATTAATGTGGATCTTTTTTCCTTTGGTAAGAGAATTCCATTAGTCCAGGAAATAAGGTCTCGTAGAATCTTCTCAATTAAAAAAAAAGATATGAAATAATAGGTGGTTGAAAAGGTGCCCTTGCACAGCATTATGGTCTTGGAGAAGAAGAGGGAATCTTCCAAATTACTGATCAAGGAATTATTATAATGTAAACAATGTACTTTTACAGTTCTTGACTTACAAACACAACTGAGCCGAAAATTTCTGTTCCTGAATGAAACATTTGTTAAGGGAGTTTTGCCCCATTTTACAATCTTTCTTGCTACAGTTCTAGAGGGAATCATTGTTAAGTTATTAAGAATGTTGTTAACTGAATCTGGCTTCCCCATTGGCTTTGCTTGTCAGAAGGTCACAAAAGCTGATCACATGACACTGCAACTGTCATAAATATGAACCAATTGCCAAGCATTCAAATTTTGATTATGTGACCAAGGGCAGTGGTGGGATTCAAATAATTTAACAACCGGTTCTCTGCCCTAATGATTTCTTCTAAAAACCAGTTCACCAAACTGCTCAGAAAGTTAATAACCGGTTCTCCCAAAGTGGTGCAAACTGGCTGAATCCCACCACTGACCAAGGGGACGCTGCAATATTTGTAAGTCACTTTTCCAGTGCCGTTGTAATTTTGAACAGTCAGTAAATGAACTGTTATAAGTTGAGGACTATCTGTACTTGAAAGAAATTGTTACCATTCTTACCACTTTTAAATGAGCTAACAAGTTTAGTAATGGTTTAGGTATAGGATGAAAACAAAACTCGGGATCTCTTTTGGTTCAGTTATGATCTGGATTCTAGAGAAAATGGAGGAGGGAATGCTATGTGTATCCCTTTGTTTCCTGGAATAAAAACAAAGAGATATAAAGAATCCAACAAATGAAGCAATAAAGAAATAAACATCACACCATAAGCAGTGGTTTTATTTTAATTCTTTACTGATGGGAGATGTTCTTTTCTTTCAAGGTTAAAGATCCTGCTAGAGAAATATAAATAAATATATCTTATTTTGTTAATATTGATACTTCAAACTTAACAATTTATAGTTTCTTTAATTACATTTCTAAAATGAATACTATTGGAACATGTGAATCAAATGGTACAGTATAACAGTACAGCCTGTGAATAGTCAGGATCTAATAGAAAATGCAGTGGAAACTCCTTTTTTAAATTGTTTATTAACAAAGTAGACAGCAGAAATAGTTTCATTTCCCTTGCCTTCCTAACTAATTGGATTGCAATCCATTGCACATTCTTTTCTCCTCTGCAGCTTTGACAACATAACCAAGACCCAAATAGTTTTTCTCTGTCCGAGACTTTAGCCTAAAGCAACTCTAAGCTGATATTGCAGGCAATAATTAAGCTTAATAGATTTATGTGTTCTTCTAGTCCTAAATCTGTTTCCTAATTTAGAATTAAGAAAATACACGTAGCGATATTAATTTTCTCTGTAAATTAGGCTGGTAGCTGGCCTTTCGGTGATAAAACAGCTGAACTTCCATCCTCCATGATCCCTGGAGAATCATCCATGCAGGTAGACCATCCTCCTTTTTATGTCTTCAGCACTTTTCTCTGGATCATGCCCAACATGATCTCTTCAGTGGTCCCTAAGGGTTTACCCTTGAGCTAACAAAACTATTAACAGTTTAAATCCTCTGCAATCCAACTCAGTGTTACCAGCTTGCAATATTCTACAGTAAAACCGTACATCTCAACAGCCAGAGAATACATTCTATTACGGAGGCCACCCATTATCTGCTTTGCATTCCTCCTTCCCTCCTCTTTTCCTTCCTTCTTTTCTGAGCTTCAGTAAATATTCAGGGGAAGGGGGGGGGGAACTTTCCTGAAAGTTTTTTTTAAAACCATCTCATCTCTGCTTCTTCTGTTATGAAAACATAATTTTATCTATAGTCCTTATCAGGATGGCTTCTAAAAATTGCACATAGATGTCCACATAAATAATGATACCCAATGACTTGTCAAAAATCCATAGTTATTACAGGTACATTATACACACTACAAAATTTTCAGACAATAGTACAAAATATGAAATAATGGCATTTTGCCAGTATGGGCTAGTCGAGGGTGTTTTTTCTTGGAGATAATTCTATCTTAAGACTACACAAACATTGGCTTGGATGCCTAGCAAGCAAATTTAGATAAAATCTTAATATGAACCAAATAATCAGTTTCTCAGAATCAGAAAAGCATTACTAAATTAAGCTGTGGGGAAAGGGGAAAAGATGGACTATAAGTGTAAAATCACCACCTTCTACTGGAAGCATTTTCCAAACAAGAGGATTGGCTAAAATACATTTTAATTGATTGTAGCCTTCCTTTCTTATGCTGATCTTTGACCATAACAATGTTTGAACGACAATAAAAGATGACAAGGGAAGAAGAGCAGGACCTGGTTGTTCGCGCCCAACAACAACTTCAGATATAACTGTATACAAGCATAATAGATAAATTACAATTTCAGAAGGGTGGTAATACAGTAGATATAGTTGTTACTGAAAGTTATTATTGATGGGAAGTTACACATAGTATGGGGGGGGAGGTATACTTGTGTCTAATGTTTTCCTAGTTCTGAAAATACTAATGCAATAAGAAAGTTGCCAATATTACCAAGGAATAAAATCCTATTAATAACATTTCTACAACAAAAAGAAAAGTATGGATTTTGCTTCTCTGAATCTACATATTGATAAGGAAACAACTGGCTTTTAAAATAAGAAAATGATTTCTTTAGCTTGTTTTTATTCTATTCGTTATTAAATGGAAACTGATATAAATTACCATAAATTACCATATAAATTACCATAAATTGAAGCATGTCGAGGGCAAAAACACTGACGTTTAACCAGCAAAAGTTTTTTACTGTTTACTGTTACTAACTGTTACAATAACCTAAATGTACTCATTACTAGTTCACATGTCTTCTTAAGAATATTATATAAGACCATTAATTAAATGAAACTTAATGAATACTAGTTGGGGAAAAATAATTTCAGTCTTTTTGTTTGTCGTTCATTTGAAATCCTTCATAAATCATAAAATCACGAGAGGGAATTTTAAAATCATTACATTAAAATATTTGCTTAATAGAAAGTGATAGCTTAAATGTTACAATATGTTGCCAGACTATCTTCATATTAAATGGTAATTAAAGGAAAAGCCTCCTGGATTTGCTCAAGGGCATGTTCCACAAAGTCCTCATTATTGTAATTTCCAACTTGGAAGCCAAGCTAAATAACCAGGAGTAATTTGCCAATTAGAACTTCCTTCTCTTTTCTCTTTATTCCTTAAACACCATTCAGAGCCCAAATAAGTCAAACATTCTTAGTTTCAAAACTTCAACTGAAAGATTTAATTCGTGTCTTTCCACAGTGACCCTGTCAAGAGACAAGCAGTGATATATTCCACGTCCAGACAATTTCCCTTAAATACCTAGATATGTATTTCTATAAAATTGCAATATCCTGAATTTCCTTTTCTCAATTCCCATCTTTCTGCTACCATTTGGGACTGAATAGTGGCAGAGTACATCTGAGGTAAAACATTTCTCCCATGCGCATCAGTGATTTCTGGCATATAGAAACAAAAATCCCATTAGAAATTATGTAAGTGAAATTAATATCAAACATTAAAATAAAATACATTCCACTAGAAGGATAGAAATGATATTTAATAAACTGTTGGCATTCTTTTAAGATGTTTTCATATGGCTCTGTGAATCAGAAATTAAAACTAAAATAAGAGAAAAATTGAAATTGGCAAATAGATGTTACAAGTGTTTTATGTTGCCTTTATGCTATCTAACACTTGGAATTGTGCTTAAAAGAGGGGATTTGATGGAGATTTTCAGTCATCCAGGTCATGGTTGTCCCAAAGGTGCTTTTTCAAGAGGCAACTGGACTTTTTTCTTTTTATTATTATTATTTTGTTTGTTTGTTTGTTTCAAAATATTTTTATTTTCCATTTTTTCATTTTCATTTTCATCAACTCACATATAGACTGTGCATAGCCAGAGCCATACAACATTAAACAATAATCGCAGCAATTCCTCTTGTCAACAATAGCCCAAAAAATAGAAACCCAATATACATCTTCCACTCTCCGTACCCCTCTTTCTTCCACCCCCCTCCAACTTACTATCTTCCCTCCATCATCCTTCTCTACCCTACTTCCCCTCCCCCTCTACCACTCCTCTCTCCCAATCCACTCCCTCCCTTCCTTCTCACCCTCCCTCCCATCCTCTCTCCCGCCCTCTCTACCCATCTTTCTTCTATCCCACTTCTCCTCCCCTTGGTGTATTTCCACTATATGTCAATGTACTTAACTTATCCTATTTTTACAGAGAAATTAAAGAAAAGCAGTATACATGTGAAGTCGCATTACACTGAAATCTAACGCATTGTCTCTAACCTAGTAGATATCCCTCCCTCCCCCCACCCTCCCACCCAACGCCTCCTCTCCCCCCCGACTTCCCAGAGCCCGTACACGGTATAGATTTTTAACAAACACAGTCTAAAATATATTGAGAAAAAAGAAATAAAAAAAGGGGTTAATAACATCTCTACATTGATCTTAGCTTCTTCTTGCTACGCAAACTTTAAACAGTTTGAATCATTCCTGATCTTAAGCATAGGCTATCTGGAATTTCTTAGTCCCATATTTGTTTTGTATATAGTCAATCCATTTTTTCCAGTCTCGTTTATATCTCTCATTTGAGTGATCTTTAAGATATGCCGATATTTTAGCCATCTCGGCTAAATTTGTGACTTTCAATGTCCATTCTTGAGTTGTAGGCAAGTCTTCCTTCTTCCAGTATTGCGCCACCAACAGTCTTGCTGCCGTTATTATGTGCAGAATCAGGTTAGTCTCTTAGTTCTCTTGTATAAGAAGTGAAACATCTTCAAACAAAAACCAGAAAGTCCAGTTGCCTCTTGAAAAAGCACCTTTGGGCTTAAAAGAGGATCATATTTGCATCACTTGTGAAAGCATATATTATACTTCAAAGGTATGTTTCCAACTAGCTCCTTCCTTCATCCTTTTTCATTTAGCCTTGACATATATCTAAGTCAGTGGTGGGTTGCTCTTACCTTTGCTACCAGTACACTGCTCGTGGTCCATTTGTGCATACGCCTGATGTGCACTGTGCACACATGCACACTCCATTACCTCTACGATGCCCAGCTGCTTGTCGGAGGTGTTGCTGTGCATGTGTGCGCAATTGGCCCGGTTGCCTTAAAAGCAGGTAAGGAACATGGGGCGGGCAGGTGGGCCAAACGAGCCACCGTACCCATACAGTGGTCGTACCTCCCGACTACTACCGGTACGGTAGTCAAGCATTTTCCTTAAACATATACAGGCATTCTTCCTGCTTGGTTTAGGGTTCTTTCTACAGCAGATATTACATTTGCTAATGCAGTGAAGCTATTGGAATCATATAGCCCGTTTTACTTTTATTTTATACCAATATAGAATATTTAGTATATACACTATATTGCCAAAAGTATTCGCTCACCTGCCTTTACTCGCATATGAACTTACTGTAAGTGACATCCCATTCCCAATCCAGAGGGTTCAATATGACGTCGGTCCACCCTTTTCAGCTATAACAGCTTCACCTCTTCTGGGAAGACTGTCCACAAGGTTTAGGAGTGTGTTTATGGGAATTTTTGACCATTCTTCCAGAAACACATTTGTGAGGTCACACACTGATGTTGGACGAGTTTACGTGGCCTACCACTTCGTGGCTGAGTTGCTGTGATTCCCAAACACTTCCACATTCTTATAATACAGCTGACAGTTGACTGGACTATTTAGGAGTGAAGAAATTTCACGACTGGATTTGTTGCACAGGTGGCATCCTATCACAGGTCCACGCTGGAATTCACTGAGCTCCTGAGAGCGACCCATTCTTTCACAAATGTTGGTAAAAACAGTCTGCATGCCTAGGTACTTGATTTTATACACTTGTGGCCACCTGATTCTGATTATTTGGATGGGTGAGCGAATACTTTTGGCAATATAGTGTATTATAAATGATATATTAAATTTTATTTTTTATTTAGGCTGGTACATATTCAGAGTTGATAGCTACACATCTAAACAAATTTCATGGACATTCCGACTTATTCTATATGCAATTTTTACTATTGGAAGTATGCAATTTGGTTGTTCTAAGTACAACCAAAATCTATCATATCATACGTAAAATAGTCAGTTGACTGATTGATATGTTTACATTCCTAAAATTTAATATGACTGCTCATTGATTGCAATAAAGTTTTTTTAAATGCCTATATTGTAGATTGTATGCTGTAGTACAAATTATGCTATTGATCTCAGAAAAAGTGTGGGTGGAAGCTGTTAACTTACTGTACCAATATTTTTTTTAAAAAAATCACATTCATTAAAAAATACAGAGGATATTATAAAATTATGCCTGACTGGTCCATCTGTTTCCAAAGTAGGTAGGTCAATCAGCTGAGATGCTCGGCAACAGTTCTGGACCTTGTAAATTGGCTGATTGAGTCAATTATTTTCTGAATCATATACAAGCTATTTGAAACCTGTATCTGAGGTATCCAAGCAAAAAAATGATATTTTCTTTACAAAGTTCTAGCTCTGCTGAGCTTCTGGTGGCTATTTTCATATTGGCAGAAATTCACGAAGGTTGAGCTTGCATTCAAGCAATACTGAAGCTGCTTAGAGATGATGGCTTGGAGATTCTGAGAACTGAAGTCCACTTATCTTAAGGTTGACATGTTGTTCGTTGCTGTTTAAAATCATTGTTAGCCCCTCAGAGGCATGAATATGAGATGGACAGCCATGTGAATTGTAATCATGAATAAATAACAGTTTATTTGAATAAAAATGCAGTTAAGATCGAATAAGCTCATTTCATGCTAACAAAATTAAGTTTTGGCATATATCTAGTGAAATATTCATATTTTATGCATGAAATTATCTCATGCATATTAGAAAAATTATCTGTATTATTGTGTCTACAATATACTATTCATTAAAGTGTATTATTTCATTGTTTTCATTTTTGTAATATATAAGAATAATGCCCCAGAAATTATGTAAAATTATATTTTTGTATAAGAATAATATACAATTGTATATTATTCTTATACAAAAATAATTTATTTAATAAATTACTTCATTAAAGTACCTGCCAAATGTCAAATAATCTACATTAGTAGTACAGAATCCAAATGAACATTCATTATTTACAAACCCAGTAAGTTTAGTTAATTATTGTAATGACTACAGAACACATGCTTGCAAGGAGTCATACTGTTAACTGCAAAATATTTTCTCAGTAGTCTCATATGGACATATTGCTTATTATTGATAAAATGTTCTTCAGCTGTTTGAGTTTTGCAAGACTACAGTAATACAATGTTGTATCCACCCCTACTAAATGTTAGCTTATACAAGTAGTCCTCCACTTACGACCACAATTGAGGTCAGAATTTATGCTGCTAAGAGAAATTTGTTAAATGAGTTTTGCCCCTTTTTACAACTTTTCTTGCCACATTTGTTAAGTGAATCACTCCAGTTGTTAAAACACAGTTGTTAAGTGAATCTGGCTGATGTGGTTCGCCAGCAGCCAGCAGCTGGCAACAGAGTCAGACAGTGAGGAGGTTGGGGAGGAACATGGGCCAGTCCTGAGGGCTGAGGAAAGCTCAGACAAGGGCTCTGCATCGGAGGCAGAGAGGGAGTTAAACAGCAGCAAGTCAGAGGAACAGCTGGAGCCTGTTCCCAATGTACGCATGCGCAGAGCAGCCAGAAGACAAGAACAACTAAGAAAGCATGATCGACTTAAGAATAAAGCCACACCTTGCAGGTGATTGGGACGAACAGGGAATGGGCTTTTTGCAGGAAACAATAAATTCATTTCATCGTGTCAAGAAAGAAAAGTTCTGTTTGTAACCATAAGAGATTCTGTGCCACATTTTGCCTTGCCCTGCATTTGGAACTACTTATTTGGCAGCTTGCCAAATGAGATAAGGTTCGTATTTGATAAACAACCATCTGAAAGACTGTTTGGAGTCTTGTAGACTGTGAATGAAAGGAATTCACAGTTGTGTAAATAAGAGGGGTTTTGCCAGGACCAAGACTCCACTTCTGCTTGTTAAGGAAGCCTGGGTCAGAACACTGGCTTCACCACTGACTTTGCTTGTCAGAAGCTCTCAAAAGGTGATCACATGTCCCCAGGATACTGTAACAATCATAAATATGAACCAGTTGTCAAGCACCCGAATGTAAATCAGATGAACATGGGAATGCTGCAACGGTCACAAGCGTGAAAAATAGTCTTAGGTCTCTTTTTTCAGTGCCGTTGTAACTTTGAACGGTCACTAAATGAACTGTTGTAAGTTGAGGACTATTTAAGAGATACAATGTTGGAACTGGTACAATATACATTAATTTTATTTTATTTGCATAAGTGTCATTACTGTGCTTTATTTTACAAGCACATAAGGGCTAAATAATACCATCAAACAACAAACTAAATAGCTGAGTGTGCATAAGTTTGCAAAATGAAACACACACGGTAATGAAGCAATTGATTTTAAAAAATTATGCTGTAAGCCACCAAGAGGCAAATAAACTTGTTGGTTGGTTGGTTGGTTGGTTGGTTGGTTGGTTGGTTGGTTGGTTGGTTGGTTGGTTGGTTGGTTGGTTGGTTGGTTGGTTGGTTGGTTGGTTGGTTGGATGGATGGATGGATGGATGGATGGATGGATGGATGGATGGATGGATGGATGGATGGATGGATGGATGGATGTGTCAGGTCTGCAGCCATCTTTTATTTTGGATCTTTGGCCTGCCACACTTTCTATTATTCTACTAGAATAATTATTCTCGAATAATAGAATAGAATAGATTATAATCTATTATTCTACTATTCTACAAGAGCCGAGGTGGCGCAGTGGTTAAATGCAGCACTGCAGGCTACTTCAGCTGACTGCAGTTCAGCAGTTCGGCTGTTCAAATCCCACCAGGCTCAATGTTGACTCAGCCTTCCATCCTTCCGAGGTGGGTAAAATGAGGACCCGGATTGTTGTTGGGGGCAATATGCTGACTCTGTAAACCGCTTAGAGATGGCTGAAAGCCCTATGAAGCTGTATATAAGTCTAACTATTGCTATTGCTACTATGCAGTTTCTCTTGTGGGAAAATGGGAGGGGGGATTGTACAGAGAGAGATGCTATGTAGCTATAACAAAATTCGTTCTAGAAAGCCAAGGTCATCCTTCGTCTTTGCACCTCTGCACCTGACCAGAACTGGATGGGTGGAACTGCTAGCATGGCAGTGGAAGGTTGGGCCATGTGATGGACTTGTGGGTGTGGGGGCAAGATCTTGAACTTTCAACTGGTTGGGGAAAACCAGGAAGCTTTCAGATTCTGGTTTTCCCAGATGTGCCAACATGGCTCTCTTAATAAATTGGAACTTTGAGCAATACTTAGCCTTAGACTCTGATTTACTTTTGGATGCTATTTGGAACCCTGATAGATGGACAGAAGGACGGATGGACGGACAGACAGATGAGCAAGAAAGAAAAAATGAAACATTCAAAAGTGCTCCAGTTCATGTGAAGGCATTCAAGTGTAATAAATTATCTCTTTAGCACACCATCTGTGCAACTAGGCAACTTGTCTCACAAAACTAGAGCATAAATGAAAATATAAAGTATAAACTATATAATCCTGGTTAGGAATGTGATATTGTCCTTTGCAAATCTTTGAAATCAACCAAGGAAAAAGAGACAGACACTTTATCACATAGTTCCCACCCTCTTCAAAACCACTGTTGCTGTCTCTGGATCCCTTAACTGAGTTTTAGAACTGAGACAAGCAAGATGAATGAAACAATTACTTTGCATTTAACAGAAATTCCAGTAGTACAAATGCCCTTTCATCACCCTTCACATTCCAGCTACCAAAAATTATTTGGCTGCATGTTTTACAAGCAAAATCATTTACCAACAGGGATCTCCCTGTCACACTGTGCCAAGCTACTGGCTATAATTTTTATAAAACGTGCCAATAATAAATGTTATGACTGTGCCTATTAAAACTTTCCACTGGAAAAATTAATTATAAGGGACAGTTGTTTAAAATACAGCATACATTTGCAGTTTCTTCTCTGTTGCTTCAAGTCAGTCCAATAAATTGACAGACTTGGATTCAATTCAAACAAGGCTCCACGTGATAACCAGAAAACCCTCAACTCATCATAATAAGCAGTTTGTTGTCTGGAACGCTATGTAGACATAAGTGCTAAAGAAGATAAATTAAGCCCTAGTGCCATTCCTTGCAGAATGTGATTGCAGGTTACTATATAATTGTGTTGACAAAAAATGTTTCTAAACTTGTTTTCCCATAAAGTTTTGAATAGGCAAAAATGCAATTTAACTCAGTTTTTTTAATTTTCCATGTCTGGGTTTTTTTTGGGGGGGGGGTTATTATTATTATTCTGCTTCCAATTCAGTTTGTAGATTTTAAACACTTACATAAATTCAGATACATTTTCATGCATTTAATATATTTTTTCCACTATAATACTTTTTTTCTCATTATCAATATATTATTCTTTGTATAAACTTTCTCTTAATGAACATGTTTGTATGCATGTAGTAAAGTTCTGAAAACTATATATTTAATGCATTATGTGCACTAAAATACTAATGGAACATATTATTATTATTATTTATACTTTATTCATTAAACATGAATCTCAGCCAACTGAACATTTAAAAATTACAAATACCAGTGACTGGTGCTAATGGTTGATACTGTTTGCTGCCAGCGTCCTAGGTATCAACCAAGTACCTTCTTCTATTTTAATAGATGATGTTCCGAGTAGCGCAGTTTTTTGCAGTCCCGCTGGTGTTATTGCAGGAAGCTGCAATTTGTTGAGGTATCTTGCAAAATTCTTGGACATGGTGCCAAGTGCCTCGATGATAATGGGTATCACTGTTACATGCTTCATCCACAGTCGTGTAGTTTCGATGGCCAGGTCACAATATTTCATTATTTTTTCTAGTACTTTTTCTTCGACTCTGGCGCCTCCTGGAACAGCGATATCAATAAACGGTACACTTCCGCCCTCTACAACCATGATATCTGGCGTGTTGTGCTCCAAATGACGATCTGTTTGTATTCGAAAGTCCCACAAGATCTTCACCTTCTCATTTTCCTTAACTTTTTCCACTTTATGTTCACATGATTTTCTGGATACAGATTATTATTATTATTATTATTATTATTATTATTATTATTATTATCATCATCATCATCATCATCATCATCATCATCATCATTATTGCAGATTTGTTGCTGTGCGGAAAATAAGAGGAGGAAGGTGTATTGTATATGTTCACTGCATTGAGTTATTTGTAAAAAATAAAGGCAGGCAGAAAGGAAAGAAGAAAGGAAGGAAGGAAGGAAGGAAGGAAGGAAGGAAGGAAGGAAGGAAGGAAGGAAGGAAGGAAGGAAGGAAGGAAGGAAAGAAAGCCATTTATATTCAGAACCAGAATCACCTGATCTTACTCACTTTATACACAAACGTCCAAAATATTTTAACAGTTTAAGTTGTGTAATAAAATGTTTGCTGCTACTACTGTTAAATAATTTGGAGTCAGAAACACAGCTAATTTTCTTCTTACCCCTGTATTAAACTATGCTATGTAGTATGTAAACTAGCTAACTGATGAGAGAAGAATGGCATTGGATAATATCTATCAGCCAATCTCTTTTCATTAAAAAACAATAAATGTGTACTTAAAATATAATAAAAATACAAGTAAGGTAGAGACAATCTGCAAAGACTGAAGATGAGAAAAAGTTGAAAAGGGAGATCATCAAAGTTGAAAAGGGAGATCATCAAAGTCAAGTGAAGATTACAGAGAAGATACACATACAAGTAGTCCTCAACAATTCATTTAGTGGCCATTTAAAGTTACAACAATACTGAAAAAAATGGCATGACCATTTTTCACACTTACAACCATTGCAGCATCCCCATGGTCACATGATCAAAATTCAAATGCTTGGCAACAGACTCAAAGCAAAGCAAAGTCAATGGGGAAGCCAGATTCACTTAACAACTGTGTTACTGACAACAACTGCAGTGATTTACTTAACAACTTTGGAAAGAAAAGTCATAAAATAGGGCAAAACTCACAACAAATGTTTCACTTAGCAACCAAAATTTTGGCCTCAATTGTGGTTGTAAGTTGAAGATTACCTGTACTACAATACTCCTGAATTCTCTTTGGAGTAACACAAATTCTGGGTAGCCATATATCCTCCTTGTCACAATAGTGTGCAGCTGTTTCATTTTATTTTGATATCTTCAAAATAATGAAGACATTCCCCAAAACATAAACATGTACAAATACCATGTTAAATTAGTTCATTCATGTCCTTATTGGTATTTTTTCAATTGAAGACTATAGTTAAAAAAGGAAGGTCAACTATAAAAAAAATAAGTTTTTTTCCCAACTAATCTTTTTTTATAGAGTTATCCTAAATATTTTGGAAATCAAGAATAATTATAACTTCCAAATCTTTATGTCTTTACTTTTTAGTATGGTGTGTCTATGTAATGTTATGTGATACTGTCCTCTATCTTCCAACTCACTTGTTTCATCTGCCATTCCCCAGATGCAGTAGACCAAAGAGAGAAAAAGTGATGTGATCACCCCACACAACATGTTTCATCAACCATGACAGTCATGTCTCTAACTTAGACAGAAAAGCTGACATTCAATGACACTAATAAAAAAAAATCTATGAACTTCCAACCTCAAAGTGTCACTCTGTGAAAACAGAGGAGCATTTATATAAATTTATGCTAGTAACATTTAAACTTTCTGAGGAAGTTAAGTGACAGTTTAATCCATAACCTAGTCAACTTAGTGGAGTTGGATTTCAGCCTGCTAGGATCTCAAAAGTTAAAGCAATGTTAGTGTGGATAAAAAAATGCATGCAAAACTTATATAACACAATAAAAACAAACTTTTTAAAATTAATACAGCTTTCTCTATATATAATTAATGGTCAAAATAAGGTCTCTACAACTTTCTACAACAAAATAAGGGTTAAACAACTTTCACAGCTATCACTCCACAAAGAAAGGACAAAACACATTCCCACTTAACAATATCATGCCATTCTACACAATATAAAAGAAATGTTCTGAAAATTATTGAAACATTAATAAAATAAAGCAAATAACTTGAAGCTTCATCTTCCGAAGCTAGCTACTAAAAATATTGAAATATAAACAAGAAGTGCTATAAAATAATTTCTTTTTTATTTAGCAACTTAATAATTTTAAAATCTGCCTGAATACAAGGTCAAGCATTATAAATATAGAATGCTCAGTTTAAACTACCACCTCTGCTATTGTCACTCTTTGGAGGCATAACTTTGCCTTTTAAAGCAATAATCCAATTTCTTTGCTTACCCGACAGCCAATCTAAGTATAATTTCATCTGAAAGCTTTCTTCACTGAGGATGCTTCCAGCTATAAGTATTTGTACAGCAACATCACCATAGAATTAGGGATTACACAGAGTATGCATGTTTGATGAGTGGTATTTCTATTGGTCTCATGATTTTGAACACAATTTTCATGGGACATTTTTAGAAAACTGGAGCCGGAGTTCTGCAGTAGAAAAGGTGTTGGACTGACATTGGATAGATTGATACAGTTTTAGGTCTGCCCTGAGACACAGCAAATGATTTGAAGTTAGTTAGATTTATCTTAGTTAGTTAGGTTTGTCTCTCTTAGACAAGGCTATCCTTTTGGGTTGCTGTTGCGAAGAGAAAAGGAAAAGTGATTTCTGTTTGTATCACTTTGATTTCCTGACTGAAAGATAGGATATAAATCTAATAAATGACAAACCTAACAAAACAAAGAAATAAGTACATGAGCCATTGGGATTGTTCAAAAATTGCACTGAAGTGAAGGCAGATATTTGTAACAACCAATGTATCATAAAACTTGTATTGACATAAATACAATAAAAATGGCAAATTCTTGAATCTGCCGGTATCATATAAAGGCCTTGCTTTCCATTATTGCACTATAAGACTATGGGAAAAGGAATGAGAAAGTCCACAGTCCAAAAGATACATTTTCATTCTGAAAAGAAAATACAGTATTTCATTTTCTGGAATTCTAGTAATATTCCCACTATAGCAACCTTTCTAGTGAAAACTCTGTAAGATTCATCCTTTCAGGCAGTTGTCTGCAATCTGATAAGAAATCTATTTCCAGATTTCCTAGAAATCTAAAGTTATGTGAAATTGTGTGTTTACTCTCTTTGTCTTCAACTGGGGGGCAAACAAGTTTATCAGAATTCAAAATATCTGCAACTAGGAGAGGATTTATTAAATTTCTATTTTAAAAGCCCCCCAAATTATTGACTTCAGAGCATAGGTTTCAAGTTTACTCTCTGTGAAAGTAATCCAAGCCAACACACAGGTAAAAGGAGTAATTTAGAAATAATTTTCTAGGACATAAACCAAGTATGTGTCAAGTGAATATAAAAGTTGGAAAAGTTTCTGAAAATCTTTGTCTCTTCAGGACAAAAACTAAAGACCTTTTGGAACTCAGATTTTGAAATGTGTTTTCTAAAATAAATCTGAGCTCAATAATATACTCAATAGTACTGTATATCTTAAAAATTGACCTTAAATGGTCAGTTCCAGGTGTAGCTATAAAAGAAGAGACAGACATTGCAATCTCCGGAACTTAAAATATATTATCCACTTAGATTTTGTTAGCCTCTGCTAACCTCGCCAGAGTGTAAAAACTACCATTGAAGAGATGTTTGCCTTTATACATCATTGATCAATTGGGCCACTGCATGTGTGATAGGCCCATCCACCAGCCTCCCACCTGTAATTAGCTCTGTTGTTTTTACTTCAGACATGTTAATCTATGGAGGCTTAGCTCCTGTTGCTTCCTTCCCTATCGCACACAGTTTGGGCTGCTCATCACCAAGGAATGACTCTGAGCTGTCCAATGTTGCTTTAATGGCATTCTCTCTGGCCCCCTCCTCACACATCCCCCCATCTCCACCTCACAGGCACATCTGATATATCTACCAGATTCGTTTGCTGTTTTGCCTGTGATGTTGTAACCGGCGTGGCTCGTTCCTCATTGTTCATGTTTACTACGGCTTGAGTAGTCTCTCAAATGCATACTAGCCCTATAGCATTGTCTCTCAATTGAAAGCTCTCTTGGGATTTCTCTATAATCCCTCCAGATAGTATATTCAAAGTACCAGATTAAGAATGCTATAGTTGTCATACTAGAAGAAATGGAGGACACAGTGAATCACATCAGGTGATTCTTTAAATAGCTGCACATTGTAAATTGCTTCTATAAAATAGCTGGATACATGGCTTATCTATTTTGGGAGGAAAACGTGCCAGATACTCCCTACCTCCCAAAAAACCAAAATTTCACAAAACATAATAAGTAATCAGTAATCTACTAACCCATTTAGTGTAGTAGTTAAATCTCAGGCTACAAAACAGGACACTGTGAGTGTCCTTAGGCACAAAGCCAGCAGTGTAACCTTGGTATAGTCACTGTTTCTTGATCCTAGGAGCTGAGGCAATGCCAACCACTTCTGAAGAACCTTGCCAAGAAAACTAAAGGGACTTGTCCAGAAAGTTGCCAGACGTCAAAGGCAATTTCATACCACCTTGAGATGTGATTGGTGTCATCCTTGATAGCCTTCTAGAAGTTTCCTAAAAATATGGTTGTACGAACAGGCTTGGGGTGTCAAGGAAGTGGTGAATTAGTGAGATGGCTGCATTGCTTGCAATATGAAATCTTCTATGCTATTTTGTCAATAATAACACTGATGGATGAAAATATTATCATTGATGGATGGTTTTAAATGTGGAATGTTTTAAGATTATTTATTTTGTGATTTGTTTCTTATTCTAAACCACAATTTTGTAAGGTGGATGGTTATATAAATACGATAGATAGATAGATAGATAGATGATAGATAGATAGATAGATAGATAGATAGATAGATAGATAGATAGATAGATAGATAGATAGATAGATAGATAGATAGATAGATAGATAGATACTCATGGTGGTACAGTGGTTAGAATGTGGTTTTGCAGACTAATTCTGACCACTGCCAGGAGTTCAATCCTGACTATTCAAGGTTCACTTGGCCTTCCATCCTTTCAAGGTCAGTAAAATGAGGACTCAGATTGTTGGGGGCAATATGCTGACTCTGTAAACTGCCCAGAGATGGCTGTAAAGCACTATGAAATGGCATAGAAGTCTAAATGCTAAGTGTTATATCAATAAAACCTGACTTGAAGAAAAAACTAACCCACCCTACTTATAAACTAGAAATCCAATAGTTCCTTCCATGGTACTTTTACTTCCTATCAGGCAACTAGATGAATTGTCAAAATGTTTTGCCCACTGGCAACTAGATATATGTTCTGGCTGATTGTTTGTTCTATTATTTGGGGGATCAATTACTTCCAACCTTCCATTCCCTTTCCCCACACTGAAAAACAATTAAGTGTTCTTACACTGGGAATGCAATATGATCATGCTGTAGATCACAACTGCAATCCTATAGCCATTTACTTAAAAGTACATCCCACAAATAGGATTTACCACTTGAATGATCAGATGAAGCCCATAATTCTTTTTCCAGCCAGAAGTATCCAGATTACTTATTTGCCGATGTATAGTATATAGGAATGCTCACTAGCAAAAGGCACATATTTCACTAATGTATCCATCCAGCAATGCCTCTATTTAGTAAGCAGTATCTTTTTTTGATTGTATGGAAAAAGAGCTAATGTATATTGCAGATTTGTGTTTTAACATTTTTGGAGGAAGAAACCAACTGCACCCTATCAATGATAGAACATTCTAAAACTCATGATTAATTTCAAGTAAGAGAATGAGAGAAAGCTGCTATATACTAAAATGAATCTATTTTTACATTATCTTTCCTTAACCTAATAAATTCAAACCAGTTTAGTAATTCAAGGCTAGGATACCTGTGAGTTCCAGCCTGCTCACATACACTGAATGGCAGCCCACTATCTGCTTCCTAAGCTCCCTCTTCCTTCCTTTTAAATAAGTTTTGTTTAATTAAACACATACATACATACATACTGTACATATAGGAATCTGACATCCTATGAACTATCAATCTGTTCCACAATAGTTTCAGCAATATCTTATATGATTAGAATTATGATAGCAAAAGTAATAAGAGATTAACTTGGTTTCTGGCAAATAAATATTTTCTATTTTGTTGATAAGCCATTTGGTGTATTCACCAACCATACACATTTAAAATTTCAGTAGTACCTTCAATTAAAAAGTGTTATCAATTCCATATATACCTATTTTAAAAGTTATCTATAAATCAATCTTACTCAGTTCATCTAAATGAGAACTTTAGAAATTGAGAAATGATAAAAAGAATGAAAAATAAGAGAATAGAATCCAAGAACCTCTGAAAAAACTGACCGCCTACTGACAAGATACTGCTTTATACAGTAATAAAGCATTAGTCCAGTGTACTTCCCTCTGCATTATTACATGGGAGATACAACAATATTCTCCTAGCTTGCCATCTCTGCCCATGCAGTATGGAAAAAGTTGAAACTATTATACATGTGCAACTACACAGCAACATTAATTTGAGTTTACGTCAAAATTTAATCCTCTGCTTTCTTGCAACAATATGCCAGTAGCGATTGCGGGGGGGTGGGTGGGTATTACATGACAAACGTTTCTAAATTACCAATAATGCTGCCATTTTATAAGTTTGAAGATCTAACAAAATAAAGATCTGTGTATGTATAATCCATCCATCCATCCATCCACCCACCCACCCACCCACCCACCTACCTACCTACCTACCTACCTACCTACCTACCTACCTACCTACCTATCCATCCATGCATCCATCCATGCATCCATCCATGCATCCATCCATGCATCCATGCATCCATCACAATCAAATAAGCCTGAAGGTTGTCCATCTTGGATTACAATGATTGGCAAAAGTTTTCGACAGTTGTAGGGGGGTGAGAGAATGACCTTCAAAATCACATGATTCTAAGCAAATAAGATTCTGTTTATCAACATAGAAAAATGATTGATTAGTGTCTCCCATTCCTCCAAATGCAGTTTAGCAAGTGTTGCCAAGCAGGAAACCATTAGGTGATCTTTTAAAATTTTGGACAAAATTAAAATAAATTGTAAATACAGTAATTTAAGTTTTTATGCAGTTGCAGTTTTGGAGATGCCAGATTTCTTCTTGCTGGTGGTACCATCTTGCTGTCAACCAACATACTTATATATGTTTTATTTTAGAAAGCAAAGAATCCTGATGTTGTTTGTTTATAGTGGTAGATTAAGCATAGATTACATTTCCAAATGCTAAAATATTTTTATAATTGAGGATAATTTCACTGCATTTATTTAATTAATTTTAGTCAATTTTAAATTATTATTCAAATTAATTTAATGTATTTATTATCCAAAATTTATTGTTACAAGCTATTCTCCAAAAATTATTCAAAAATCAATATAAATCTGCCTTTTTTTTTTTGCAATACAACTCTTCATTGTTGGTAGGCATTCGATATGAGAAAGTATCTGGCACCAAGCAAAATTCATGTAGCAAACAGTGACATACGCCATGAGCAAATAATGCTATTCCATTCCCAACACTGCACTGTAGTATCAAAGGCATGGACATAATTGAAATGCTGCAGCCTGTAGACTAAAGCTTTTAAATATCTCCATATAAAATTACACTTATGGTATGTTGACAAGCCACCTGTTGGCCTGAAAAAAAACCTATGCAACATCGTTTCCTTGTGAGACCACCTTTCATTGCATAGCTGTACAAAGACAAACACTTTTCAGCCTTAAAGGGTCCAAACCACACAACATTTTTGAAAGCTATAAAATGCTCGTGGCTTAGTGTCCCAGAAGTGTGTATGCCCACAAAACTAAAAAAGTTATTTCCTAGAGCACAGCAAACCATCCTACTGACTTTTCCCTCAAAAAAGCCTACTTGCCTTGGCTTGGCTTCAGAATTGTTAAGACTTGCCTGTTGGTGGGTGGTTAAAGGAAAAACAATGAATTCAAATCCCCTGATCTGAGGAGTCCAGCTGTAATACTTGGGGAAAATACTGACCTGCCTCCAGGATGCTTATGATAAGATTTTGTAGTCTGTTTGAGACAATACAGAAAACTACATGTTTGTGCTTATAATTGCTGTGAAGAATATCAGAAGCCACTTCTTTTTATCATTTTTCTTTCTTTTCTCATTTTGTCTTGTTTCTTTTCTTATACTTTTTGCTTTTTTATTTCTTTCCTTTTATTTTTTTCTTCCTTCCTTTATACCATGTTTCTCCGAAAATAAGACAGGGTCTTATTCTCTCCCCCCCCCCAATAAGCACTTTGCCTTATTAAAAGCGAAGTCTTATTATTTTTGAGGTGCAAGAGGAGGCAAGCGTGATCACTTCATGGCTGCTGCTGTGCTGCAATATTTTCAGGGCGGGCTTATTTTCAAGGAAGGTCTTATTTTAGCTCATGCCCTCAAAATCCCGATTGGGCTTATTATCCAGGGAGGTCTTATTTTTGGGGAAACAGAGTATTAGTTTGCATTAGTTTTTAATCTTTAAAAGTTTTAATAAAAACTATATTTTACAAAAAGGAACTTAGAAACCTTTGTTAAGAAAGAATACAAAGGAATCATTGGCCTAAGCTATAGGATAAATATAGAATTTCTGTTTTGATGAATGTTAATTTAAAGCAATTTATTTTGGGATTTTATCACGGAAGTTCAATTTCATACATTACAAGTTTCTTTCATGCCTGATTTTTGTTCTATAGCCCATTCTTGTAAAAGAGCCACTGTTGTTAATCCAATGAGAATGAACATAGTGAGCAAATAGTCAAGTAGTTGTATGTGACCTATTTATTGACCCAAATGGCTGTCCATGAATTGGTGTCTTGCCCTCTGAATGAGTTGAGAGAACACTTACTATGGTCATTATGATTAATAGTTTTCCCAGACAATCCTTAATGTTTCAACTGGCTAGGAGGAAATTAAGCAAATATTCTTCTACACTTTTCCCTGATGTTTTTCTCATCATGGGATTTAAATTACACTTAGTTCCTTTAGCAGACTGGAAGGCTGTTGCATTAGAAATCACAATTACTGTATTAAAATAAGTTTCCATTATGTAATTATAATCATTTCAAGTAGTTTATGTTTAGAGCAGATAATGTGCTTTCAGCAAAGGTAAGGAAAAGAATTGAAATTATGTATTCTCATTGTTGGTTTAACCACGTTTAAATTTCTATCCTCCAATCTGAATTCTAATTTTCATTTTGCAAGAGTTTCCAAAGCAACTGTTTAAAAGCCACAGCCTCATCTACAGAAGATAAATGTCAAGGAAATATCCTGGGAGGGAGATGACGATGATGGGGATAAAAAAATACCCAAAGGCTGATCAAACATTTTTCATATGCAAAGAGACATTTATTCCAATATTAAAATATATAACATTAGGAGGAACCACTATCAAAATATTTTGAAATTAGGCATCTTCAATTAAGCACAAACAGTTCAGACTACCCTGCAGACATATCTAATTATATTGGCATTTTTTTAGAAAATAATAAGGCAGTGATGATTTTTGTTTCAAACCCTGTGTTTCTTAATAATATAAAATATCATGCCTAATAGAGCATACTTAGTTAGGAAGGCTTGTAAGTCTCCATAGTAAATGAATGTATATTTTATATCATATGGAAGACTTTTGATACTAGAAAAATCTTTGGAAGGGACCATTTTTTTTCTTAGATAAAGTTTAAAGAATATAAATAAAAAGCCTGTAAGAAATACCCAAAGTAGTTCCCATCTCTGCTTTAATATGCTTGAGAGGACAAATAAGTTGCCACCTTCCCCAGGGAGACAATAGACAGAAAAATATCCAAGCTTTGAATCAGTTCTTGCAAGATTATTGTGGATATCTGGAAGGATGGAGAGATGAGTAGCTTGTATTTCTACCCCAGACTTTTACAGTCTATTTTTTTCTGTCTTTGTACTGAGTCCGTGGAAATCTTTCCTTTCCTTTCCTTTCCTCTTTGCCCTTTGTCCTGTCCTCTTCCCTTCCAGCCACTGGTGGGATTCAAATAATTTAACAACCAGTTTTTTGCCCTAATGACCAGCTGGGTAGGTGGGGCTCAGTGGTCATGTGACTGGGTGGGCATGGCCAACTTGACGTCACTCACATCAATGGGCACTTCACCTTAGCTGTTAAAATGTAATAAGCGTTAACCAGAGAGGCAGTTTCTGTAAGCAGGGCAATAAAGGTTAGGCTAGAAACAACAGGAGAATGTTTCCTTCCTGCCTTCCTTACAGGATTAGCTCTGTAAAGTGGAAAAAAACAAAATGAGATTTCTTCCAATAACTGGTTCTCCGAACTGCTTAGCAGTGTGAACTGACTGAATTCCACCACTGTTTCTAGCTCATGCTGTCTCAATGCTGATTGGCTGGAATCTTGAAGAGGATGGCAGGTAGTGTGGAATCCATTGAGATCTTTTTTTGATTCGACAAGATTCCCATACTTAGAATGGATATTTTTTCCCTTTCCTTTTCTTTTGATTTGCCAGTCCATTATATGTTCCAGCTGCAGAGTCTAGTTCTCAGCAGGTTTGTCAAAGAGTTTTAAAGATTTTCACTATATTTGCACAGGTGTTTTCTCATGTTTTTCTCCCCTGTTTATTTCACTAACAGCCTCTGATCAAAAACACAAGTTTGGAGAGCCCTTGTTCAAATATAACATTAGAGGTTGGCAACTCATAGTCCCAGTATGCATGTAGCCCTAAATTTTATTTTACAATCTTATTTATTATATAGCCATCTATCTCACATTCGTGACTCTGGGTAGCTCACAATTAAAGCAAAAATAGTATCAAAAATTCAAAAACTAAAACAGTCATACAAACAATACAAATATTCACAACAGTTAAACAATTGAAGACCATAAAGTACAATAACTGAAAGAGCACATTCGTTCAAGAAGAACACAGCAATTTTAGGGGCTCCTTAACACATTCAGATCCCCAGGCCAAATGACAAATGTCAGATCACACTCTGATCCCCAGATCCTCTGGAAGAGAATTTAACCATATGGCACTCCACAATTTAAGGTCTGAGGGCACGATCTTTGCCCCCCCAGTCAATAACAATTGAAACTGGTCACTTCTGATCAGAAGTCAATTATTAAGAGATGTTGTGGTTCAACTTGTATGAAAAAGTTCTGAGCAACAAGTGCTACAGAGATATTCACAACAGAGATCTATGACTTTGGGGAATGAGACACAATTTGTTTGGAAAAAGCCCCTTAGAAAACTAAGAAAAAAGTTTTATTATTAGGAATCAATCAAAGATATTTGATCCTGGACAGATCAGAGGTAATGACTATAGTGGTTTATGGTAGATTAGAAACTTTTGTGGAATTTCTGCATATGAAAAACAATATTAGATTGTTGACAGAGGGCTTTGAAGTTTTGTTATTGGCTTTACGTTTGGAAATAAAAATAAAATAATTATCAAAAAAAAGGAAAGAAACTGGCCACTAAGAAAGTAAGAGAACCAACTGAATAGAGGGGCCATCCACTGACAATCCCCAGCTAGTCCAGAAGGATATCATTCTGGATAGGATAGAAGGCCTTTAAAAAGTCAAGAAAAAGAAGTGTGCATGCATTAGCCCCATCCTGCTTTTGCCAGAGATCATCAAAAAAATTACAACCAATGCTGTTTCTGTCCAATATCTAAGCCTGAACCCTGAGTAAAAGGGGTCCAATAATGGACCCACTGAAGCTGTTGCACAACCACCTTTTCAATAATTCTTTTCTAAAAAGGGAAGATTGTATACGGGATAAAAATTGTCCAGAATGGTTGGGTCATGTAACAGCTTCTTGTGGAGATGACAAACTAACACCTTTTTAATGGTGCTAAGTCCACTCACTCTTCTCAAAGAAGAATTCAGCATCAGTGAAATCCAACCGAATGTCATCTCCATGGAAGCTTTTCAGGGGTGGGTTCCTGCCAGTTCTAACCTCTTCTATAGAAGAGGTTCCACAAATCTACTGTGCCATTTAGAACCGGTTCCAGCTCCCTCCCCCCGCCCATCCACACCATGCTTGCCCCGCCTGCCGCTCACTAATTGGCTGGCTCACCAATCACTCCGCCTGCCTCTAAGAATCCTATTTAAACCTTAAATTCTTAAAGCTGTTAAGTTTGAACATTCCTGGGGTTTTTTTTTCTAAAAGGTTAGCGGTGCAAGGGTCTTGTAACTTGACAGCTTTAAGACTTGCACACTTCAGTGCCAGAGTTCCTGAGCCAACATGACTGGAGGAGGAATTCTGGGAGTTGAAGTCAGCAAGGCTTAAAGCTGTCAGGTTTGAAGACCCCAGGGGTTTTTTTCCCTAAAGGGTTAGGGGTGCAAGGGTCTTGTAACTTGACAGCTTTAAGACTTGAGTGCTTCAAATGCCAGAATTTCTGAGCCAACATTTTGGTTGCTAAGCAAGAGTGTTGTTAAGTGAGTTTCACCACATTTTAAAAGTTGGCCATGCCCACCCAGTCACATGGCTGCCAAGCCACTCTCACTCGGTCACATGGCTAGCAAGCCACTTCCACCCAGTCACATGGCTGGCAAGCCACTCCCACAAAGCAGGCCACACCTACAGAAGAGGTTCTAAAAAAATTTGAAACCCACCACTGAAGCTTTTGCCAACCAGGAAAAGTGGCTGAGCTTATAAGGATCTCATTCACTTGCTTGGCACTATCAAATTCAAACTCCTCCCAGATAACATGGCAAGATTGTGCCCCAAGCATCTCCAGAGGACCTATATCAAGACTGGCATCCAGATGAGAACAAATTCAAATGATTTTGTCACCTCCTCAGGTGACCCTGAAGATGTATCCCAGAGTTTCCACTATCTAAGAGAGCTCTGATTACTCCACCATTCACTATATGTGGACACAATGAGGCAAGGTGCCAATGTTTCACCATCCTTACTGCCATAAGTAGACATTAATAGTGGCTCTCTCCTTACTTTGGACATCTATGTTCCCCACCAGCAGCACACTAAGCATATCTTAATCCATTTCATGTACTGCAACTCTTCCATAAACCACAGAGAGTTGGAGGATTCATGAAAATGAGGGAAGTCTCCCAGGTGCAATCCAACCCAAGGTTTGGCTGCCTTCCTAGTCTAAGTAATAACCAGGACCTCAGTTCAGACCACCCAACAGACCCTCAGGAAGAACCCCAACTCTCTATGAAACTCCTCAGGGTCAATCAATCATTGGGGGCAGAGTGTTCAAATGGTTCCTGCCTCCCTGAGGTGTGTGGTAGCATTGAAAAACCCCATAATTAACAGGTGTGATTTGACAGAGAAGCCACAGAGATCTCCCCTAATTCCAGAGTACATTGACATTGCTCCAACAAGAAAACCAGATCAGGTTTGTAATATCACATTGGGGTAATGTGGCTGTAGGCAGGAGCTTTCCTCTCCTGCTTTATGTCTTGGTTTTCTTTTCTTTGTTTCTCCAGATTTTACACTGGAAGTTCTGCTTTAGAAAGCATGGCCGAAAAGTGCTATAGCGATAGTGATGCTGAACCTTTTCGGCACCGAGTGTCAAAAAGGGAGTGTACATGTTCATCTGGGCTGAAACCCCCCCAAGAGGAGCTTCCCTGGGGGCATGCGCGCACCAAAAAATGAACTTCCAGTTTCCGCTGTGCGCATGCGCGCTGGCCAGCTACTCTTCCAGTTACTGGTGTGCATGTTCATGCCGGAAAATGGAAGACCAGCTCTTCAGTTTCCGGCACTACAACACGCATGAAGGCCAGCTGATCGTTGCATGTGCATGCATGTCAGAAACCCATAAGAGGAATGGGCAATGCCGGGCGTGACAAGCGACATGGCTCTGCATGCCGCTTCGGGCACCCATGCCATAGGTTCACCATCATGATGCTATAGAGTTTCCAGCATCCCCATATCAATTTTACATCATCAACTTGAGCAGGAAGAAGTATAAGTTGACCAGTTCACAAAACTATACTATACAAAACTTTCCCTCTCCTCCCTTTCTTTTTCACTTCTTTTAGCCTAAGGGTTTATCTTTTCATCTGTCTATGATAGAGCTCAATGGTTAAACTAAAATTTGCAGGCCTACAAAATATAGCAGATTATTTGTTTCAACATTACAATAAGGACGTTAGGTCTGTTTTCAAACCTGTTTTCAAAAAAATATTCCTACAAATAAAGACAGCAGCTATTGAAAATATATAATTTTAACAGATTTGATAATCTTGCACATTCATGTTTGTGTGTGTCAATGATTTTTAAGGACACTATTGGTCCCCAAAACTGATTCCTAATCTGCACCAACAGAAGCTAATTCATCAATATCGTGTTGCAGATATTTGTAAAATTTTAACAATTCTTGCACCTAATGAATCAATGCAAATGAACAGTTTTATTCATGCAATCTTTTATTATGATAATGGAATTAATCCCCAAAATTGCATAGCACAGATTAATATAGGTTGAGATAAGTATTTCATCTTTCAAACAGTACCAAAACGTATTGTTTCATGTACTTGTGGTACGTTTTCATGTCATGCCTTAAACAGCTGTTCCGTGCTTTGTAACATGACACTGGCCGTGAAATTCTTTTAGGTCAGTCAGAGACACGCAATTTTTTTTAAAAAAATACAAATATCAATAGAGATCTAAGTTTGTTTGTTTTTCTCCTTATCAAAGTCCTGATTTTTTCTCAAGAGAATATAATGGCTTTCCTAAAACGAGTGACAATTATTTGATGAATTCTTTTGAAATTTAAGCTTGACTGGGAACACAGAAAACTGACCAATAACTTAAAGCTACAGCATCAGTTTGAAACCAGTCTGAAATGAATACACAATTGAAAGCATTGAAGCTACATTATGGCTTAACACAAAGTCTGTACCCAGACACATGTCTCTGAAAATAGGTAAAATAATCCATTCCACACTCTGTGTCTCCCAATGCCACAAATAGCATCAGGGAAGTATCTAACAAGCTGAAAGTAACAATAGATGAGAATATATTTTAAAAGGGGATATTTCTTTCAATGCATATTTATTTTATGGATTTTACTTCCGTAGTGAAGCTTGAGATTTTAGATAGCCTTAAACTAAAATACCACACATGTGGTATTCCACATATTTAGGGTGGAGAGAACCAGTGGTGGGTTCCTACCAGTTCGGACCAGTTCGGCTGAACCGGTAGTGGTTTGCAGCCTGGGTCGTAGTGACCCAGGCCTGCCACACCCCTGAACCAGCGGGTGCTGCCATCTTGTTTTTTGCTTCTGTGATGCAGGAGGGGGTGCACAGGTAAACCCACCAGTGGCTGGCCAGGTTAGGTGGTCTTAATAGAATGGACCTTATAAATTCATATTAGCTTGGCTTTTCATTCTAGTGCCCTGGAGTTCCAAAGTTGACTTTTAGCTGGAGTGAACTTTCTCTCCAACTTCCTCATAAGTATTAAAAATAGGGCTGAATAGTGTGGCAAGACCCTGTAAAGGAGTGGCACAGGAAGCCAGGCGTGGGTGAGAGATAGAACAGAGGTAAAAACTGCTGACAGCTCAAGACATTATAGGAACTTCTCTTTTTTGTATTTTTCCTATGTACTTCTCTGTAACATTCTAAATGAACTTCTCCTTTTCGAAATGTCATGCTTCTCTCGTGTATGGAAACGCCTTGAGAATGCACAGTGTGGAACACGGCATAAAAGTAGCATCCTGGGCAGAGCCCAGGCAGTTCAGATTTTGGTGTGTGAACACGCTGAACTCGATGCATGAAATAGACCTGTTTCTCTCATCTTCGTGGTATCGAGTCCTGGTCTTTCGTAAGTAGATTACAAACCTCAATCTGCTGCAACATTTTTGGCAAGCCAGGCAGGAGTCGAGGGGCCTTTGGGACCCTCTGGAACATCCACAATGTTTATTACACCGTGCATATGTATGCACAGTGGCCATCAAGCGTGCAGGCACACCCATGAGCGAACTGGCAGTAGTGACTGCCGGAACCGATCCCTGGTGAGAACTATTAGTGCCATAGCTAGCTTAAAAGATTTAGTACCTGAAGTTTAAGAACTATGAGTCAAAGAACAATTCTGGAGTTATTATAGTTGCAGCACACCATCTTTCTTTGAAGTGGTGCTTTGTCTAGTCAGTGATAATGCTGACTCTCATTAGATTACCTACTGGATAAGTTGTTTGAAGACCATGCCCAATAGAGATGTCAAGCTGCCAGGCCTGGAGTACCTTGGGCCCTTTTTGTTTACAGTTTTTAAAAAATGAATACAGGTAGGCCTCGACCTACGACCAAAATTTAGGGCAAAATTTCTATTGCTAAGTGAGGTAGTTGTTAAGTGAATTTTGCCCAATTTTAATGACTTTTCTTGCCACTCTTGTTAAGTGAATCAATGAAGTTATTAAGTTAGTAAGTTATTACTAATTAGTATTAAGTTATTAAGTTGTTAAATGAATCTGGCTTCCCCACTGACTTTGCTTGTCCAAAGGCTGCAAAAAGTGATCACATGACCCTGGGACATTGCAACCATCATACTTAGGAGTCATTTAGCAATAGCAATAGCAGTAGACTTATATACCGCTTCATAGGGCTTTAAGCCCTTTCTAAGCGGTTTACAGAGAGTCAGCATATTGCCCCCAACAACAATCCGGGTCCTCATTTACCAAGCGTCTAAATTCTGATCAGGTGACCATGAGGATGATGCAATGGTTGTTAAGTGTGAAAAATGGTTGAAAATCATTTTTTTCAGTGTTGTCGTGACTTTGAATGGTCACTGAAGGAACTTTTGTAAACCGAGGATTACCTGTATACTATTTACACAGGGATCTTATGCCTCCATGGAAAAACTAAACTCATAACCATAGAATTAAATTGGCCCTAAATTTAATGGAAAGTGTGATAGTAGTGGTGTTTTTTTAATTGAAACTCCATTATGTTTTGTCAGTGCCTATTCAGGAATTGGCTTCTAGACATGTTTTATTACTGAACATTTTTCAGTAATAGGAAGCAAGATTTGGTCATGGTACATCCTATTAGTACCAGGAGTGCATTTTACTTCTGGAAGGCTCTGAAGACCTGGCATAGCCCTCATTGGGCTAAAATGGGGGTTGAGCTGAGAGGGTTATTGGTCTGGTACCTGAGAGGAAGGGTAAAAATGGTAAAGGTAAAGATTACCCTCACAATATGTGCTAGTCGTTCCCGACTCTAGGGTGCGTTGCTCATCTCTGTTTCAAAGTCGAAGAGCCAGCGCTGTCCACATGGAACGCTGTTACCTTCCCACCAAAGATGGTCCCTATTTTTCTATTTGCATTTTTACATGCTTTCAAACTGCTAGGTTGGCAGAAGCTGGGACAACTAATGGGAGCTTACTCTGTTACGCGGCACTAGGGATTTGAACCACCGAACTGCCGACCTTTCTGATTGACAAGCTCAGCGTCTTAGCCACTGAGCCCCCACGTTCCTTTTGGGGGGGTATTTTTTTCTTAATTATGTTTTAGAGATTGTTGGGAGCCATCTAGAGTCTTTATATGAGGCAGCCATTCACGTCCTGCAAATAAATAAAGATACATATGCATGCACAAAATGTAAGTGCCATATAGGTGTTTAATGTTTTACTTGTGAGTTTAAAATATTTTTTTTAAATGTATCTTTCTCCACTAGAGATGTTTGGAATTGTATCTGCTTTTATAAAGGAAAACAATGGTTTTCTATTATATCTAAACTAGGCAAATATTGTATTTGCTTTCCTCATTCTCTGTTTTAGTCTAACTTTATCTCATGAGCTAACTATAGCTGACAAACCTGGCAGTCAATGAATTGTCTCTGCATGATTGATTCAGAACAGATCCATACTAATAAGGATGTGACAGCTACTAACAAAAAACATTTTTTGAATAATTGAAAACTTCAGAGCCTGATGTGGCAGATAATGTGATTCATTGTTTAATTACCAAGCACAAAGCCATTATGCTTCCATGCATCCCCAACAATTATTATTTAATAGTATTTTTTAATAAAAAAAACCTGCCTGCTGTCAAAATTAATTTCATAAATAATGCAAAAAGAGGAAATCTATTAAGGCTGTATTAGAAAAAAAAACCAATGTTTGCCTTCCTCACTATAAGAAGCCAATTCAATAAAGCTGAATTGTACCTGAAATATGTGACTCTTCCAAAATTAAGAGAATAAACAACAAAATGCAATTAAAACAAAACAGTTGCACTTCCGAATATAACACACTGTCGTGTTTATCTACTTTATTTATATTTATATATCATCTCTTAACTGCCCATCTCCTCGGAAAAGGGAGGTGTAGTGCTCACTATCTATACAATGATAATATCAATATCAATAAGTATCAATCCTTTCAACTATTTTCTTTTCTTTTCTTGAATATGATGCATGCTCAGGCTTCCTGTGAATAAGTCATGCAGATTGGACAAAATAAATTTAAGCCATCCGGAACGCTGCTATATGATGTCACGTTCCGGCATTCACGTTGCATACAAACAGAGATTCAGTTTGTTTGGTGAAAAACTTTTATCTCTGTCTAAGAAACTACGTGATAACCAGCACTAAATGACAAAGATACAAAGGTAATCAAATCCAAGTCAGTTCTAACCAAGTTAACACCATCACCCATATATATATACCATTACCCCACCTAGCTCCACCCACAACTCCACCCAGATGACACCCACCATCACCAATCACCATGACCCTCAGCCATACCCCCACTCAGTGTCATCATAACCTCTTTCATGGTTAGCCACATCTGAGCAAAACAGTTACATCAGAGTAGGCAGTTACACCCGAGTAGAAGAGCCACATGCAGCTACAGGCTCAATCAACATCAGAGAGGCAACATCAACGGGGCAGCGTTAGTGGCGTGTAAGCATGGCCGAGCGGGCATGGTGATGGACAGGTTCCCCCTGGATGGCAGCCTGAGGGCTGACATAAGACAGTGATTCAAAATTGTGGAATTGTGGAATTCTGGGACTCCATGCACACATCTAGAGAGTACTCAATTTCAGAAAGGCTGGTCCAATGAAATTCAAGATTGGCAAGGAAATTTATGCACATTTTCAATGTAGTTTTTTAAAAAAAACATTATTGCAACTGTGTGAAAAAGAGTAATGCATTTCCATTTCTTCTTATTAAGCCAGAGTAGAAAAACATATCTTTGATGTGAAAATGTCAGTAGCTAGGCAGTTAAATCTTCATTTAATATGCTGCTGCCAAGAAACACTGAATTGCCAAATTCAGTGAAGAGGAACAGTGAAAAGGAATAATCCAAACCACTGCATTGGTCACTTATTTTCCTATATGATGAGCTAGAAATTGATTCTGGCTTCCTCATGGTCTTTTGAATAGTGAGGACACATTTATACTAGATTCCAAAATCTAGGGACATCATATTCTGTTCATTAAAATAGAGTAAGTCATATTTAGCTTTAATGATTTTCAGATTCTTAAAAAATATATCAGTTTGGTTAAAGCAAATTTGTTGGAAAGATATAAGCACAAAATGTTACTCCTGTACCAGTGCTCTGTCACAGAAATTCTTGATATCTTTTTTAATGTTATCTAATCAATTAGAAAATAAGAATCAGAATAATAACAAAGTTTCCCTAGTTCCACCAAAAAAATGATAAATGGTTAAAGATAAAAGTAATTGCCTAACCCTTGATTATGTTACAACATTATAAATTATTTATTTATAATTCCTGGAAGTTAATGGTGATTTACAACATAAAATAGCACAACAAAATTATTTAATTTGAAATAAAATAAAGCTAAGATTCTAATGATGTGTAAGAGTATGGAGATAAACTTGAAGGAATGAATGAAACATCAGCACAGCTCCGGGAAGGGAGATGGTGTGTATGTAATGGGAAGAAGAAATAGCCTTGAGGAACAGGAAGAAGATTCACAACTAAAATAACAACCAGATAAAAGTAATCCTGGCCTGAACCCCAAGAAAGCATCTCAGGCAAGAGCTTCAGGAAGAAAAAGGAACAGAGGGAGGAGTATTTTCCAATTTTCAAGATTTTGTTACTACTTAATAACTTTATAATCAAGTAATATTAGCATCAATGACTTTGGTTTCCTAGTTTGGTCTACCCTGAAGCACTGACAGTGAGAAAGAAGCTCAAGACAATTTCACCTTGATTTTTTATTTTTATTTTTTACACGAGAAAGACAAAGGGAAATTGTCAGGCTTTCAAAATTATTTTATTATATCCTGTAACAATTGAATATAGAGAGGATGTCATACAGAACAATTTAATAGCTATACAGATACCTGCAGGTATCTTGTCACCAACTCATATAAGACTTTGTAGATTTTCGAATTGTTTTCAGATTCGTATTGTTAATCAATGCAGAGCCTGGGGCACTGGAGTTATGTGTGATTAGTGAATCTCGCTCACCAGCAACTAGAATGACACATTTTGCACTAACTGCAGTTTTCACGTAATCTTTAAAGGCAGCTCCATGTAGTCTGCATTGCAGTTATCTAGTAATCTAGTAATCCATAAAACAAGTAATAAGTGCATACTGTTCCCAAGGCCTCCTTCTCCATACGAGATTGTAATTTTTCCACTTACTGCAGCTCAGCAAAAGCACATTTAGCCACAGCTTCTAGCTGCCTATCTAGCAGTGTTTATGACAATGCAAAATCACAGTATTGATGATACCTCACCCCAAACTGACAGATGATCCTTCCTAGAAGCTTCATATAAATGTCAAAAAGTAAGAGCGGAAAATTTCACACTGGAGTAGCTGGCAACTTTTCACACAAGAGTTGCTGTGAGCGAGTAGGCAGCTGTATAAGTTTTCTAAATAAAGAAAATAAATAAATATGTTTTCACAGATTTTGCTAGCTGACAATGATATTTCACACTCAGGGATCTCTTACAAATGACATTCCCACATTTAAACAATACATGGATTTTTTAAAACAATGCTTCTTTTTCTTTTAACTACTGGAAAATAAAGAAAAATCCTAGAAAAAGGCAAAGGTAAATACTTTTTTATACGACTGCCAAGAAAATTATGGTACATGAAGATGTCTATAAAGTCACCAAAGGTTGAGGTTGACTTTAAGAAACTTCCCCTTTTATATTTCAGCCGCTGAATTTATACTGGAAACTTTGCTCAGATTTATTTTACATTGTTCCTGTAATTTACAGTCAAATTAGACCAGCCCTCTTATTTAGTGCATTCCACTACTGAGGAACACTGCAATAATGATTTTGCACTTTGGCTTTGCAAACAGTTTCAAATACCATTCTTTGTTGTGCATTGTTTAATTATTTTCTATTGACAACTATTTTATTTTGTCAACAAGTTAATCTATATATCATAGTTGATTAACCTCAGTGAGTTGATTCACACAAAAACCAAGGAAATCTTATTGTTTCTGGGATTCAATCTGATACCAGAAGTGTTTTAAGAAGAACCAGGATTCTAACTTTTCATCTTAGATTTCATTTTTTTTAAATGAAAATCAAGGTTGTAAGAAATGGCAACAGATTTAGTGGTATATTATTGAGCAAAAGCCAGTAAGCCAGTGGTGGGTTCTGGATCCCATTGCAACTGTTACACTGCAACTGGGCCGGGTGTCCACCACGTGCATGCGCGCAGTATGATCGTAGTGCGCACATGTGTACTTACCGCTCGCAATGCTCCAGCTGCTTGGCAGAGTGTCAAGCAGGCGCCATACGCACTGTGCACATGTACAAAAGCCCTGATCAGCTCAAATATAGGTAAGGAGGTAGGGCAGGCAAGTGGGCCCTCTGCAGCACCATACTGGAACGGTACCTGGTGCTCCCAGCAGGCAGCAGTACACCCATACCGGGGCATACCGTTAGTATCCCACTATTGCAGTAAGCATAGTATGGCTACATAAGCTTACATTTTTATATATTTCTCACATTTACATACAACCACTATATGGTTAGCTGTTCAAAGTATCAAAAGATGTTCTTCCTCCTTGTTTACTTTGAAAACAATTACTCGAGCAGCACATGAGTAAGTAAATAAAACTTCTTGCAGTAGTATAGACACATGGGTTAATAAGCAGCAGTTTGCTGAAATAGAAAGCTATTGGCCTGACCTTTTATATTCCCATTACTCTGACATGGCAAGCTCAGATATTTTATTACACACTTTGGTAGACAGAAGCAAGCAATTCTCAAGGATTATATAACTACCACATATAGACGAACTGGTTGTGTAAGTGAAACTCATACTTCCGCCATGTTTATTGGTCATATGCTGTTCTGATAGCAGCTGCTACAATAAAAATAATTGTTGGTTCAGCAAAAAGATTTCATTTGTTCCCGCTTCAATTCAATGTGTTACATTTTTAGTAGCAGCTAGTGCCAGATTTGGAGCTCACCCAAACCATTCAGGGAATCCAAATCAAGGAAGTACCAGCCCAGTTCCTGATAATCTCCAGCTTTTATTACCCGCAACATGACTAATGTCACTTTTTTAAATCATTTATAAAAAGAAGATTGACAGTTGACATTCTCAGATTGTCTTTTTCCATCCTGGCCTAGGAATGCAGAGACTCATATCCTCAAATCCTTCTCAGCATGTGCCAAAGACTCCAACTTTGCTCTGAGTACATCATGATCACCAAAGGTGATGCCAACTGCATCTTGCTAGATTGATGTCTTGGGCATCTGAGCTTGGAATTTCTCCAAGCTGGCAAGAGCAGCACATCCTCCATCACATCATAGCTGGCCTTCCAGACAATTTTGTTTAACTAGACTTTGTAGCACCGGATACAACTATTTGGACAGCTCCAATCAGCCTCCTAGTTTCCAAACCCTTTACGGTTAAATTATGCACATTAGTTTCAACCTGATTTCATTGCAGTTATATGAGCTCTGCTGTGTTATCCTGACCTTAAAAACATAAGCATCTGAATATGAAAACTGAAGATATGCCTGTAGATATAATTTAGTTCACTTAATTCTTCTGAGAACTATGTTGCAATGAATTCAAATATTTCTTTCGGCTATAAAAATGGTTCTTATAGATGTTTCTGAAACACTAGGTGAAAAATGCATATTCTTTCTTTTTAATCATAATTTTGTGATTGGGAGTAAAAAAATACTCTTAAAATATTTATATCTTGTAATCCTAATTCAAATTACATGGAACTCAGTTTTTGTACTCCAGCACTTCATGCAATGATTTTTATTATAAACTGAATCAGTGCTTCCTAATCTGCATTATGATCCTCTGGAGGCAGGGCTGCAGAGTTACTCTAGGGGATCTGTGATAAACACAAAACATGAAAAAGAAACTAAGCTAAAAACTCTCCCAAAATAGATTCTAATCAAACTATATTTCTCTTCCTGAAATAAGATAATAGAAAGAGAAATTCCCAGCTGGCCTAGGAGGAAATTTGGAAGGAACAATACCATCTGATTGAAATGGCTCTTCCCTTGTACAACTCAAGAATTTCTTTTGTTTTCAAAATATATAACATTTACTTATATTTTGCCTTTCACATAAGTTCTTTTTAAAATATTCACATCAATATCCAGACCAGGGATGAAATCAACCTATTTTTCAGAGTATAAGACGAACTGGAGTATAAGACGCACCAAGATTTTGAAGAGGCAATATTTTAAAAAAGGTTTTTGCACTCTGTGGACCTCCCAAAAACAGCCTGTTTTTCACCAAATGGGCCCGTTTTTCATCAAAAAAAGGAGCATGCATAGCCTTTAGAAGGCTTGTAGAGTGCTCCTGAGGGCTGGGGGGGGGGGCAAAAACAAGCAAAAACCGGCTTGTTTTTTGCTCATTTTTCCTCTCCCCAGCCCCAGGCGCACTCTGGGAACCTCCTAAAGGCTATGCATGCCCATTTTTGCAAAGGGGGCAGGGTTTTGGGTGGCCAAAAATGCTGTATTCCGTGTATAAGACTCACTCAGATTTTCAGCCTCTTTTTTGAGGGAAAAAGGTGCTTCTTATACTCCGAAAAATACAGTACCTTCGCAAATGTGACCACCTTTGTGTATGCACAGGACCTTTGATTTCTGACAATCAGCTGTGACGTGCAATTTAAATTAGCTAGAAAGCAGGAAATCTGACTATTCTAGCTAATATAAATCGCACGTCACAGCTGATTGTTGGAAATACTGGCTTGCTCAAACCGGTAGCATTTTTACTACCGGTTCAGGCAAATTGGTCTGAACCAGTAGCATTTTGGCCATGGCTTGGTGGGCGTGGCAGAAGGATAATGTAAAATCTCCATCCCCACCCTACTCCAGGGGAAGGTTATTGCAAAATCCCCATTCCCTCCCAATCAGCTGGGACTCAGGAGGCAGAGAATAGATGGGGGCAGGGCCAGTCTGAGGTGGTATTTACCAGTTCTCTGAACTACTCAAAATTTCCCCTACCGGTTCTCCAGAACTAGTCAGAACCTGCTGAATACCACTTCTGCTCAGAATATGTTTAAAACTGGAGGGAAAATGAAATTTAATATAGCTATATATATTTATATCACTGCCCCATCCATCTCATTTCATTGCCCTTCCCAGAACAATTCCTGGCCATTGAAAGGCTACAAAGTGACCCTTGCTTGTTGTCAATCAAGCCTGACCTTGAAAAAAATACTTTCAGAACATAACAATCAAAATAAATTATAAACCTGTCATTTTTTTAATATGATACAGTGTATAACCCAAATTATTATTTGAGTTTAAGGTCTGTTAGGTTTATGATCTCATATGCTTCCATGTTGAATTAAATGCATCCTCAGGGAGGAAGCTGGATATCAAATTGACCACTTACAAGGTATCTGGCACTCTAAGCTGCATAGGACAAAGTTCAAGATTCAACCGAGACCTAACTAAAATGTAGAGTTTTGCAGAAATTGTAATCCTGAATACATCATGACACACAGAAGCCAAGGAAAATAAATGAAGTTCATGTTTTATTGGGTCCCACATGCTGTGATATTTCCAACCCTACTAACATCAGCATGAAACACTCAAAATTCTGGATTCAGCAAACAAATCCATAACAAGAATGGTGTTATGACTCAACAAGTCATTCCATGTGTTTTTCATCTAGCTGAAGTCTATAGGGGAAGTGAATATGGCATAAGATATGTTTGGTTCACATGTTGTAAACTTCCAACTTTTCCCTTCCCAAGGCATCTCATGTATTCAGCATAGTCTCTTTCTATCTCAACTACCTTACAATTCCTATGTAATAGAAAAAAGGGGGGACACCAAACTCAGAGGACACAATTGTCTGGATTTAAATGTTCTGGTCAAAATTATACATATATTAAAACAGAGGAAGTCTGTTTATATATCGCACACAAATGAGGGATGGATTGTTTAAATCAGCCTTTCTTTAAGAGCTGGAAAAATTAGGAACCACATGGACTAGAAGCAGAGATCAGGAAAAAGTAAAGAGGAAGACAAAATCTCTTTAGGACTTTGAAACTGCAACCATTAGGGCTTGGAGGTCACCCCATTTCTAACATGTGGAGAGAGTCTTTGACATCATTTACATAACAATATACATTATCCAAGCAGAGAACCCACATGTTAAAAAGAACTCTAACAGCACATTACCAGTGTTTTCAGCTGCATTTGCATTCTATACTCAACAATGCAATAAAGAGTTACAATGCAGTAAAGACTAGATTACTTTGTAACCAATATGGAGAAGCATATTGCAACTGGCAAGCATTTCCCCAGGCGGAATTAGAAGTCTTGGGTGTCAATTACTTCAGTACCTGATTGTGATTGCTACGTTTTAATTATTCCAACAAATATAGCTAATCCTTGACATATGACCATTTGTTCAGTGACCATTTGAAATTACGATGGCACTGAACAAAAAGACTTACAAATCTGACGCTATGGCTGCTGCAGCACCCCACATTACATAAAGAAATTTCGGTGCTTGGAAATCTGCTCACCTTTAGAGCCAGCATCTATCTCCTCCCCATCCCATTCCCACAGGCCTCAGACTGCTCCTCACCTGCTTCCCACTTCTCACACCCTTGAGCCTCCTCACCCTCTGCATGCCTTGCTTCACTTACCTTTTCTGAAGATGACCTTCAAAAAAGAAGGACCAACTGATCTACTCCACAGCCTTCTTATACAGAGGGTGTGTGGTTCCATCTTGGAACCAGGCATTGTTTGGAGAACCAGTAAATACCACCTCTGATCCGCCTCTATCTATTCTCTGCCTCCCAAGTCCTAGCTGATCAGAAGGAAATGGGGATTTTTGCAGTACTCTTCCCCTGCAGTGGGGTGGTAAGGGAGATTTTAGAGTATCGTTCCCATGCCACGTCCACCAAGTCACACCCACCAAGCCACGCCCACTGAATTGTGGTCATTAAATGATCATGTGGGTGATCATTTAATGACTGCTATAATTTACTACAATAATTCTGGGCTCAATTATAGCTGTAAATCGGGGACTACCTATACATATCTTTAGATTTAATGTATTATAGATAATAACACATAAAGCAAAGAGTTCACTTTGTTATTTAAACAATACATTGACACCAATGTATTAATGGTATGAGAAAAATCAACTTTCTTTCAACTAAGGTTTGCTATAATCGTTAATTATACTCTGTACTCTTTTCTCTGGAATTAATTGGGTCTCACCTCTATAATATGTTTGCTATTGTCTTTTGTTCTGATGTTCAACCTCAGGGAAATATATTGTTAAAGAGACTGGTGGTTACAGAAGGTAGATGAGATTAAAAATGGCTTCAGGCTGTGTTTTAATTGTAAAAATTCCAGGACTCCCACACAAATTGTAACAAATTTATAAATTCTATATACACTAGTCAGTTTAGTCAGCAAGATCTGATATCACTTCCATATATATCATATGACAAAATAAGATGCACATTTGTAGTTATAAAAGAGATTGATATATTTTTACTGATTAGATTATATAACAAACAAATGGAAACAGGAGTTTAGCAATTACAGCATCCAGCAATTAATCTGCACAATCTGAACAATCCAAGTAGGTAACACACAAAAGTTAGAGAAATATTACTGAATAATGGTTTCTATAGTGTTATATTTTTAGCATAAATCTTGCTTGAGCCATAGAATTTGAGCAAAATTATATATCTGCTCTAGATAATACATTTACACCTGAAACCTGGAGAGACTACAGAACATGGGATGCTACAATAAACTTTTCCTTTTAACACTTAAACGTCCCATGAAAATAAAATGCTGGGTCCCCTAAGCAATTAATCACATTCTCAACATCAAACTTGAACAATTCTTGGGGGGGGAGGGGGATGAACATATGGCATTGTAATACAGCAGGCAAATTACATTCCCTCTACACAGTGTATATCTTCATTTATCTGCTGAATGTTTATCTTCATTATTTTCTCTTCCAAAAACTGGCTGTTAAAAAACCAAACTAATTGAACATAATTAACATAATGTAATAAAACTTTGTGTGTGGGGAGGAGTGAGAAAGAGGGGGGGAGGGAGAGGGAGAGATTATTTCTAGAGATAAAACCTAAAGAGAAAATTAAATACACTGGACAATAATTACATTAACAATATTGTTGTTGTCATTGCTACTGTTATGTATTTATTTGTATTCCACCTTTAAATCCTACAATGTAAAGCATGTCTATTTTGATAAGATAAAGCCAATTAATATTAGCTTTGGCCTTTGTTTCCAATTCTGTAACTGAAATTTTCCAAGATCAGAAATTTGGCATTCACTTTTTTAGCAAAGCAAAAATGAATGACCCCATACTCAAACTCTGCCCTCTATTGTCCCAATCTTTCCAAAGAAATCCAAAGAGAGTATAAGCAAGAAGTAGCATGTGTAATGAGGTGGAATAAATGCTCCTTTGATATTCCCAATGAGACAAGCTTCTATAGACTGACAACACACTTTCGTGCTTCCTATATAGGTGGTCCTTGTATAACAACTATTTATTCAGTGACTGTTTGAACTTGCAACAGCATGAACAAGCCGTTCTTAAAAGTTCCAACCAACACATCCCTGAAGTCATGTGATTGTGAACCAGGCATTTGGCAACTTGCCCAGATTTCCAACCACTGCTATGTCCCAAAGTGACATGGTCATGTATTTACTTATCATACTGTGCAGCCCTGTCCTACCCGCCAAGCACATACACACATGTACAAGAGTTCTACAAGTGTTTTAATGTTCAATAAACATAGAAAAATTGATATACTAAAAGGAACATTGTAATAATGAAGTCCTAGCTAAGATGGGACAGGAAAATGGATCCCAGAACATTTGAATTCCTGTTTGAATCCTTTTTAATATTTTGTAGCCAAAATTCAGACTAGTTCCATTTATTAGCTATTCTACAGACTGGTCCATCATCCTCTTAAGAAACTCCTAGATAAAGAACAGCAGATCATAAATGTTTGAATCAGCAGTTCTATCTTCATGGAAAATGTCTGCTTCCCAGAAAATATGTCTACATTTTCACCCCAATCCCGTGAAATGAGTACGACTACCTCTCCACTAGAGAGTTATAGTATATTCACAGAATCATTCAATTATTGTTGAAGTGATAGAAAGCCTATCCACATGACAGTTACTTTGGCAACAATTGATGCATGATTCCACCAGTTACTATAAGTCATCACTGGGATATGATCTATATGTCCATGCTTTTTCTCTTCTCTCTTTTATTTTGACTTTCTATTCTGCGAAATACTGCATAATAGGCAGTGACAAGCATCCAAGTCTCCTTCAAAAGCCCCTCCTGCCTATTACTCAAGAGACTCCTAAACCTGGTTTATCTTAATTCTCAAACTTTCTCTACTCCATCTAATCTTTCTCAAACAATTCCTACTTCCTTGATTGCCTCAGACCTCAGTAAATAATGAAAGCTTGAGAGACACAACATGCTAGCCAAGCTCATAACTTAGAATTTTTAATTTTAGAACATATTTTTCTCTTTGTACTCCACATCCAATTCTGCTGAAGGCTGAAGGCTAAGAAAGGCTGAGCACCAAAGAATCAAGGCCTTTGAACTATGGTGCTGGAGAAGTCTCCTACGAGTCCCTTGGACTGCAAGGCAATCAAACCGGTCAGTCCTAGAGGAGATCAACCCTGACTGCTCTTTAGAAGGCCAGATCCTGAAGATGAAACTCAAATACTTTGGCCACCTAAGGAGAAGGAAGGACTCACTGGAGAAGAGCCTAATACTGGGAAAGATTGAGGGCAAAAGAAGAAGGGGATGACAGAGAATGAGGTGGCTGGCTGGAGTCACCGAAGTAGTAGGTGTGAGCTTAAATGGACTCCAGAGGATGGTAGAGGATAGGAAGATCTGGAGGAGCGTTGTCCATGGGGTTGTGATGGGTCGGACATGACTTCGCAACTAATAACAACAACAATTCTGCTGTAGTTGTGTAATTGATTTCATACAATTGTTACACAATGGGGCTACACATTTAGTTGCTATAGAACAATTGTAAAAAGTAAATAAATTAAGAAAAGTACTCATACGTGGGAGAGATCTTGGAAGACCAGAAGAGAAGTGATACTACCTTGGGAACAATCAGATAAAAGAAAGAAGGAGCCCATCGTTGCATGAGGGCGGAGAAAGAACTTAGGATCCACCCTAACTTACCAAGCTGTAAAAAGAGACAGTGGAAGAGTTGCACTTTCAGACTTACAAGATTGATTAATGTAGCCTTGCAATAAAGTAAGGAAGATAAACTCAGTGCCTTGGCTATATTCTGCTGACATCATGATTTTTGTAAGACCCTTATAACAGTGTTTCTCAACCTTGGCAACTTGAAGATGTCTGGACTTCAAGTCCCAGAATTCCCCAGCCAGCGAATGCTGGCTGGGGAATTCTGGGACTTGAAGTCCAGACATCTTCAAGTTGCCAAGGTTGAGAAACACTGCCTTATAATACTGTGTATTTTATGTATATTTAGCAGTAGTCAATTCTACAGGCTCTTTATTTTCCTTCCTTTTCTCTCACAATTCAGGGTAAATGTGAAGATTTTTTTTCAGCTTTTGAGTTTATTTAATCCTTTCTGAAGAACCTAGTCAAAATGATAGTTAAAATAATTTTAGTTAACCTATCAAGTGACATGAAGGTATATAAAAATGGAAGAAGCTACAAAATGAAAAAGAAACAGCAGAAAATATTGAAGGTATAACTGCCTGGCACATAAAACATCTATCATTCATTGAACTGAAGAACTCTAAACTGAAGTTTCAAGATCAAATAAAGTATCTTTCATAGATCATAATACATAAATATGTATTATCCGCTCACAAGTGCAGCCCACCTCTGAGTGAATCCACTTACTTATAATCTTTTAATTTCTTTATTTTTAATATAGATGAATCCCAATGGCTTTGTTGTTAAGACAAATGTTGAACCCACAAACCAACTAACCATATTTTAGCCTATTGTATTGTGTTAACCAGGGCTGTGATGTTAGTTTACAGTTCTACATAAACCGAGAAAACAGGAATAATTCATTAATTGATTGTTATCTTAACAATTGATAGGTTTGTTGTGCAGACACAAACATTTCCTTTTCCTACATGTAGATATGAATCTTTTGCATTTTTGCATATTTGCATAATAATAAAGTAGGTCATTTAATTATTGGTTTAACTCATTATTAAATTACTGGGGTGAAACTCTTTATCATATTCTTAAATTTTTATCAGTGCCATCGTTGTTTTGATGAGATTGTTTATCATTAGATGTGACACTTAGATATTTTACTGTCATTTCAAAGCCTTTTAAATGCCTGAAGAAGTATACTTTGTTAGCTTCCCACATTTTGTTCTTGAAAATGCAGCATTAAATACGCCATTAGTGAAGTCAGTAAAAGAAATGCTACTTAAACTCTTTCATTTTCTTTCACAGCTTCAATATGTTGGATTTTGCTGGATTTTCTTAGTATAACTCAAATTTTGAAAAGAGAAAAGTTTCCTTCTTTTTTCTACTGCCATTTAACTTCATGTATCATTGAAACTCTAAAGCTGAATTAGATACACATCAAAATATACATCTGGGATCCATAGATTTTCCTGCATTGCATTGCTTTCAACAGAAAGTAGTTTGATTTGCATCCTGCTATGAATAATGCACTGCAGACAGGCAACACCACCACCACCCCCCGCTTTAAGAAGCGGCTCTTTATTATGAAAAAAAATCATACACTTCCTAGTATCAATGACAGAATGGGACTCTAGTCTCTGATAATGCATACCATTTCTCCTTTCCACAGTTCTGCAAACTCAAGAGGAATGTGCCTTTTTTTATTAAAACACAGTTATAAACATAACATAAATAGAAGTGATATCAAGTTACAGAGAAACTCCTTAACTTGAACTGCTGTTTGTATAAGGGGCCATGCCATATTTCTATTGGACTTTTGTGTAGGTGATTTTATGTCCAAGTTTAATACTTCATATATCAGCCATTGTGTTTATTTATTTAAGGAGATTTCATTATTGTTTGAGGAGGAAATAAACAGAAATTAGATTATGTAAATCCTTTCCAACTCTACTTTGAAGTTGTCCAATCAATACAAGTGTATCAATCCAGCTACCATTCTTTAAAAACTAAATCTAATTTGTCTTTTGTTTTCAGACTTCATCCAATTATGATGGAAGCAGTTAGCCATAATTGGGGCTTACCAGGGGTTGTAAAAATCTAATCACTACTTCCGTTCTCTGTTGTCCTTCGGCTCATCACAAGAGACCATCCAGACAGATATTTTTTACTGTTGCCTTTTGGTTACATTTGTTATATTTCTGCTGATAAATAAATAAAGGGAGACTAGTATAGATCTATTTCAAGCTATTTAGCTCTCATCAGCTAGCCATACCATTGCTGGGAATCGAACCTGTGCTGTATTGCCTCTTAGGCAGGTATGTTAACCACTGAGCTACAGAGCTTGACTCCTTATCAGCGAAGCCAGGGTGAAAGGTATATATTTAAAGTCACAACCCTAGCTGATGAGAGCTAAATAGCTTGAAATAGATCTATACTAGGCAACAGTAAAAAATATTGGGTTTCTGATCTTCCTCCCATATTTGGGCATACCAGGGGTGGGTTTCGACCGGTTCGCACCGGTCCCTGCGATCCGGTTGGTCACCGAACCCGGAAGTAAGTAACTTCCGGGAACGGTGAAGCCCCCCCCGCGCCCGCGCGCGCCCGCACACCCACGCCCGCTCCTTACCAGGTTTTTTTGAATTTTGCGCTTTCCACGCATGCGCAGAACGCCTGCGCGATCCTCCAGGAGCAGCTGGAGCATCGCGCAGACGATAGTACGCATGTATGCGCCGCATGCGTGCGCAAGGACGCCGCGTGCGTGCGCGAGGACGCCGCGTGCGTGCGCGAGGATGCCGCGTGCGTGCGCGAGGACGCCACCGGCCTCGTTCCAACCAATCCGGTTGGAACGGGGCAAGAAACCCACCCCTGATATATATATATATATATATATATATATATATATATATATATATATATATATATATATATATATATATATATATATATATATATATATATATATATATATATATATATATATATATATATATATATATATATATTAGATTTTTACAACCCCCAGTATATATATATATATCAGCACAAATAAAAAAACACACACACACACACACACACACATATATATATATACATACACACACACACACACACATATATACATACATGCATACATTGTTGCCATTATCCCATCTACTCCTTTAATATTCTCTATAATATTCTTCACCAACTCTCCAGCCCATGGAAAGTGGCCAAAGAAGATAGGTCCTTTAGAACCTATAATCTTTATGACCTCTAAATCTCGGATTTAAATATCATAGTGTGAACTCTCTGCAGGTAAGCCTATCTCCTCCATTGTTCCCCCATTAAGGATGTTTTTAGCACTGTAAATAATTTTACTGCATTAAGCGGGACACTCTATTTAAAGAAGAAAATTAAAGACTAGATTGACGAGGAGGGGTATTTGTAAAACAGAGAGAGAGAAAAGGGAAATAACTAAAACACTTAATTGATAATAATGCAACATTATTTGCAAAGCAACAGAAACAGTTGCCCCTAATTTTTATAGGTTTAGCAGGAATTTTCTTGAAAATGTGAAATGTTGAATTATGATTTATATAACTCTTGATATAACACAACCCTCCCGTGGCCGGCCGGTCACTCCAGCCCCCTGGCCCATGCGGCACTTCTGGATCATGTGCCTTCTCCCCGCACCTCTGCCTCCCCTCTACTGCTTGGACAGGTAATCAGCTCACTTTCACTGAGTGGGCTGCACAGCCAGGAAATGCACCAACCAAGGGGCTGGCAAGCTGCAGCTACTGCCAGACAGCATCGCCCCCCACATACTCACTGCCTCTTGTGCACCAGGGAGTGGGACGCCCAGCTAGGCTGATCACCCTGATTTTGCGCTTCCAAGAAAATAAGCCCTAATGCATATTTTGGAGATTAAAAACATTATAAGACTGGCTCTTATTTTTGGGGAAAGATGAGTATCAAGGAATGATGGTACAGAACATCAGTTCTAATCTCTCACAGATATATAGTAGAAAAATAAACTAGGTCAACTTGAAAACTTCTTCAGCTTGAAGAATGCAGATTTTCATGTTGAATTTTACATGATGTATAAAGCTGTTGACTGAAATAAGTGGGCAGCATAATCAAGCCTTGATAAAAAATATTCTTTATTTATTTTTTAATCTTTGCATCTTCTCATTAGGAACCAACTGCCATGAATTAAATGAATCAGCAAAAATGTTGCTTTCACTTTTTATGTTAAGGGATTCACTTAAGCCATTAAAAAAAGATGGTTGATAACATCAGTGATGGGTTTCAAAAAATTTTAGAACCTCTTCTGTAGGTGTGCCCTGCTTTGTGTGAGTGGCTTGCCAGCCATGTGACTGGGGGTGTGTGGCCAACTTGTAAAATGTGGTGAAACTCACTTAACAAGGCTCTTGCTTAGCAACCAAAATGTTGGCTCAGAAACTCTGGCATTTGAAGCACGCAAGTCTTAAAGCTAAAGTTACAAGACCCTTGCACCCCTAACCCTTTAGGGGAAAAAAACCCAGGGGTGTTCAAACTTGACAGCTTTAAGACTTGTGGATTTCAACTCCCAGAATTCCTCCTCTCACTCTTCATCTTGATGATGTGCGGAGGGGTGGGGGGAGGGAGCTGGAACCGGTTCTAAACGGCACTGTAGATTTGTGGAATCTCTTCTATAGAAGAGGTTAGGACTGGCAGGAACCCACCCCTGGATAACATCATTCTGTACAAAGCATCATCAAGATGTCTGAATTGCTTTTATCAAATGAAATCTTTGTTTGCTTAACAAGATAGAAAAGGGGAGAGGCAGAGAGAGAAATGAGTTAGAAAGCATGAGAAAGCATCAAGCATGTATTGTGAGAGATCTTGAGTTGTCTGAGATATTATAGTATGATCTCAGCTCTGTGAACTATGGTTTCTTTATTTGGTTGCATGGAGGGGAAAAAACTGACTGGCTTGGGCCCCCACAGATCCTTCTTCACAAAGTTTAAGACTCCTTGAGAATAAACAGGCTTCTAGTTCCCATTAGGTACTTTATTAGTCATGGAACTCACACTGAAGAGACATTCAGAAATGACAGCGAAAACATCTTTTTTTAAAACAAAACTTATCAATTGAGACAATCTGATCCTGTGCAAAGGGCATTCACAATGACTTTTGTAATGAAAAGATTTTTAAAAACCACAGAATCTCAATGACACTAAACCAATTGAACAAGCTGAACCAGGCTATTGGGTTCATGTTAATGGCTGTCCTTCAAGTAGCTAAAATGCTATGTTTAACTAAGCTTTTATTCAAACTGAATCATTGAGTCTCATTGCTGACTGAGTTTTCTCCTGAGAAAGAGCTGGGACGAGGCAAGGTTTTACAGCTCTTCTTTTTTTCTGGTGTTTAATAATCTGGGACAAAGGGTTTATGCAACATATAATTTAAATATGATATATGTGTAGGTAATCCATTTCCTATTCTGTTGAAAATAACATTCCTTTCTTTATTTTGCTTGTATTTTTGTGAAGTGATTTTGGCCCTTCCCATAGTTGATTGAATGTTATTTTGGTGCCACCTAATATACTTTGATGAAATGTACTATCAATCCCTTACTTCAAATAATTTCTCTCTTTAGAAAGTAACAAGGTATTATTTTTTCATTAGATGAACAGACATCTAAACTTTGACAGATCCTTTTTGCCAAGATAATATTCCAAGGACAGATCTGGGTTTGAAACTCGAATATAACTTTTCTGTGTTTAGGATGTCTACAAAATTTGGATAGTCTTTCAACCAATTTGCAGATCAAAAGATTCCATACATCACCACTTGTCAGGTGCAAATAACCAGGAACAGGAGATGAGTTCAAATCGCTAGATCTAAACCTGCTACTTGTATAGAAGAAACTAATGTACCAAAGATTATGACAAATTGGTGCTAGATAAGAGTCAACGGAATTCACAAGGTGGTGGAGCTTGGCTTAGGTGTCTTGTGGCTGCGTAAGGTTCCAAATTAATGTCACATTTGACCCTGCCTTCAGGCTCTTCCTACATCACTCAAACTTTGCATATATTGTTGAAAGATCTGTACAAAATTCATGTGTATATTAGAAAATATATACCCCTAGCCCTCTGTGCATGTCTTGTGGACACCTGCACTTTTAGTCCCTAACTTATCTGAATTATTAAAAAAAAAACCTATAGTTCTGAAAAAAGTCACTCAGATTCTGTCCCCAATATTACTGTTTAAAACTAAAAGTTATGTGTCAGCTGCAGTGAATGATAAGTAGATATGATCAGAAAGTATACAGATATGTCTTGAAATGTTTTATTTATTTATTCTTACAATTCCATTCTGTATTCCCAAAGCAGCTTTTGGGGGGAAATACAGAAAAGAGACAAATGGTAGAAAATGGAGAGCTCTGGAATATTATACCAGGTTTAGTATAATCCATGCTGGAGTAAGTAGATTCCCATTACATATTGTCAAACCTTCTCTTCTTCCGGCCCTTGGATGAATACAAGTTATGTTGAGCATCCAAGAAGAGGAAGAAAAGAGAAAAGATTCCATCAAGATTAATGGGGTATTGCCTACCAGGCAAATTTGTGCAGTCATAAAGCTGTACCAAAGCCATGGAGGACTCATGCTGTTTGTCATTATTGGTCCAAAGCCATGGAATGTTTTTGCTCTAAGAACATTTTGAGTACAACTACTGGATGAGTGGTAGAAATTATACCCATATAAGTCATTGATTGTAATAACATTTGGGAAAATGTTCAGTGTCCTTTAACTGTCTGGATTTGAAGAAATAGAAAAACATCTGAAGTTAATTTTAACTGCTAAGTATGACAAATTGTACTCTGTCATCTTTGATACTACGCAAAGAAAAACAGTATTATTTCAAATACTAAATATTATTGTTTGGTCTATATTAAAATGTGTTGGCATTAATAGAAACATTTTGACTGTAATGACTGTATACAGCCCATTTTATTTTAATTGAAAGACTTGCTTTACTTTAATTGAAAGATCTCTCTTTGTGCCCTTCTATTACATTTGACAAATCTATAGTACAAGCAAGAAAAATGATTGTTGGATTCAGTGGAAGATTTATGTAAGTCATTCTAAAACATTTGCAGAAGCAATTTGTATTGATTCTCCCACCTATAACCTAGACCCCTTGTGGACTACCTGTATCAGAATACATCTATCATTTTAGGCTGCAATTATTAAGGGATGGATCCCTTGATGACTCAACTAGCAGTTGTCATGTTTTTATATACAGAATACTTGGTTTCCTTCCTCTAGAAAAAAAGGTGAACAGAAGATAGTAGGATAAAATAAAACCACCCCGTCGGCTAGGGGGTAGACAAAGTGGATCATAGAAAGATAGAGCTGGAAGGCATTTTAGCGGTTATATACGCCAATCTCCTGCTCAGTGCAGAATCTTCTAGAACATCTCTAACAGATTGCTATGTAGCCTTTGTTTGATGACCACTAATAGAGGAGAAACCCCCATATCATACAGGAATCTGTTCCAATGGCTAACAGCTCATACAATCAGAAAGTTACTTCTGATGTCTAGCTTGATCCTTCTTCCTTGCAATTTTAACCCACTGATTCCCCTGGAGCAATAGAAAGCAAGTCCACATCGAATAACCAGATATTTGAAGATTGCACCTCTTAAGACTTCATTTCTATAGGCTAAACTTACAGAGATCATTTAATGACTCCTCTTAAGGATTAGTTACCATATCTGTCATTATTTTGGTAGCCCTCCCCTGAAGTTGCCCTAATCTGTGGTGGCCAGCAATGAACACAATACTTCAAATAGGGTCTGAGAAAGGTAAATACAATTAAACCATTATTTCAATACATTTCAAATATACCCTGCATCGAATATGAAACTGCTGTTTGGTCATGATTGTTTGCTCCTACTTCTGAAGTGCTTGAACTAACCCAATTGATACTTGAAAAGCTGTTTCACATAAAAACAGGGGTTTCACATTCAAAACTGCTACTTTTGTCTTCAAACATAATATTTTAACTTTAGAAAGATTCAGTTTAAAACATTTTTCACAAATTATTTTTACATACATGTGTACCTAAAAGGAAAAGAAATAGAAGGTGACAACAGTGTTGGAAATCAGCACTATTGAGAAACAGATGCTATTATGAAGTTTTGTTTTATTTTGATGGTCAGTCTTCATTACATGAATGATTTAACGCTGTAAGTATCATTGAACCAATTGCAATCATGATATTAAAATTAGAAATATAGATTCTAAACTGAGATAATCTGTTGAGATAGCAATAGCAATAGCACTTAGACTTATATACCACTTCATAGTGCTTTACAGCTCTAAGTGATTTACAGAATCATCATATTGTCCCAAACAATCTGGGTCCTCATTTTACTGACCTTGGAAGGATGAAAGGCTGAGTCAATCTTGAGTTGGTCAAGATCAAACTGCTGGCAGTCAGCAAAGTTAGCCTGTAATACTGTATATAACCATTACATTTTGTTCATTGGTTATTTAATCAATTGATTTCTCCGCTGAATATTCACTAATATACGAAGATTTCCTAAATGTTATTTCTTTGTGGTGTCATATCTGCCAGGGATTCATTGATTTTATTCCAAGAATGTTACCCCAATTCTGTCATTTTTTCCCTCTTAATGTTTTCAATTTGCAAGGGTACTTGTAATTATTTAATAAAACTGACTTGCTTATCCAGTTTTTAGAGGAAAGTGTACCACATATTTTAATATGTTCCTATTTGTTTTTATTTTATATTTTAAACCTTTCTTCAATTCCACCTTGGAATTATTTATAATTAAAATTAATATATTTTATAAAGAAATAAATGTATACAAATTAATAAATGAAAAACAAATAACAGTTTGATTATGATTTGTGGTAGAAACAAGGCAAAAATTCAGAGAATACTTATAGAAAGATAAACAAATTGCAAAGAACACTCTTATGGTTTTGCTTAAACTGCCAATACATGTCCTAGTCTCAGTTCAACAGGTGCATTCTTTGAAGCAGCAGAAACTGAATTTGGTCAGAACTGAAGGAGCAGCTGGTAATAATGGTATGTGTAAAAGAATGCTCCCCTCAAAAGTTCAAGCATGTTCAGTGATATCCATCATGGGTCTCCTTCTAAGATTTCAAAGTGTTTTAAGAAAGTGCTAATTACTGTTCTGAGAAAGAGGAAGTCCACTATACAGTAGGTAGAATTAGAGAAGATACTTGAGTCATCTGGCTGTGATTCTAACATCACAGCTTTGTTCTAAGAGTCACTAAACTTAATATAAAAAGAGATAAAGTTCTATATCCTTTTATGTCAACAGCATTCCATAAAAATTAAATATTTATTCTGTTTGGGGAAAAGTAAACATGAATAGAATAGAATAGAATAGAATAGAACAGAGCAGAATAGAATAACAGAGTTGGAAGGGACCTTGGAGGTCTTCTAGTCCAACCCCCTGCTCAGGCAGGAAACCCTACACCACTTCAGACAAATGGCTATTCAACATCTTCTTAAAGACTTGCAGTGTTGGAGCCTTCACAACTTCTGGAGGCAAGTTGTTCCACTGATTAATTGTTCTAACTGTCATGAAATTACTCCTTAGTTCTAAGTTGCTTCTCTCCTTGATTAGTTTCTACCCATTGCTTCTTGTTATACCCTCAAGTACCTTGGGCAATAGTTTGACTCCCTCTTCTTTGTGGCAACCCCTGAGATATCGGAAGACTGCTATTATGTCTCCCCTAGTCCTTCTTTTCAACATAATACAAGTATTGTTATTTCTTCCCATTTTCTTATGAAAATTGCACTATATTTCATATTCACTCAATTCTACCTGGTATTTTTTTAAAAAATTCTATAGTTATGTAATTGAGGTGCCAGGCTTTCATTTTCGTTCATGATACCATGTTATTATTAGTATATATTGTCAATTTATTTTCATTCAAAACTCAGTCAATCTTTATTTTTAAGTAAATATTTTTCATGAAGTTAGGTTGAAACCTATAGAACCCTAAGAAGAATCATTTTAGGTCAGGGGTGTCAAACTCAAGGCCCAGATCCGGCCCGTGGGGTGCTTAGGTCTGGCCTATCGGGCTGCCCTGGAAACAGTGAGGGACTGGCCCGCAGGACCTCTGCCAGCAAAAACGGAGCTTGGGAGGGCTGTGTGTGGCCATCCTGAGCTCCATTTTCGCTGGCAGAGGGTTGCAGGATGCCATCACAGCCAAAATGGCTGCCCGTTCTCGCCGGCAGAGCACTCGGGCCACCACAGATGCCCCCGACATGAGTGACATCGAGCTGGTCACACCCATCCTGGGCATACCCCCCCCCAAGGTCAAACATAACCCTGATGTGGCCCTCAATGAAATTGAGTTTGACACCCCTGTTTTAGGTCATACAAAAAGACACAGCTAGTTGAGTACCATCTATGAATCAAGGATCAGCCTGACATCTCTACGAAATCTAAAAACAAAACATAATGGCCATCATTCTAACCCTCTACCTTTATACTTCATTACATTATAGGTAGCCTACAAATGCATGTGGCTATACAATTCCATAATAGTCCTTTGTCAAGAGATGAGACTGATAACAGATGACCATTTTAGTTATATAACTATGTGTTCTGACCCCCTGGTCTGTGAATAAACCAGAACACAGGCTTGGCTGTTTGCCACTGTTCAATTACTGAGATAACGAACCCTTTGGCTGAGAGCCCAGGCAACTCACGTTCAATAGAGTAGCTCTGCAGCAACCCAGATAGTTCAAACGCAGCAACGCAGCTAGTCCAAACGAACAGACATGGCTAGAATACACAGATAGATTTTCTTAACTACTAATTCGAACGGTTGTTTCCTGCAAATGTCCCCTCTCAACACCTCACCTATATTCTTTCTTGGGAGGGGCTAATCAACAACCACCTGTGCTTAATCGTCTTCTGTGAGTCTGCCTACGGAGTTGCTGCTTCCGTTTCTCAGCCCTTCTCAATCTAGCATCAGGGAGAAACTGCCTTTGATCCTCCCCACTGCTCCATGCCTCAGGTGCCTCCTGGTGGCCAACCAGCCTCTCTGGCCCCTGCTCTGAGTCTGAACCCTGCCCAGGGTCCTCCACATTGTCCAGGGCAGACTCATATGGTTCCTCGCTATCCGAGTCCATCAGCAGCTCAACTGGATCCTGCTGGGCCACAACAACTATGTATTATTGCAAATTTATTATGATTGCATTTATATTATATATTTTATCCATGAATTTGCAGTTGCATACATGGTGACAGGGTATGTTCTTCCCATAATAATTGTGAGATAGAGAAAGCCACAGAGAAAGTGGTGATACCAAATCCACACATGGTCAAGTGGGAACTTGAACATAAGCACAAATGTTGGGAAATGTTCCCTGACTTTCATCAACAGATCTTAAGCTACAGTTGTACTATATGAAGACATACCTATATTGATTCTATCACAGTTTCAGCAATTAGGTTTTCTGCGGTTCACAAATATTTGGTGATCTATCACATTGATTCTACTGAACAAATATCAGCTAGAAACAAAATCAGATGCCTAATTTGTCCTTTCTGCATCAAACATAATTGCTTCTGTGATGTGTGATTATTTCGACTTTGCCACAAAAATGGATTTAAAAATAATTGCAACTTGCCAATAGCTATTTTCATTGACAAGAAAACTAAAGCACTATTGTTTCAAACCCCTCTCAGTACTTGATAAATAAACTATGTTAAAGTTTTGTCATATGACTTAAGACTACTGAGACAGAATGACAACATGACTCTGATACAAACTTGAATACAATATGATGAGATTAATCATTTAAAGGCTGTAGAATTTACAGCATATGATTTATTCATGGTGCTTAGAATTATCTTGGGACATATAACAATATGTTTGTTTTGACACATCATAGGTAATCCATATTTTTCTGTATAAATGCTTTTAGAACATTAAGTATCTTTTACTTAATTTGGCTATCCTAGTAAAGTTGATGGTAGCAAAAGAGCAAAGAAAAAGTCCAAGTCTTGCATAGGTTTTCATTTTTGAATTAAAAATGAGTACTTTGTATTTATTTGTTTGTTTGTTTGTTCGTTCGTTCATTCATTCATTCATTCATTCATTCATTCATTCATTCATTCATTCATCATTCATTCATTCATTCATTCATTCATTCATTCATTCATTCATTCATTCATTTGATGTTTACCTCAACACAAGGGGATAGCTTACAACGTTAAAAACAGTAGAACGAGAGGTGGGTTTCTGCCGGTTCACCCCAGATCGGGTGAACCGATAATGAAGGTGGTGGGAGGCTCCTCCCACCCTCCTGGATGCTTCTGCGCTTGCACAGAAGCATTGCTCAAGCATGCACGCACATGCACACGCACAAGCAAACCAGTAGTAAAATAAATTGAAACCTACCAGAGTGAAACACCCTCTCTCCACACACACACTCTGTTTGTGTGTTTGTGTGTGGGAGGGGATTCAAAAATTTTTACTCTTATTTGTACTAAAATGCTCAAATGGTGGTGGTAGCCAAGAAAGCATCAACATAGCTTAACTTGATACGACAGGTGTCCTATGAAGACAGTGGTACTAACTAATACATGAGTTAGCTATAACTAGATTAGTTATAACTGGATTAAGCTTTTGCACCACACTCAGTCTGGGACAAATATTTGATACTTTGATTTCAAACATAATGAACATAAATAACTTACCACAATACTATACACATACAATACACATCCAGCATTATTTGCACAGATTCTTTATCTTTTTCAGATACACTTCAAAAGGTTATAAATTATCTCTTAAGCAATAAATATCTTGGGTGTAAGATACAGTAAATATCTTGGGTTTGAGATACAGTATATAGATAAAGATTGATAATTCATCCATTTTACATTTATTTTATTTCTTTAGCTGATTTATTTGATTTCTATAGCTGCCCCAATATTCCTTGGTTGATGGGACCATTGGCCAAACTGCCTGATTGAATGGACAGAGAGAAACAGTTGGGAAAAGATAAACCTAAGGTAATTCAGCTCCATGTTATGAAAGCCTTAAAGATGACAACCAGTCCCTTGAATTGCATCCAGAAACACACTAGCAACCAATGCTGCTCACAAAGCAATGGTGTTACATGTGTTGAATATCCAACACTACCTATGCAGCCACATTCTGCATCATCTGAAGTTTCCAAAGGCTTCATGTAGAGGGTATTGCAGTAGTCCCGAGAGATCACAAGGGCATAACATAATACAAAATCCTATTCTCTATTCCTATAAATAATTTTTTTTTCTTGCATGGTGCTTTCCCTTTGAAAACATCAAGCATGGTCCCTGAATCCTAAATCAGTCCAAATTATTCTCCCTCTGGTAGAATGATATCCATGATTGCCATGAAGTTGTCAGACCTGGTCTACACATGAAGATTCAATTAAATTATTTGTTGCTAGAAGCCTAATCATAGGAATCTTCTCAATTAATGGTCAGCACCTTCTTAGAATTAGATAAGGGTTAAGGGCACTCAAAGGGACTTAGTTCTCCCATGGTTACATAGGGATTCTAGGCTGTTTTCCCTTTCAGCCCCAGATTCTGCCATTCTTCTACAGAAGTGGAATTTTTTTGCTAAAAGAACTATGCAGTTATACAGCTTATTTTTACTTTTACTCTACTCTTAAATTGCCATCCTTTTAGCATTCCTAAAGACATTAATTGGAGTATAATTCATATTTGCAGCACTGGAAATGATTTGTTGATACAACAGAATCAGTGAAAGCCATTATTTCCTCCTACCTTGGAAATTTCTTTCAAAATTTATGTGTTGAAAATGCATTTTTAATTTCCCCAGTTTTAATACTGTCTGCCCACCACCTTAATCATAATTAATTACTTACTTTACTTTTGTAACATGTCGTCTTGCTTTTTGATTGCCTTTATTTCTTAAATTTTCATGGCAGAAATTAAACAAAAAGACCCAGTTCAGAAATATAAATATAAATCTGTTTTTCTTCTTTTCCTTTGTTCCCATCCACTCCACATTCTATTACTATGACATAATCAAGCTTCTCCATAAAATGGGTGGGTTTTTTGCCCTAGATCTCCATGTTTTTTCCAAGGCTGCTCCTCCAAACAACTTCCAAAACAGCTGAGAAAGTCCCCTGTGTTTCCTCAGCTTTACACCATGTTTGCCCTCCACATATATTTAGAGCAGGAGCATACGAAGTGTGCTTTAACTGCCCTTTAACATTAGAGTTTAAATATTGAACCAGGCTTCCACATACATTATTTCCAGAAAAAGAAATAATCTGCTACTTCATACAGCATACATTTGCATATTTCTATTTCGCATTCAGCTTTGTAATGGTAATTTTATATGTTTGGTCCAGTATCAGCAAAAAAGCTCAGTGAGGTTCATGCACGGTCTATATACTATGTAGAAGCAAAGTCTAGAGTTAAAATGACTGAAGGAATGAAATTAGATTTTACTAGGTACTTTTAGAATAGGTTAGAAAATTATTTAAATTTCATGGTCTGTTTGTTTTGACTTCTCTGTATTGAAAAGATTTAGTTGGATTGCAGAAGAAAACACACAAATCAGTGACACTCAATAATCAGTGACTGTTCAGATCCTATATAAATAGTTATTCTTATTAAATTGCAGCCTAGCTTGGCATAATGCACGAAATATGGCCTACGTTATGACAGATGTTTTAGAATAAGTCATAGCTCAACTAAATTTTGTGCTCATACAGTAAAGGGAACCACAGTTGTTTTTTAAAACTAACTGAAAAGGTCCTGAGAAACGGAAAAGGTCATACTGCTAGACTTTTGCCATCTTTCTTTCATGATTTTTCTTTTTATCCAACATCCAGTAGGAAGAAAGATGGGGGGGAGCTTTAGTAACAGCTATTGTCTAGTGTTTCAATGGATTTATTGTAATAATAAAGGCAATTCATGTCTATGCATTAAAAGGTAATTATAAATATGTATGCCGACATAACATTAAAATTATACATGAAAAAGAGGAAAAATAGACTGAAATAAAAGTCTTTATAAACAGCACTTAGAGTAGCTCATAATAACATAAATTATATGTTAAGCAAAAAGTTCCATATTTCATCGGTTATGCAGGCCTGGATTTCCTTTAATTAAACATATATCTGTGTGTGCTTGTGATGATTATGTAGCTACAAGAAGAATTCAATGCTGTGCAAGCACCATAAAAGTGTGAGTTATAATTTTACAATTTGGCTTTGGTCTTCTTCACCCTGATCAAAATCACTTATGCAATGTTAAAAATGCATTTCATTGTGATATATTTAAAACAACAGGTGTTCCATGAAATGTGCCTTTTAAGACACAAGCTGGCAAAGTAGATGAATGACTGGAACTAGTGAATAAGGTAAATGATGAGCCTTTAAATATAAGAAATAAGAATAATTGCATTGATTCAAGTTGATCTTATAAGTAAACTAAGCCTCTGAACCATTCATAGAAGCAATTTATATCAACGGACACTAGAGCTATCTTGCCTTCAGGCTTTTTATTAACATAAAGAGGAAAAAACATCCACAGGTAGGTCTAAATGTGTGAATGAATAGCAGCTTATGCTTATCATCTATTCCCTTAGAATATCAGATCATTTGCTCAAAAGAGCTTTGCAGTAATGTAATGGAAAAAATAGCATCCTATTTACAGTCATATTTCTTTCAGAGATAGGATTTTCTTAGATGTCTTCTGTCTGCTATCATACCTCTTCAGCTTTGCTCTGATTTCACAGCATCCTGCAGCTGTTGAAATCATTAAGCCATTTGCCAGAAATTTGAAAGAGTGCTATAATTCAACACTGAGAGGAAAAAATCCCAATTCCTTCACCGGGTATAGATGAATATACAGCATTTGCAAGTTGTAACAGCTAAATAAGTTATAAGCTCAAAAATTCACCCAGCCATAAATTTGTGTATTATGGTTGGTTGCACAGTCATCCAAATCTTGATATTTTTGCCTACCTTTCAAGTCCTTCCCAAAGTCCTGGGATAGACAAGACAGTCAAATCAATCTTTAGACTGCAAGAGAAACAGTATTGATAGTATGATTTCATCCATATTCTATCTGATGCTATTTTTGATAAAGCACCAACTCTTGATCACCATATATTAGCAAAACCTGACTGTTGAAGAATCTGAACTATGAAAAAGTACCCTTGTTCTTCTCACTGAAAAGCAGCCCAGTCTACTGCACAGCTAGTTGAGGGGCAGGAAGAAGGTTTCCATTGCAAGAGTGATCAGATCTTATGATCTGGACCTGTTTCAGTCAGGTTTCAAGCTAGGATACAGTATGGAGTTAACATTGATAGCACTTTTGAATGACTTCTGGCAGGCTGGAAAAGGGTTAGTATACACTCCCGTTTGTTCTTAATACTTCAATGGCTTTCAAAATCATCAGTCATAATCAGTGGTAGGTTCCTATCAGTTCAGCTGAACCGGTAGTAGTTTGGTGGCCTGGGTTGCTGGAACCAGCAGCAACCCAGGCCTGCCACACCCCAAATCATTTCTCCCGGTGCCACATTTTTTATGGGAGTGGCTTGGTGGTCATGTGACCGGATGGGAGTGGCTTGGTGATCATGTGACTTGGTGGGAGTAGTTTGGCAGTCATGTGGCTGAGTGGGAGTGGCTTGGCAGTTATGTGACCGGGTGGGAGTAGCTTGGGAGTCATGTGACTGGGTGGGAGTGACCAAGTCGATGTTACTGAATTCTTTGCCCCAAAGAATGACCTACAAAAAGTAGATATAAAAAAGGATATTTATTATTTTGTGCACTTACTACTTAAATAAGAATAAAATAAATACACAAAACAATAAAAGAGCTACTTACAGAGGAAATATGGCTGTCCTCGCTGGTCTTCAACATTACTGACCACCTTACACACATACTTCCAGCCCCTCTGCCTCTTGCCTCTTCCTGGGTTCACTCAGACATTTTTAAAACTCACAGCTTGTGCACACACAAGACATTTTTAAGACTCACAGTCTGTGCACAGCACACACACTTCTAGCCCCTCTGCCTCTTCCCTTTTCCTGGATTCACTCAGACGTCTTTAAAACTCACAGCCTGTGTACAGCACACACTTCCAGTCCCTCTGCCTCTTCCCACTTCCTGGATTCACTCAGACATTTTTAAAACTCACAGCCTGTGCACACGCACAGACTTCCAACCCCTCTGCCTCTTCTCTCTTCCAGGATTCATTCAGACGTTTTTAAACCCACAGCCTGTGCACACTCACACACTCTTCTAGCAGCCCCTCTGCCTCTTCCCTCTTTCCCAACATCCTCTCCCCCACACCCGAGCCACTCACCAGTTCTTTCTTCTTCTGGTTCTTCTTCTGAGAACTTTTCGGCAGCATGGTGGGGATGTGCGGGGCAAGTGAAAGAGCGAACAAGAAGTGGGAGCATTCCGGTACGGGGCCTCCTGACCAATGGGTACGGGAAGGCACGCTAAATTTCACCATCAGGTACGACTGTACTGGTCCATACCGGTTGAAACCCACCACTGCTCTGCTCATGCGTGGAAGGTTATAACATTTGTGAACAGGTAGGGAAGGTAAGTTGATTTCACCCCTGCTTTGTTCTAATACAGTCTACCCCTTATTTATATTCTATATCTTTATATCTCTCAACTGTCAACAAATCAGGCTAAATCAGGTTTCAACTACATGTTGAAAATATACTTTAAATTGCTGTTAAAAAATATAAATATGTCTATTAAAAGCCAGGTCTCAGAACAAACAAGGTTTTAATTTTTAACAATATTTTTGAACCAAAAAGCCTTGTCCAGAAAGATTCCTACTTAATGAAATATTTTATAATCCAATACATAATATTAAAATATGCATATCTCACAGTAATATTAATGTAGCCCTCAGATATCTTGGAAAGCAAGCTTTATAATTTGCCCATCCTAAAAGTCAGATGATTTTATTATCTCTTATTTAAAGACACTTCCATTGTAAACTCTATTACCAGCAGAAAATTATACTTTCATAAAGAGAATATACACTAGAAAGAAAAACATTCATTTTTCCGTTCAGTAAGCTCATATTAACCTTGGGGATATATTCATCATACAGTACAAAGGAATCAATTTTGGCTACTTGATTTATAGCTTGTCTTTTTAAATTTCAGACTGAAGTTGGTTCCTTTCTGAGATAATTGACTTTTCCTGTGACACTTGATACTAAGTGTGCCATTTTACACCTTTGAAATAATTACACTGAATAAGTCCACCGTTTCTAACAAAAGAAAAAAAAATTAAAATCCATAAAATGCATCTTATACAATTTAGCAATATCTCTATTGGGGTGATTTTTTTGTTCCATACACATTTAATAAGTTTTTCATTCCTAACAATTACCTAGAATAAATGTTTCTTAAGATCTCACAGGTTGGGCCTCCTTCAGGTGCCGTCGGCCGGACAATGCCGGCCGGCGGCCCCTCGGGGGAGGGCCTTCTCTGTAGCTGCGCCGGCCCTGTGGAACGATCTAGCAATAGCAATAGCAATAGCAGTAGACTTATATACCGCTTCATAGGCCTTTCAGGCCTCTCTAAGCGGTTTACAGAGAGTCAGCATATTGCCCCCAACAATCTGGGTCCTCATTTTACCCACCTCGGAAGGATGGAAGGCTGAGTCAACCCTGAGCCGGTGAGATTTGAACCGCTGACCTGCTGATCTAGCAGTAGCCTGCAGTGCTGCTTTTAACCACTGCGCCACCTTGGATCTACCCGTAGAGATCCGGACCCTTTCCACTCTCCCGGCCTTCCGAAAAGCCACCAAAACCTGGCTGTTCCAGTAGGCCTGGGGCTGTTGATTAATGTCCAGCCCCACTTAGATAGAATGGATGGTGTGTAATTTTAACAACTGTATTTTTATTCTTAAATTTTAAATGTTTTTTATCTTGCTCTGTAAGCCGCCCAGAGTCCCATGGGATTGGGCGGCATACAAATTCTATTACATTTCAAATTTTCTTGGCACAGTTTTTCAGAAGTGGTTTGCCATTGCCCTCTTCTTCCTAAGGCTGAAATGAACTAGTGCCAGGTTACCCACCTGGCTTTGTGCCTAAAGTGGGCATAGAACTCATGGCCTCCTGGTTTCTAGCCTGATGCCTTAACCATTATACCACACTGGCTCTCTTGTACCACATTTTATATTCAGAAAATAATTGCTGCTTAGTTAAAGCTAACCATTTGTATGTATGACATACTAAGCCATGGCTCAAATACCTAACCTCTTGGGAAGGACTGGATAGGTGAACAAAAAGCCAAATCCAGTCTAAACATCTGGATGACTGTGCAACCAACCATATAATAAAAAGCAAAGCAAAAATAATGTCAACAATAATAGGCACTTTGGGTGTAATCCCAAAAAAGCTAGAGTACCGCTAGAACATCATCAGCACTGAGAAAATCAACATCAGTCAATTGCAAAAATAAGCTTTGCTTGTGAGAATGTATATCTTGCCACAGTACCTTTAACAGCCTTAAACAGCATTCCCCAGGTCCTTTTGGAAGGACACAATAGGTAAACAAAAGTGCCAAATACAATTTAATAATCTGGTTGAGTGTGCAGCCACAATAATTTTAGATTGTGATTAACAGCATCTCACCAAACACAAAACGATAAAATTTCCAGATTTGGAAGACAAACCACAATATGGCTTTGCATGTCATTAGACTGTGATTTGTGAATTTGTGAACTAAGAGCATTAGTTCTGAAACCATTGTGCTATCTCCAGTGCATTTAAATGAAATAGGTTATATGCTTTGTATACAAAAGGCATTTTTAACTTCAATTTGGGAAGTCAATCTTGTATAAATTCTACTGAGGCTCAATGTGATTTCTGCCCTACAAGTAGCTACATCAGGGGTGGGTTTCTCGCCCCGTTCCAACCGGTTCGGTTGGAACGGGGCCGGCGGCGTCCTCGTGCACGCATGCGTACTAGCGTCTGCGCGACGCTCCAGCTGCTCCTGGACGATCACGCAGGCACTTATGCGTCCTGCGCATGCGTGGAAGCGCAGAATTCGTCAAAACCGGGTAAGGACCGTGGGCGGGTGCGCCCTTCGCCGTTCCCGGAAGTTACTTACTTCCGGGTTCGGCGACCAACCAGTTCGCAGGGACCGCCGCGAAGCGATTGAAACCCACCCCTGAGCTACATATATAATTGTTGCCTAAGTATGTAAGGTTTTTTCTTTTGTCAATTCACAATTTTATCCAAAGTGTTCTGCAGTGAAAAGTAATTAATATTTTAATGCAACTCCCAAGGTCTACTGTGTTCTATGCAACAACGAAGAGTCTAATTCTTTTTTCTTTACTCAAATTTACTGAGAGCAGAATTGGATGTACTGAGTCAATGAAGGAGCCTACTTTGTACTGCTGCAAATTAAATCTAAATCCAGACTGATCAAGTATATAAGTATTTTCCTGCCTAGTTAATTCTTCCTACTTTGATTTTTAATTTTATACAAATAATGCTAAATTTTACATGCAATTAATAAACTATATTTTGTTTAGTTATACCTTGCCTTTTTTACTGCCCACATATCAGTTTGAAAGCATGCAATTGTGAATAAATAGCTACCACTTTGGTGGGAAGGTAACAGCATCAGGGAACTTCGGCTTATACTCATACTGGCCACATGACCATGGAAATGTCTTTGGATGAAGTTGGCTCTTTTGGCTAAGAAACAAGAGATGAGAACTGTCCCCTAGAATCAGACACAATTGGACAGGAGAAAACTTTACCTTTATCTTGCCTTTATTTTTCCAAATAACTCAAGGCAGTTAAAGAACCTATTGCTACTTCATCCTATTTTCCCCATTTGTACAACTAGCTATAAAAAACATAGTCTTCTAATCCAATTTTTTTTCATCTGATCCACTGAATAGAGTTCTATAGCATAGCAACATATAGAACAGTGAGAGCAACCTAACTATATAAAGTTCCCAAGTGTGATTTGCTGTTTCTGGAGTCCAGTTTAACCACACTTAATGATTATAGTGCGGTTGCTTGCAATTTAAAACAGCACACACGCAAAACAATATATGCTCTAAGCTACAGCTAACATATTAATATAATAACCTCTTTAAACTATCCCTGAATAAGTCCAAGAAAATAAACAAAGGTGGTTTCACATGTGCATGACATTTCTTCTGCCTTGTATATAATCATTTCTCCTATATTGGGCATTAACAATATTGCTTGGCATGTAATGTAGCTCCAAGCAAGCCAAAAGTTGTCGAATTATCATGAAGTTTTGAAGCACTCATATTTTGCAAACTTCGTGTAATAACTTCCAAAGGAGGTTATGTTAAAAATGTACAGATTTGAATGCATAGATTAGGAAATGGTTATTACAATATGAAAACTAGAGGACATGTATTTTGTGTATACATAAACACACACACACACACACACATATTCACACATACATACTAAATTAAAATACAATTAATCTAACAGGCATATAGGATTCAGTTACAATAACCCAAATATATTTTAAATTAAAATGCCTACTTCATTTCCCTAATTAAAAAATTCTGCAACTGAGCACTGCAGTCACAATGGAAAAAATGTGATGTGCTTTTTTCTTAAATACACAAAATAGTCGATCTATCCATATTCTATAATTCTACACATAAAATACTTTGTAAATCATTTTCGTATTAAAACATTTGAATCTAACATATTCAAATTCAGAACTGAGATATATATACTTTGCAAATTTAACTATAACTAAACATATCATTAAACTGTACAATTCATTTACATTTTTGTCTTCCTGTTTTACCATTTGCAATTGTGTTCTCTCCTTCCCCCCAGTCAACCTGATAACTGTAACCACTTGTAACCACTTTAATGTAATGCTTAACTTTGTAACAGAAGTAGAAATTTAGCAACTCTGTCCAGGAACATTCTGGGCTAGTAGCTTCAATTAGTTTTGAAAATTACATTTGCATATTTCCCCACGTTAAGTGAATTATTTTTTTATTAATACGATTCAAACAGCAGTTCCCCCATTTTTTATTCCAAACCAGTTCCTTGAATGTACTATTAGCAATTCTGTTTCTCTTCCTCCTCCCTCCAGTAATTTTCATATTACGTTGCTCACATTTCACATTTTATTTCTTTATTTACATCTTCTTCTTTTTTTTCTATTTTCCCCTCACAATCCTGCACATGCCCAATGAATTCCCCAGTCCAGGCTCGTTGAAGGCCTCGAGCAGAGTGGGAAGCAGGTTTGTATCTTAGGAGACAAGCAGGACAGGAGGATTTCAGGCCCTGGAGGCAGCTAAGACAGGGAACGACGGAAGGCCCTGGAGGCGTCGGGAGTCCGAGGAAGCAAGGCAGGAGACGGATGGCAGGGACACGCTTCAGTCCTCCTCCTTCTTCCTCTCTCTCTCTCCTGGTCAGGCAGGCATCGCGGGGAGAAATTCGTGCCCTGGAGGCAGCGAAGTGGAGACAGGGGCTTTGAGATGCTTGCAGAGGCATCGCTGGGAGGAATTTGTGCCCTGGAGGCATGTAGGCACCGAAGGCTTGCAACGAGCGGCTTCGGCAGGAGTTGAGGCACGGCGGCAAGGCTCGCAGTGGGCACAGGCAGCACGGCCGGAGAACGGAGGCAGCGACAGGCTTCTGGCTGTCCTGTGGCTCCTTACTAGTTGGCTGATGTTTTTTTGGCTCCTGCGGGAATCGCATATCAATCCCATCCCACCTTCGTCGCCAGTATTGTAAAACGTGCATGTGTTGTGGGTTGTTGTGAGGGATTGACACGCAGGAGCCATGTATGCAAGACAGATCTTTATTAGTACCAGATGACAAGCGATTCAAAGATTCTCCCTGCAACTGTCAGGGTATTTATACTAGCCAGAAGCAACTGTCAAGCCCAACTGTCACGAGGCCAGCCAATCAGATGCTGTGCCTTGACCAACCAATTAGAACGCAACACAGGTTGTTGCTGGGTTATAACAGCCAACATCCCTTTTTTGAAAAGAGTCTTTATCTTGTGAAAAGAGTCTTTCTCGTTCCCGAGCAGCTGTCACATTGCACTTGCTGATCAGGTCCTCCCTTCGCTTCGCTTCACTTCGCCTTCCAGCAGCTTGCTGCTTCCCTCAGGTAAGCAACTAAGCATGAACAGGGGCAGCAGCAGCTTTACACTGAGGGCTTAAACCGACCCTACGAGCAAATTGGAAGTCCATTCCCAAACTTCCGGTTTGCCTTTAGGGCCAGTTTTTTGTGCTCCGGAGGCTTCAGGGAAGCTGCTGAAGCCTCCAGATGACCTTTGGGGGAGGGGAGGGGGACTCTTTTCGTCCTCCCCAGGCTCCTATAAAGTCTCTGGAGCCTGGGGAGAGAGAAAAATGGCTTTAAAAAGGGTTGAACTCAGCTGGTCAGTGTGCTCATGCGCACTGGCCAACTGACCGGGCAACACCTTGCATGCCCTGACAAATGGCTCCATGTGCCACCTGTGACACGCGTGCCATAGGTTCGCCATGTGGGAATAGATGATCTGCCAGTGAAAGGAGGAGGAGGAACTAGCAAAATTCAAATGAGTTCACACTAATTGCTATTTCCTGGCCATAAAAACAGACTTTCAATTGCAACCCTCTCTAATACTTACCACTTTTGTCATGTATTCTTTCAGTAACAATAACCATACTTTGTAAAACCATCAAAGTATGAATCAAGATTATAATACAGAAATGGCAGGGTCAATAATGTCTGATGTAACATGCAAAATGATATCCTAGCTACTTTTCCAGTTTTATGCAAAGCAATTTTGAAAAGAGGAAATCTGGAATAGATAAAGATTAACCCTCTCAATTCCTCCCATTTAGAGGTGAAGGGAGTATACAAGAAGAAAGAAACATTCAGCCCTATGATAAACGTTTAATCTAAATCTAATTCCATTCAAATAGCACAAAGACTTAAGGGGGTACCAGGTCATGTTCAATCTCCAAATAACAAGCCCATACAGGATTCAGAAAAACTGTTGGCAAACTAAAATTGTGGAGGGCTGAAGCCCCTTGACTATTTGTAAGTGTGCTTATCTGTCCAGAAAATAATGTTAAAATAAGCTGGTTGTGAACTCACCAACTTGGTGTATTTAAATGGATATGTGACTGGACATGCTAAAATTTGGAGATTTTACTGGATAGTAGACAACTGATAAGAATATATCTGCTATACCTCAAATATTTCAAATATATCAGGGGGCTATACTTGGTTTCAGCCCAACTAGGGTATAGATAGAGAGCAAAGTCAACATATATAAGGATCATAGGATTTAGAAATCTGGATGTAGAGGGTCTCTTAGTATAACTTTCAGACCTAGTTCAGAATTAATCATTGGTCACAGTTGCACTGCTATATTTGATATCTTATTTAGGTAAATATTGCCCTACAAAGTCCCAAATTTGTTTGAACACTGTGTTATATATATGATACAAGAAAGAAGGTAATATATTTCTTCTAAGTTTACTTATAGTTATTTATTTTAAATTATTTCAAATTATTGGAATAAATTTCTCATATGTTGCTTTTACAGAGTGAATATATAAAATGAATTTTAAATATAGCACCTCAAAACTGTAATTATATTCAGCATAAATGATAATCAAGTCACTTGATATTATAAACAAACATTGCCTTATAAATTAAGGTAATCTGCACAGTAATAATATTATAGGTAATAAACAGCATTTATTTAAAAAATGTTTGAAAGGAAAAATGTTTATCAGATCAATGTCTGATCATTTTTACAACTCAATTTATTCATGTTTTGGAAAATATTAAATACATTAAACAATACAGATCTTAGCCAGACCTACTTGAAATGAAAATAAACTTTGGCAATTTCACTAGGGATGTTCTTTGTGTAGTAAACTATGTTTCCAAAATTAAAGGATAAAAATGAATGCTGCCAATATAACCTAATTGAAGACTCCTTACAGTGGTACGAGAACAAGTGATAAATTTGAAGAAACATGCCATACCTAGAATTATATATACAGGAAGGTTACTTTAGCTGAGATGGTTTTTCCATTCCTTTTAAACACAATTAAGCTCTATAATTTAAGGGAGGATCCAATTGCCAGGTTCAATTCATTAATTGAAAAGATATAGAGTAAAAATATAATGCAATAAGTCGTACTGTAAAACATAAATTTAACAGATACATGGAAGTAGAGGATATATCTGTTAAATCCAAATATGTAATTTATTTAAAGTTCACATAAATCACACAGATTAATTATAATTATTTGGAGGCAAAGTCAGATTTTGACTGTTGCATGAGATACTGTAGCTACCAAGTAGAATCCTAAATCAAGAGTTCAATACATTGTGATTTCTTTGAATTGTTAATAATGGAATTCACACTTTGCACTAAATCTTATTTAACCATGCTTGGTTAATTTTCTGGTTTAACTATGGTTAATTACTTCATTGGGCTGGATTCACACAATACATTAAACCAAAGCTACATAGACCTTATAGCTACATATGCAATGTTAAAGTAAAGAGTTCTTGCAAGAACTAAGTTAGTTTGAGTAAAGCAGTGAAGCAGTCACACCTTTTGTAAGACTTGCAGGGCTACACATGACAAGACTTCAACTTGATTAGCTAACAGTTTTTCATGCACACACATAGGCAGCTAGTCAGCTGGGTGAAACTTTCAAAGTATTTGGTGCCTGCCAACCATCCATTGGGCACACCCAAAATTGCTTTAACACTTCAAGAGAGATGAGCAAGTACATGTACACCAATATGCCAAGCCCTTGTATTGTCACAGCACACCACAGTATGTCAACTATCTGACTTAGACCACTGCACATAGTTAAATTTTAGTTTATTCAATGAATTAATAAATTTTAGGGATATGTAATCCTAACCAGGGATGGGTTCCTGCCGGCATTACTACCAGTTCGGCGTGCAAATTTTTTTTCCCGTAAACGCACACTCGATTCGCTTGTGCACATGCCATACTCCACACCTGTGCACATTTGCACCTAAAAAGGTCTGTGCATGCACACATTAGAAAATGAAAAAGAATTCCATTTTTTCAATGAAGATTGTTCTACGCGTCTACAGAACAGAAAATCAAGATGGCGGCCCCAAGGATAGAACCAGTTCAGGTACGTGTCTGGTCAAGCTACTACCTACCTGGCTGAACAGGGCCGAACCGGTAGGATCCCACCTCTGAGCCTAACCCCAGTAGAAATAGCATGTGCTACATTGCTTTCTGATAAGATTTTTTCCTAGGTTTTTTGCCAGAAGCTGGAAAATTTTAATTTGAACTTTCACGTGTTTTATATGATCACTGGTGCTGTGCAGCGTGTGTGTGGTGGGGGTGTAGGTTTGCATGTGTGTATTCAAATATTCTCTCTCAAATTATATATAATATAATATAATAAATATAATATAATAAATATAATATAATAAATATAATAAATATAATATAATAAATATAATATAATAAATATAATATAATAAAATATAATAAATATAATATAATAAATATAATATAATATAATATAATATAATATAATATAATATAATATAATATAATAAATATAATATAAAATATAATATAAAATATAATATAATATAATATAATATAATATAATATAATATAATAATATTATATATATATATATATATATATATATATATATATATATATATATATATATATATATATATATATATATATATATATATATATATATATATATATATATATATATATATATACACACACACACACACACATACATACATACATCCCAGTAAGGGTATGGCTAGCTGATGAGAGTAGCTTGAAATAGATCTATACTAGTCTCCCTTTATTTATTTATCAGCACAAATGCAACATATATATATATATATATATATATATATATATATATATATATATATATATATATATATATATATATATATATATATATATATATATATATATATATATATATATATATATACACATATATATATATATATATATATATATATATATATATATATATATATATATATATATATATATAATATATATAATTTGAGAAAGAGAGAGAGAGAGGGAGAGAGAGAGAATGAATATTTCTGTTTTCCTTCATTAATCACCATAAAAACCTTTCACATATTGCAGAGCAGCTACAGCTTCTCATCACCATGGGGGAGAAAGGCCAAAAGGTATGTTTAATGAAGCCAAAGAAAAGTCTGTTTAAATGTTAATCATGTTTTTAAAGGAATTGGAAAAAATAAAAAGAATGTTTTTTTTTAAAAAGTACAGAAAAGGTTTACAACTTTTATTTATATTAATATATACAATTCAATTTTCTGCAACAGGCACACACATTCTTCGGATCCTTAGGTCCTAGCAGAAGGTATGTAAAAATCCCAACCACAATTTTAGCTTTATTCTACAGAGAAGACAAAGGAAAGAACCCATGTTAAAATTAAAAAAAAACTTAAATTCAGAAAAAAAACTCTATGTGTTAACAATACTAATCATTAAAACATAAAATTATTTAAAATATAGAAAGCACCTTGTTTTGAAATCCACAGTATTCTGGAGATAATCTTGGTATATTATAGCCCCATTTTTATAGTCAAAACAGTTTGATCTAATTTTTCAAGGAAGGGAAATATTTTATTGTTTACGATGAAATGCTTAGTTGCGTAATTATCATGTACAATACAATGTATTTCACAATAAGGGATCCTTGATGCCCTCTGAACTTGGTTGTTTTCTTGCAGAAGTTTCATTACTCAAACTACAGTAATGAAATTGATGATTTTATCAAGCTCAGAGAGTCCCAAGGATCCTTCATTTCAACCTTGAGCTACAAATATTCTCCTTTATTAGCATTTCACAATAGAAATAATCTGTAGGAAAAAAACTAATGCAACGATGTCCTATTCTACTTTACAGTATTTATAATCTTTTGAAACTCTAAAACCTAAACCTGCTTTTTGCATTTTAATTTTTGTATTATGATAGAAATTTGTTTTCAGAATTACTTGTTGAGATGGACAGCTATACCAATTGATTAAATAAATCAATATCTATATAAAATAAAATTCTCAAATGATGGCAGTAGACAAGTAAGTGTCATTTGGAAAAAGGAATCTACATGATGATCTCAATCTAAGTAATCTAGTAATTTAAATTTAAATTTAAACACAGGATTATAAAGTCAAGCACCATCAGATTCTGACACATTACAAAATAACAATAGCTTCTGAACATTATTCAAGTTTTCTATAGTAGCTAACTGAATGTATTGTCAGTTCAATATTCTAATATTTATAAAGTCAGGTTCAACTATTCATCAACAACTGACTTTCAAAAGCACAATTCCTCTGATTCCAGGTATCTTGTAAAGCTATCATGAAGAATAACCATTAGTAGCTTTATCACTATCATTAGAGTAATAGATCTAATGTTCCCATTGGATTAAAGATTTTTTTCTTAGTAGCACTGTGATGGCAATGTGGAAAAAAACTGAATTTTGAGAGTGTAGTGAAGTCTTTTAATTTCTCCTTCATATTAAAAAGATTTTTAAGTTCAGTTTGAGTTATGAGGGTGTCTATATTTCTCGTTCTTTCTTACCTCTGCCAAGAAAGAAATCTTAATACTGCTGTAATAGATTAGGGGAGACCCTAAAATTACTTCAGTTAACACCTGTTTTTATACAGTGATCGGACTCATAGTTTGCACCGCAAGTCCTGTCAATTTGTATGATGAACAGGGGTACAATCAGAGGTGGTACTCAGGCAGTTCTGACAGGTTCTGGAGAACCAGTAGTGGCAATTTTGAGTAGCTCAGAGAACTGACAAATAGGCTGGCCCCGCCCCTGCTGCCTCACTGCCTCCTAGTCGATCTTCTTTTGTTGCCCTGAACAGGAGAACAGAGCTGGAAAGCAGGCCACTGAGGTGGGGAGTGAATGGGGATTTTGCAGTAATCTTCCCCCAGGAGTGGAGAGGGAATGGGGATTTTGCAGTATCCTTTCCTTCCACACCCACAAAGCCATGCCCACAAAGCCATGCCACATCTACAAAGCTACGCCCACAGAACAGGTAGTAAAATATTTTGAATCCCACCACTGGGTACGAGCTAATTAAAGTCAGGCAATTGTGTCATGTAAACAAGGGCATAACATTTAGGGACCAGATACAAGTAGTCCTTGACTTACAACAGTTCATTTAGGGGCCATTCAAAGTTACAATGGCACTGAAAAGTGGGACTTATGACTGTTTTTCACACAACCATTGCAGCATCCCCATAGTCACATAATCAAAATTCAGATACTTGGCAAATGGTTCATGTTTATGCCAGTTACAGTGTCCCTGGATCATGTGATCAGCTTTTGCAACCTTCTGACAAGCAAAATCAATGGGGAATCCAGATTCACTTAACAACCGTGTGACTAACTTAACAAATGTAATTATTCATTTAAAAATTCTGGCAAGAAAAGTCACAAAATGGGGCAAACTCATTTAACAAATGTTTTACTTAGACCAGTGTTTCTCAACCTTGGCGACTTTAAATCCTGTGGACTTAAAGTCGCCAAGGTTTAGAAACACTGACTTAGACATATAAATTTTGGGCTCAATTGTGGTCGTAACTGAAGGATTTACCTGTATAATAATCATATGGTCTCGTGCAAGATAGGGATAAAAAATCCTGATACTGCCCTTCAGTGTGAAGTTTCAACATAGACCTGGTGCTGGATGAGTGGACTGTTTTGTTGTCTCTCCACTGGGGCTGAGGGGAGATTTGTTATCATTTGCTTGGTATGTTATGCTTGTGTGTTTCTGTTTAAATCTCTATGCTAAAGTTACAAGTTTAAAATCTCCTTACATACTGGTGGTTTATTATCTCTGGATCCTCTAAGGACCAATTGTCTGGCACTTGGCCATTGTCTGACACTTGGCAATAAAAGGACTTCTAATAAAAAGCGATTTAGTACCCAGCATTAAAACATCTTAATAATTGTGCGATTATATAATATTCCTTGGATGAAGAAAAGTAAAAACTATAGCTAGTTGCACAAATATCACTAAGCTATAATGGGGCTTCCTTACTTGTATCCTGGAATAATGTGCACATTCAGACACTATGGCATGATTTAAGTTTAATGTGTAATCCTAGTCATTTGTGATTTAATCAAGATTAAGACTTTTCCAACCTTGGAACACAGCCTATGTGTGCCCATTTCCACAATAACACATAAGCAGACAATTTGTTGAATGCTGTAATCTGCTAGAAATTACAAAGATTTAATATAAAGGGAAACATGCTATTCACACTTCAATTTTTGCTTGTTCTTGCACTCTAAGACTAATATATATATATATATATATATATATATATATATATATATATATATATATATATATATATATATATATATATATATATATATATATATATATATATTATTTAAGTTAATGTAAATTTATGTACATTCCTATTTATGAGACATTTAAAATGAATAATGGGAGAAGGAAGGGCAGATAAGTTTGATCTGATTTACTTATGGAAAATAGAATCTTGCTGAACATCAGCAATAAACAACATATAATTCATGCAACATTCATTCCATAAATGAGGCTTCAGGGAGGGAAGAAACTGTTTTCACATTGGTATGAGAAAATAATTGTCTGAGGAAAAAAATGGAAAGGCCTTTTAAAGCTATAAATGAGACAATAAAAAAGAAGAAGAAATAGGTTTTGCACATAATATGTCTTAGTGGTTTATATTTAAATGAGGTTTGATAATAAGAGAGAAACATAAACATCTGCCCTCATCAAAAGTTTTTCCGATGCAATCCTCTCCTTAAATGATATACTAAACAAGAATAAGTTTGTTATGTAGTCCCTTTGCAATGGCAGATACCAAAGATAATAAATCAAAGAATGTTTTCCAATGTATAGCATATTATTGTGCTTATACAAAAATAGGCCATATTTTGATGGCTGAGGACCAACCATAACATTTCAGAGGCTGCAAATGACATGACCATATCCCCTAAGAAGAATGGCCGGATTTTCTCTTTCTCTGAATCACTTCCAGTACGATTTTGGTACGTCTTCGGTCTGAAAGATAGGAAACAATGCCACCACTTTTTGGCAAAAAGGAATGAGAGATCAACAGAGGCACAGAAAAAGGTATCAAAGGCCACATGTTTCTTTGAGGCTTCAAGTTCTCCTCCTGAGAACACAGAATAACAGAGTTTGAAAGGACCTTGGAGGACTTCTAGCAGGAGACTCTATACCCGTGATGACGAACCTATGCACCTGATGACGAACCTATGCACGCATGCGCACGTGACAGTTAACTGGCCTTTGTGCGTGTGGCAGTGCCTGAAACCGGAAGAGATGGTCTTCCGTTTTCCAGCGTGAGCATGCACGTCAGCCAGCTGATCGGAATGTGTGCATGCACACCAGTAACTGGAAGACTTGCTGGCTGGCGCGCATGTGAGCGCCGGAAACCAAAAGTTCATTTTCCAGTGGGCACGTGCCCCCTGGGCAGTCCTCTTCCTGTTCGTGGCCCAGATGAGCGAGTGTACATATAGTGCATGCACATAGTGGGCAAAGAGTTCCCTTTTCCGCACCTAGTGTCGCACAAACATGCACGTGCTCCCTTTTCTGCATTTAGTGCCGAAAAGGCTCGCCATCTCTGCCCTACACCATTTTGGACAAATGGCTGTCCAGTCTCTTATTAAAGGCCTCCAGTGATGGAGCACCCACAACTTTTGGAGGCAAACCATTCCATTGATTAATTGTTCTTTGTCAGGAAATTTCTCCTTAGTTCTAGGTTGGTTCTCTCCTTGATTAGTTTCCATCCATTGTTTCTTTTCTTGCCTTCTGGTGCTTTGGAAAATAGGTTGACCCCTCCTCTTCTTTGTGGCAGCCCCTCAAATACTGAAACAGTTAGAGAGAATTGAAAAAAGTACAGGAATGAAAATTAGAAGCATATTGTTATTAGACGCTATATAATTTTCGTAACTGTAAAGGGGAAGGCAGAAGTGAAAAATGATCATATTGAAATAATGGACAGTCCGAGATTCCTCTCTTCTAGCTTCTATACTTTGACAGTGAATAAAATGATAAGATAATAGTCTGATCAATTCTACTGTAGTACATTATCAAGAGAATATCAGAAGAATATAATACATTATCAAGATTTTTTTAGGCAGAGAAACATATATCCATACATCAGAGAACAATATAATTCTTGCAGTTCTGTCTGGAGAACTTAGAAAACTGGAGAACTATGTATAACATAGTTGAACATAGGAGGCTATTTAGATGGGATTTTAAAAACAAATATCCACCATATTTAGCCTCCAACATAGGCAAATGCAAGATTACACTATGAACTTCTGCCCTTCAGGGTAGACAAAGTCAGGAAAGACTTAATCTTAGTTAATATAGGCTGTAAGTCAGTGGTGGGATACGACCAGTACGCCCTGGTACAGTGCTCCGGAGGGCCCACCTGGCCGCCCACCTGCTCTCCTTACCGCTATTTGAGCCAATTGGGGCTTTCGTGCACGCGCACAGAGTGTACAGTGCCTGTGTGATGCTCTGCCGAGCAGCTGCAGCATTGCAGGCGGTAAGTACGCATGCACACACTATGCGCATACTGCTCGCATGCTGCTCGTGTTCATGTGGTGGACGCTGGGCCCCGTTGCAGGGTACCAGTTGCAATGGGATCAGGAACCCACCACTGCTGTACATATAGAATCTTGCAAGACTATGCTTTACATGCCTTCCCTCTTATATCCCAGTTTATTACAAGTCTTCCAAATACTAACTTTCACCCAAGACTAACATAATGTTTTACCTTTTTTTGCTTATATAACAGTTCTTGCCTATACTCAAGGTCACCACCCTTACTTCCTATATTACCTTCCCTTAATTAACTCTACCTCGAAAACTGACAGCACAATTTAAATATGATTATTTTGATGCTATTTTGGTATTTTTCAAAAGGAAATCAAATAAAGCATCTTCAAAAGTATTTTAACCATTTCTGTCAGGATTTTAATCGTAAACTGCCCAGAGTTGCTTTGCAGAGTGAGATGGGCAGCATACAAATTTAATAAATAAATAAACAAACAAATAAATAAATAAATAAATAAATAAAGCACTTTAATATATTTTTGAATCATATTTTTATTATATTCCCATTAAGATGTGTTCATTCTTAAATCCAGAAATGAATGTTTCTGCCCATGCATGTATCCTGGCACTTTTTGTGTAAATTTATTTTATTAATAAACTGATGACTCAAAAGCAAACTCATTTTGCTAATTTATTTCTATCAGGTTAATAGTAATTACTACATAATGGAGCTAAAAATGTTTGAAAAGGTTACCAAAGAAGCTAATAACTTCCTTGGTAAACTAATTATCCTACATCCACCAGGATTCACTATTCCTCTTTATGAGCTTTAAATTAGCAATGTTCAGAGATGTGCAATGAATTGAAGAGTTAACGAATTAAATTATAATTAGTGCTTCCCCCCCCCTTGCTATGTTTAAGAATATGACAAACAGGGAAATATGAGTTGTAAGAAGGTGAAAAAGAAATATATAACACCTTGCTTCCTTTTTATATTTTTTCAATAATTAATTATTATATAATAAATTAATTGATACTTTGGGAAATTGTCAGAAGTATTGCATCTCTCCATAATATTTTTATACTACAGTATCTTTAGGAGATACCAATATACAGGAACCCCCTCTGCCAATCAAGATGAAATGAGAGAGTCCCCTCAAACTGATGTTCTTGGTAGAAATATCTTGACCACTCCTGCTTATTTTGAAGTCAACAGACTGCCCTTTCTTTTCATAAACTGTTTACTTTAATTCACATGTTCTACTTCCTCTGTTTTGTTATTGCTGCTGTTGTTCCTCTCTTTTGGTTGTTTATATTAATGTTTTCATTATTTTCAAGTCATCTTAAAAAAATGTTGGAAAGTAAATTTATTGTTATTAAATCAAAAATAACTTAAAGTTTTATTTATTTTTATTTCACAAGACATGAAGAACCAGTTTTTACTTTTAAAACATTGTAGATTGCTAAACAGAAAAGTGGTTGTGGGGGAAATGAACTTATAAAATAATTGCATTTAAATTCTATAACCAAAAGGGGAAAAAACCTCTCTAATTTCTGTGGATAGTTACTAATTTTTTCACATTGCTAGGTTATGGTGGCTGTACGTTTATGTTTCCAGAATACAAACATAGTAAATTTCTCTGATTAAAAAAAAATTCAATTATTTCTTCCCATTATTTGCTGGCACAGTTTAAATAATGAATTATAGCACTGCAAAATATAATAATGATAATTCAGTTCTTATCATAGTTCTTTTTACTGCACTTCAAGAAATTATCTTTATTGTTTAAAAAAGTACATTTATATATTTCTCTCTCTCGTCCACTCTCTATCTTTATATTTATGCTTAACTGATAGTAAGTTAATGTTTTCTTAATTTAATTACATAAAAAGTAAACTGCTAACCTTACTATAAGAAAGCAACAAAATCAGAACTCCCATTGTTATGCATATAAAAAATTTATAATCCTGTCATGCACAAACCTCCAAATCCATATTGTTAGGTTCAAAGTATTATCGCCAATGTACTTCTGCATATAAAAAGCCTCTTGGTCAACCTCAAGCTCTTTCTCAGTGAATGCCATAATATCTTACCAGAGTTTGAATTGAAGTCTCCATGCCAAATAAAGCACTTTTTAAGTCTACTTTACGCAGTGGAGCTTCATAAGGTTTACAAATGAGGTGACCCATCATAGCTCTAACAAATAAGTTAGTGTTTATGCCAGAGGTGGTATTCAGCAGGTTCTGACCAGTTCTGGAGAAACTGGTGGCAGAAAGTTTGAGTAGTTTGGAGAACCGGTAAATATAACCTCTGACTGGCCCCACCCCCATCTATTCTCTGCCTCCTGAGTCCCAGCTGATCAGGAGGAAATGGGGATTGTAGTAACCTTCCCGTGGGGTGGGAATGGAGATTTTACAGTACCCTTCCCCTGCCAAGCCCACCAAGCCATGCTCACAGAAATAGTAGTAATAACCTTCATTGTGAATCCTAAATTCACCCTCCTATAAAGAACACTGAATGGAGTAAGAAAGGATATAGTTAAATACTCCACAAGCAAGAAAGAACATTATTTCGGAGGTGAGGAAGAGAAATCTGGCTTTAGTTAAAAAGAAATGCTCTTTAAGACTAACATGTATTTTCCCAAAGATACTGACAATCAATAGGCCATTATTCACAGTCCAAGAGCTATTTATAGTACTTCATTAGGTTAAAAAGAATAGGCTATCCACTTGAATTCTCAGTATGATCAGTGGCAGGCAGCCTACTATGTTATGTCTGCTCCTGACATGAGAGACTGTGCTGTTTGGAAGATATGGGTAATTTGCATATTAGAAGCATTTGTAATGCTTTAGAAAAGATAGGCAGAGGAGCTTAGAATACTCTGATTAATATAGGATTTGGATAGAAAGATGAAAATAGGATACATTTTCAAAATCATCAAATTCTTCAGGTGATTATTTCCAACCATCCCCTCCCAAAATAATGTTTTTCATTACATGTAAATGTATTACCAGAAAAAAAACAGAGAAAGGAGGAGAGAAGATGACAAGATACAAAATGTAGTTCGCTATTTTACATTATCCATAATAGAATGCTGAATACTAATAATGAGGAGAGTCTCTATCAAGTTCAGAGATGAGATGGGAATTGGCATATCGGATTATCTGTGAACATAGCAAGTCATGGAATGCAATTCAAAAACAGAAATTACATGTAACATGTATAGCAAATGGAGCCTGGATATTTTGTAAGTTTACTATTTTTAGACGGGGGACTTAAATTCATAGAAATATGTTCTTTATTATTATTTAATATTGTTAATTTTGTTATTGATTGTTTAATACAATTGAATATTTTACATTTCACATGAAATTGTTAGGAATACAACAGATTCTTTAAGATAGTAAAAATGATTGCAACCTAATGGAGTAGATAGAAATTTCAATATTTTAATTTTTGCTAAGCTTTGCATTTTATATCAACAATCAGTTTTGGCCCTTTTTTTCTGTGACTGAGCTCTACGTATAAGAGAAAGTGTTTTTTTCTTTCAAGAATAAATTTAATACGACTAATCTATGGAGATTCTCAGTCATCTGTAGCTCATTGTTGTCCCACAGCTCCTTTTCAAGAGGCAACTGCACATCTTCAGAGGAAAAAACAAGAAAGTCTAGTTGCCTCCTGAAAAAGCAGCTTTGGGTTAACCTGACTAGGAACATATTGTGGATAGGATTATGGTTAAAAAATGTTGACAATTTATATGTTAGATTAAAATTAGGAAAAAATATGTTGAGGACAGCTGTCCAAATGTGTTAAGGATACTAACAATATCTATATCTATCATCTGTCTGTCTATCTGTATCTGTATCTGTATCTGTATCTGTATCTGTATCTGTATCTGTATCTGTATCTATATCTAATCTATCTCTATCTCTATCTCTATCTCTATCTCTATCTCTATCTCTATCTCTATCTCTATCTCTATCTCTATCTCTATCTAATCTATATCTATATCTATATCTATATCTATATCTATATCTATATCTATATCTATATCTATATCTATATCTATATCTATATCATCTATATCTATATCTATATCTATCTGTTCTGACCCCCCTCGTCCCATACCAACACACACTCTGAGCCAAAGATAAGTTACGGCATTTAATTAACAGACAGACAGGTCCTTGGCAGAAAACTGGCACAGACAAGCTTGAGCAGCAATCCGGCACAGATAAGCCGTGGCAGCAATCCAGCCTGCCAAGCTCACAATAATGTACTCCAACATTAGTTCCTGCATTGACTTCTGCAAAAGGGGCGTGTGCACAAGCAGTCCTTTTATAGTCTGGAGAGGAGCCTAATGACCACCAGCTGAGTGCAATTACCTCCTGTACTTGCACAACTGTTCCTGATGCCTATTAGCTCTTTGGTGCCGGGCATCCAGGAACAACTCACTGCTGACATCAGGATCACACTCCCTTGTTTCCTCCCCACTGGTCCTGGTGGCCAACCATCCTCTCTGCACCCTGCTCAGAGTCGGAACCCTGTCCAGGGTCCTCCACATCCTCCAGAGCCGACTCATAGGGCCCCTCGCTGTCAGAGTCTGGTGGCAGCTCCAACGGCTCCTGCTGGGCCACAACATCTATCTATTCTATCTCTCTCTCTCTCTCTCTCTCTCTCTCTCTCTCTCTCTCTCTCTCTCTCTCTCTCTCTCTCTCTCTATCTATCTATCTATCTATCTATCTATCTATCTATATATATATATATATATATATATATATATATATATAATGTTCTGACCCCCTTCCGTACAGTGAGTCACGCCGACGCAAGGTTACTGTTAGCCATGCTTTATTCACAGTAATTACTCACAGACAAGACTTTGGCAGCAACCCAGACTCCCACAGATAAGAGATACACACAAGAGCTTCTCCAGCTTACTATAACGGTTGTGTCCTGCAAAAGGCCTCCTCCCAAAGTCTCTTCTTATATACTCTCTTGGGAGGAGCCAAATCACAACCACCTGGGTCTGATTATCTCCTATGTCTCCGTAATTGCTGCCTGCGCTTCTCTGCCTGGCGTCCTTGCTCCTCCCCACTGCTCCAGGGCCTGACGTCAGGGACAAACTCCCTTTGACTTTCACCGCTGCTCCATGCCTCAGGTGCTGCCTGGTGGCCAACCAGCCTCTCTGGTCCCTCCTCAGAGTCTGAACCCTGCCCAGGGTCCTCCACATCTTCCAGAGCCGACTCATAGGGTCCCTTGCTATCGGAGTCTGTCGGCAGCTCCAACAGCTCCTGTTGGGCCACAACATCTATCTATCTATCTATCTATCTATCTATCTATCTATCTATCTATCTATCTATCTATCTATCTATCTATCTATCTATCTAACTCTATCTATAAAACCTTTCTCGTGATTTAATTAGGGTATCCATCGGAACCCTGGCACTTTTGAACTTACAGTGGTCTTTGCCATCATCCAGAAAGAAAGGTAATCGGAATGGCAAGAACAACATGAGGTAATTTTTTACAATATGATTCTCAGTCATCCAGGTCATGTTTGTCCCAAAGGTGCTTTTCTCAAAAGGCAACTGGACTTCCTTGGGGGTTTTTTGAAGACATTTCACGTTTCAACCAAGAAGCTTCTTAAGCTCTGACCACATATGTGCCATGCTGGCCCTCTGCCTGACCATATCTATTTTAAATACAACATTTTTTTGTCTACAGACAAAAAAACAGCTGTGCCATAGGTTCACCTGTGTCCCCCATGGTGGCCAATCTCTACATGGAAGAGGTAGAAACCAAAGCACTAAACTCCTTCACATGAATTCCACCCACCCATTGGTACTGGTGTGTGGATAATACTTGGGTCAAGATCAAAACACAAGAATTGCAAATGTTCACCAAATACAACTCTGTGGACAGATACATCAAATGTATGTAGGAAGATGTTAAGTAAAATAGTCTGGACTTCGTGGAGTGTGCACAGAGGTGGTTCAGCCCAAATCGAGCAAACCAGTAGTAGCAGTGGCAGGAGGCTCCACCGACCCGACCCGCATGCTAGCACGCCCGAACTGGTAGTAAAAAATTGGCAACCCACCACTGACTGAGATGACAGTGGTATTTGGGTCATTGAATAGTCTAGGGCAGTGTTTTTCAACCTTTTTTGTGCAAAGGCACACTTTTTTCATGAAAAAAATCACGAGGCACACCACCATTAGAAAATGTTAAATTTTTTTAACTCTGTTCCTATATTGACTATATATAAAGTAATTTTCCACGGCACACCTTACACTATGTCACGGCACACTAGTGTGCCGCGGCACAGTGGTTGAAAAACACTGGTCTAGGGTAGCCTTTTAACACTGGTGGCTTTCAATTTTTTTAGAACCTCTTCTGTAGGTGCTTTGTGGGAGTGGTTTGCCAGCCATGTGACTGGGTGGGCATGGCCAACTTGTAAAATGTGGTGCATTTATATTCCTTTTAGAAATTTGCCACACTTTCTCTTATTTCATTATGCTGTTTCTTTAGTGTAGTCGATGGGAGGGGGGAATAGAAGGAGTGAGATTGTGGAATGTATTGTTTTTCATTCTTTACTAGAAGCCAAGGTCATCCTTTGTCTCCGCAACAGTGCACCTGACTGGAAGAAGCTGGGTGGAGACGCCAGCGTGGAAGAAGATTGGACCATGTGATGGACTGTGGGTGTGGGGACAAGATCATGAACTTTTAACTGGGTGGAATTCTGATGTAACTTCCAGAGTTGGAATCCCACAGCACGATGCCAACATGCCTGTCTTATTAAATTGAAACTTTAAGCATAGTTTTGTCTTCGACTCTGATTTAATTCTGCATGGTATTTGGAATGCTGACATCTGGATTGTACTAAGCAGTGCAAAACAAAACACAAAACTTACATAGTCCTGATCTTCTGTGCTAATTAATGGTTTTATTCTGAATATTTAGCTGCACCATCCATATTAATTTATATACATAAGACTTTGCTAATGTATAATGAGTTAATATGATCTTGTATATTAATGTCAATATTCCAAATATTCTCAAGTGAAAAATTAGCTATTAAAATGGAGGTCCCACAATTTTTTACACTAGAGAAAAGGCAGGCTCACAGTTGCACCTTACTGCCTCCAACCAAAACATGAGGAGACAGAGGCTGAAATAGCCAGGAAGCAACAAAACAATCAGATTGTAAGCTAAGCCCTCTGTAAACTCTTTAATATTAAATCTATCTCCTTCCTTACTTAAAAGTGCAAAACACTTACACTGCTCCAAAGGCCTAATTAGGAATTCTACTTTTTAAAAGATTCAGCAAGATAATTTAAAAAATGGAAAGATTCCTGCAACACTATGACTGGACAGTTACGGTTTGTAAGAATGTAGCAGCATACAATTATTTTGTTCTCTCAAATTCTATAGACTAACACCCAAACACATAGAGACATACACCTATTGCGTATGTATGTATGTATATGTGTGTCTGTGTATACAAGAATTAAATGTTTATATAAAAAGCATAAATATGTATTTTTAATTTACCTTATTTTGTATCCGTTTCTGAGCCCCCGTAGATATATAGTTATAAGGCATGCCTCTGAACATAATATTCATCAAAATATTTTAAAAATGAAACTAATACTGCTATTTCAATTGTTTGGTTTTATAATATAAACAGAAATTGAGGTTGGAGGCAGATAAACAGTATCATTCTACAAATCTATTATCTGATGCCACCCAGTGACAGGTACACCCCAGTACAGGCTTAACAGTGCCTGCCGGGAGCACTAGGTACCCTTTTGGTACGTTGCTCTGGAGGGCCCACCTGCCCGCCCGCACTCACCGGTATTTGAGGTTTTGGGGGATTCCACACACGGACCGTACAGCACCTGCACGACGCTCCGCCAAGCAACTGGAGCATCGCAGAGGCATCGCGGAGCATCATGGGCAGTAAGTTCATGTGGTGGATGTGAGGCCCCGTTGCACCATACCAGTTTCAATGGGATCCGGAACCCATCACTGATGCTACCTGACCATATCCTCTAATATCAGAACTGGGTTTTTCCAGATGCAGCTTAAGGTATGATAGGTTGAGATCCATTAATCAGATGACACAACAAATGGATGAGTACCACAGCGGTTTTCCCAGAATACGCCTGAGCCAGCTGTGAACACCCCGCTAATCAGCAGCAAATGCCATTGAAACACCTTCTGTTCCAACAAGCAGTCTGGTGAGCATTAATTGGCTGGTAGTTTTATGAGCTTCACTGTTAGCTAGAAAATGCAGTTGCTGATTTAAACTTGCACAGTTTAAAAGTTGAAAACAAATCAAACAAATCAAAAACATGGCCCTATGGACAAACCAGAAGTCACTTCTGGATTGCTCATAGGGCTGATTTTTGCCCTCCGGAGCCTTCAGGGAAGCCTCCTGAAGGCCCCTGAAGGCTGCAAAGGGCGAAAAACAGACCTACGGACATCTTCCGGTTTGGCTGTAGGGTAATTTTTCGCCCTCCAGAGCCTTCAGGGGCCTTCAGGAGGCTTCCCTGTTTGACTTCCAGTTTGTCCATAGTTCCGTATTTTGCCCTCCAGAGCCTTCAAGGAAGCTCCTGAGGCCTTCCAAGGGTATCTGCGGAGGGGGGAGCTATTTTTGCCCTCCCCAGGCTCCTAGAAAGCCTCTGGAGCCTGGGGAGAGCGAAAAAACCATGCCAAAAGTGGGAGGGATTGCTGGTCGGATGCGCATGCGCGCACAGGGGGAGGGTCACACACATAGCATTATGGGTATGGCACACCCGTGCACAACCCCCCTGCACTCCCCCCACTTTTGGCACAGGAGCCAAAAAAGGTTCCCCTCACTGCTATATACTGTAGGCACAAATTGTCTCTTAATATGCACTGTATATTCAGAGCGTCATCAAAACCATTTCATTTAATATGACGGAAAAATAGGTGTATGCTTGATGTTTTCCCAGCATATTCTAGTTGTATATTTGCTTAAGGTAAGGCCAGTCAGTGCAAAGCTAGACATGACATTAATTTTACAAATGCAGTTGATGCATACTTTTTGTATGCATTTAATTGACAGCTGAAGGGAAACCAAATCAGCCTTGGACTTGCAGAGGGTGGAGGAGATGCTTAAGTCATTCTCAGCCTAGCATAGCCAGCATATAAACCATCTCTCTGAAGTTCATATTTGCATTTCAAGGGGAGCTCCCACTGGGACCCAGTAAGGCTTTAGAGCAACTTATCCAGATGATCTATAAGCGGTCTTTAATTGTTTCTAAATGCATATTAACATTTCCCTTGAAAACTATCACTGTTGGAAATTTTGTTCTAGAAGTAGCATTTCACATGGTGTTTTTTTTAAGCAACCTTGCTTGTGTGTAAACTATACTTTGAGTTATGAAGAAAACAGGCTTATGAAAATTTTAATTTTCACATTGGTTTGGTTCTTACATCATACTAAATTATGAAAAGACTGGATTTTTTTATTCATGGCTTACTAAACAAACCAAAATCGACTAGGATCAAGACATATATTTAGTTATAAGATGTTTTTTATGAACCAACATGTGTGGATTTGTTTATTGTGAGGAATTAAAGCTAATGACCACTTTATAACTTTGTGAAGTGACATGTGCATTCATCAGTTGGATGACTTTATGTAAGACTTTCTATGTATAATACACAGAACAAATTTAATTTTTAGTTGGTCAGGTAAAGGTACAATGACTGGCCTGATGTTTTCCAATAAGGTTCATTACCAAACAGCCTTTAAACTCTGATGTCTAAAGTCCAACATTTCAATCATGTTAGCACTTTGGCTCTCTGCGTTATTTTGAATTTTCAAACATCCATTAACTGTTTGTTCAAACATAACAATTTGCATTGAGGAATATGTAGGAAAACAATCCTAAAATGCAGTAAAATTGGTACTGGTTCAAACACATTTGGCCTATAGCCGGTTATCCAATATAACATTTTCCAAATGTATTAGAGTTACCTGATTTCCCAAGCAGCATGGATAACATGATTTTTGAAAGTTATCATTTAGCATATCTGAATTGCATCACAATATTATCTGTTATTGCATTTCACCTTTTATATTAATAAAAATCAGATAAACAGTATAACTGACAAGTTGTGTCAGCAAACTCCGTTGATTTTTAAAAATTAAAATTAAAAAAAGGATTTTTAAAATTTAAATAAGATTTTTTCTTATTTTTAGCAAATTTATTTTAATGAAATGCTTTTGGAATTAAAATCTATCTAAAGATAGTTTTCTATTTAAGATACATTAATAACTCCATGAAATGGAGCTTAATTATGTTGCATGAGGCTGTAGATTCTGCAATATTTACATTTTTAGTAAACTCATTCAATGAATCCATGCTCTGCAAGCTGAGATAATTTTGCAATGCATTGATGCATTCACACAATTTCACAGTAACCATAAGATAAATCATAAAACATAGTTCAGGAATATTCCTTTATCCCGTTGTTTTGCAAATCTAGGTACACTACAAACTCTATGATGGTTTGAAGAGAAATGCATCTGTATCACCAGTCTCTAAGTGTGGGGAGGAAGGGCGAGCAGTAAAAATGAAAGTGAAACCTTCAAAGCAGCTAATAAATATAATATTAAAGAGCACCTGTCATTTCCAATCCGTCATGGTGGCGCATGTTAATGGGCATCCACTCACCTGCTGCCTGCCACATTCCTCAACTTGTTGTATCACGTCACCTGCTGTCCCATTAAAGTGAATGGGACTGTCGGTGAGTCAACAGCAGGCGAGAGGAGGAGCCATTGCAGGACTGAGATGACAGTTGCTCTTTCAAAATTATGATTTAAATTGAGTTGATTTAAATCAAGCCTTTTTACTAGTGATTTAAATTGACTGGATTTAAATCAAATCCACCCTGCAGCAAACAAAAAGTTTCTAATGTCATTTATTTCATTGTTAGCTTGAATCCAATTAAGCTGGTTCCAAGATTCAAGAGAAGCCTCTTTGTGGGTTTGGGATCTATTCAATTTCACAAGCCAAATAAAACATGAATGAAGGGGATGGGTTGTTTCAGATGTCACCATGAAACAATTCAGAGGGGGAGGAGGAGGAGGAGGTGCTCCTAGAAGTCTTCTGGATGAAAGTTCATAGAGTATAAGCTTTTAAGTAAAAAAGTGCTGAAAGTCCTGTTGCCTTTTCTTTCAGCAAATTTTTGAGAAAGTGGTTTTTCAACCATCACTACAACCAAGAAAAACTTCACTCCAGACATCGTTGAAATATGCCATCAGAAGCAAGCTCACAAATCTCATTAAGATTTACAACTGATATATTAAAATAATGAGGAAGGGGGAAGACTGTTAATGAAATATATATTGTTTCAATACTCTGTTTATTGTCTTCATTAAAAAAAATAGTCCCAGATGTTCTATGGTCTTGAAAAAGTTAAGACATCCATTAGTGCTCTGAACTGCTTAAATTACTTAAAATCAGTAGCACATTTTATTCATTTGAGAGAGGGGAGAATTTAAAAGTTACAGCTCTGTTTACACAGCACATTATAACAAAATAGAAAACTACATTATGGCTTATTGTATTATGTGAACAGTTTCTAAATCCAATTTTTGAAAACTGGACTTTGAATGATCAAGCAAATGCACATTACAATATCTTTCATATTATACCAATTTCAAAAAATATATTTCCAGCAGTCTATACCTGATGTATAATTCCGATTTAAAATATTAACAACAAATGAATTTCAAGCATATACATTACTGTTTAACTGGTTTATACATTTTCTGATATCAGAAATTAAGTTTATTGTCAAATGAGACTAATAAAAAAAGAAAATACTATTTTAAATAGACAGTTTTACAGAACTGTAATCATTCAAGTCAAACAACTTCCAGCATTATTCCCTGTAAATGACAACGATGAACCACAGTTAAAAACTAAAACTGGAACTTCAAAGTAAATCTTCTTTCAAGGCTCTTCTAAGATTACCTCTCACACATGGCAAAAGATTTTATCTTAACCAATAAAATAAATGTATTCCTACTGTGAAGAAAAGAATCAGTATCCTTAAATTAACAGCAGCTATAGACTACTTTGCTGTACATCAATAGACAACTGCACTAATAAAGTATTTAAATACTGGCAGACTAAAACCTTCACAATTTTTGAAAGTATTATGCCTTAATAGATAACAAGGAAATAGTAATGAAACAGTTCTGCTTACTAACAAGGTGGCAATGTCCCATTCCATTCATTATACTGTCAACTCCTAATTCATCTCTTTTGCAGCATCTCTGTCTGGCTTTAGTCAGGATATACAAAATCCTGCTGATATCAATTTCTTAGACTCTTTTAATCCCTGAAATTGATTTTGTTCTCTTAATATTAATGCCTTAGGAAGCAATCTTGATGAAACACGAGAAATTAGAAATAGCTTGCTATAGAGCTGAATTGTCAACATTATATCCCTTTATATGTTCCTGTTAAATACTGTGCCCTAACCTGCCTAATCACTTAACAATTAAATGAATGTTGTGGTACTTAAAGGCATAATGCCTTTGTAGGAATTTAGAAAGTTTTGTCGACTTTATTCCTTTTTATTTGAATTTCTCTTCCTTCTCTTGTGCTTTTTTCCCCTCAACTAAACAACATTATGCCACCTTGATTTTCTCCAATTAATAAGACTCAATACTTCTTTTTCTGAGCTTTATAAACCTCTAGGAATAACTCACTGATTCAGGCGGTAAACATCCTAGAGTGCTCCAGAAACTGCATTTGGTCCTCACACCATGCCACACCACTTCTAATACTATGCCACTCTGGGATCAGTTCCTTGAAGTATAGTAAATTCTGCAAACTGCCAATGTTTTGGGTACACCTAGGCCAATGGTGGGTTTCAAAAATTTTTGGAACCTCTTCTGTAAGTGTGGCCTGCTTTCCTGGTCCACTGGTGGAACCTCTTCGAACCTGTTCGGTAGATTTGACGAACTGGTTCTACTGGTAGGAACCCACCTCTGATCTAGGCACAGTATCCCGAATCTGCAGGTTTTGTACATCTCCAAAAATATCTACTAGCTCCACTCCATTAGCTCGTAATCTTCAGGTTTCCTGACCATCTCTTTCCTTTCCTCATTTAACTACTGCTGTTTTCTTTTGTAACAGTTTCCTCTTCCACTTTTCATTTAGCTCACTTTTCTATATAATTTATCATTCCTGCGGCCTCTTCAGTTCCTCCCAAATATATTCCATACCTGTTTTGTGTTTAGTATGATTTTTCTATACAATCTTCCATTGTTTTTTTACATTTTTATTTTATTAGACAGTATGTTTTTGGTATAAAATGTTTCGATTTGCAGAAGTAGATCTTCTATCAAGATTGAAAGGCTGAGTTTATACCTCACTCTGTCTGTAAGGATTATGTCAAAGGCTGGCTTTAAGTTAATAAGGGTAGCATACAGTTTCTGTTTGGTTGGGTTAGGCTCCCTCCCTTCCTGCGAACAGGGACAATAATAGCTAAGTCCTACTCCGGGAACATAATCTGTTTTGTGTATGCATTTAAAAAGGGCTGCCAGAGCTGAGTCCACTAACCAGACTTCCTTTTAACCAAGCAGAGAAGCATATGATTTCCACCCAAAATACTTCCATTTTTAATTGACATCACTTCACATCAGTTTATGAAGCAACCATCCAGGCAGCAAATCAAGTATTATCCAAAAATCAATCCAGGATTCAGTTTCAATATATAAAACTTGCAATAAATATTTTCCCAAACTATTGATGGCAACTTAGCCTTACTACTACAACCTCACTATCAAGCATAAGGCATTTATGCCGACAGGCGCAAGGGTTAGAGTGCAGCACTGCAGGCTACTTCAGCTGACTGCTAGCTGCAGTTCGGCAGTTCAAATCTCACCAGCTCAAGGTTGACTCAGCCTTCCATCCTTCTAAGGTGGGTAAAATGAGGACCCAGATTGTTGGGGACAATATGCTGACTCTGTAAACCGCTTAGAGAGGGCTGTAAAAGCACTACAAAGTGGTATATAAGTCTACCGGTAAGTGCTATTCGTATTTATGATTTTTTTTCCTTCCATGATCCCTTTCTGCCACTTACTGGTACATTTCATGGCTGAGTTTCTACTCCATGCTAAGCCATGTATTGATTTGTTTTTATTTACTTTCTCCTATTCAAATCAGATCTACTCTGATTGGCTTATATAGTCTGCAATGTTACCACTGAGTTAAGGATTATATCATTAAAAATGAGCAATAGCCCTTCACCTTATTATCACCTGTCCCAAATAAGGGTATCAGGCAGAGTTGCCTCCAGAATCGCTGAAGATGACATTTTCTAGAAATTGAAACTCACAGAAAACCCTTCTTCTCAATTTCACCAAATGTTGGGAGATACCCAAGCCCCTGAGCCATAAAGGCTTTAAACCTTTAACCATATTTTATCTGATTGGTTAGGCTTATGCTTAGAGGAATTAATGAATCCAACTATTGCAAAATTTACAATGAGTTAATTGTAGTGTAATTGGAATATGTGTAATATTAGTGTAATACGAATCAGGCTAGGATGGCTTGTTTAAAAAGCCATGGTAAAAATAAACCATGATTTAGGATGTTTGGAACCAAAACATATTGGACCTTAAACGCTAGTGCTCCAGTTACCTTTAACACACACATCCCTTTCCATCTTTTATTCTATATTTACAACCCTGTTCATTTCCCCTTTCATTCTCTATGAATGGCATTCTACAAATGGATATACAAGTGCTGTCACTTTTCTTTTTAGTCCCAAAAACAGAAACTATTGTAAATATAGAATTTTATTAAAGTTTATGACAAGTTTTTAAAAATGCTATAGTGGTTATACAAATTGCTTTTTGAACACCAGCATTCTAAAGAACTTAATATATTATCCTTGACTCTAAAATGAATATTTTAGAAAAAGTTACAGAAACTTTGAATAACTGTATAACATTCCACATTTGACAGTCTATAAAAGCTGTCTGTAAAGCTACTATGTGGTCACATAATAAGCTTCAGTACTTGCTGCAGGATGACTCACTCTGTATTTGAGGGTTTAAATCTTCTTCTGAAATTGTCTGTAAACCTCAAGAAACCATAACGTTCCTCCTGGAAATCTGCACATTTTCTGCCCCAGCCTTCTGGACCATATAAAGGAATAATTATTTCATTAAATGCAAGATGAGCTATTTGCATAACTATTTGAATAGAAATCGGAAAGTGTTCAGTTAATAGGTTCAGTACCATCAGAAATAGTTGACTAGGTGACTCAGTGGCTAAGACACTGAACTTGTCACTCAGAAAGGTCGGCAGTTCAGTGGTTCAAATCCCTAGTACAGGTCTCTTGCATGAGCAGGGTATTGGACTAGATGACCTCCAAGATCCCTGTTACTATTAGTTCTTAGAATGTAATAATTTCATTTAAAAGAGAGTCCAAGGCCTTGACTTCGGCAAGATTAGTACACTGGTATTAACTAGTACATATTTTCACATTTGTGATATTACCCTACTTTAAATTACACTTCTATTTTTAAAAAAATATGAATTCATCTAAGGCTCAAAATATGATCCTAAGTAAATTTTGTACAGAGTAAATGCTAGTAAAATGATAATGCATCAAATTGTGGCATTAAGACCTAATCCTGCTTTCATTTTTGTCAGTGGGGTTTTCTGCTGAGAAAATATATGTAGAATATAAGATTATGACCCATAATCTTAATTCAAGTAGTATCTTCCTAAATTATGAGCAAACTGAGAATTTTTTTTCCTTCTTTAAATCTAAAGATTCTGCACTTAACATCTACATATCAGAAAGAAAGACATTTCCCTGACAGCTTTTGCTTGGATTGGAATAGTTATGGATTCAGTATGTCTGTGTGTTGCAATCGTGTACAAATTTACTATAAATCTCACCTATGAATAAGGGGGCTTGCCTAAAAGCTAACAGTTGCAACCCTAGGAACACTTCTAAATATGAAGTCCAATGATAACTCTTAATTCTATAACATCTTTAGAACCAACATGATTACATTTATACCAGTGGTGGGATTCATTTTTTTTTATTACCGGTTCTGTGGGCTTGGCTTGGTGGGCATGGTGTTGCTTGATGGGCATGGCTTGGTGGACATGGCAGGAGAAGGATACTGCTAAATCCCCATTCCCTCCCGCTCAGCTGAAACTCGGGAGGCAGAGAATAGATGGGGGCAGGGCCAGTCAGAGATGGTATTTACTAGTTCTCTGAACTACTCAAAATTTCCACTACTGGTTCTCCAGAACTGGTCAGAAGCTGCTGAATACCACCTCTGATTTGTACTAATAATCTTACCGGGGCGGGGGGAGGAGGAGGACAACAACAACAGTCCAAATACATAAATTACCAACAGTCACAATTTGCACTGTGAACACCACAGCCCTTTCATAATATAATGTACAGTACTATCAGAAATTCCCCAAATATAAGTTAGCAAGTAACAAAGATGATATGCTTATCATCAACACAATCATATAAAGGTAGTCCTTGACTTACAACCACAATTTAATTCAAAATCTCTATTGCAAAGCGAGATAGTTGTTAAGTGAATTTTGTCCCATTTTATGACCTTTCTTGTCACAATTGTTAAGTGAATCACTGCAGTTGTTAAGTTAATAAGATGGTTGTTAAGTGAATCTGCCTTTCCTATTGAGTTTGCTTGTCAGAACCCTGAAAAAGGGAATGATATGGGTTATTGCAACCGTCATAAATATGAATCAGTTGCAAAGCATCTGGAATTTACACTCAGATAACTATTCAAAGGATTCAAAGATTATATATTTTTTCAACTGACTTCTTTCTTCATGTGATTTTAGTTCAATACAAAAGTAATCTTAATATTGCTTTCCCTTGTATGTCATGGAAACAAAATATGTAATCTTGGCTGAAAAAACTATTTACTCAGGCTAATAAAAAGATTCACATGGATAACAACAAGCAAGCCAGAAAGATACAACTCTGTTGTAGTCCTGGATTCAAGTCTTATTTTTAAGAAATAAAAACAGTAAAGTTATCTAGCCACAGATTTTCCCTATCTTGGAACACCATGAGTCAATGATTATATTTTATCAGGCATTTCCAGAGCTTGAAGTAGACTTACAATATAAAAAGACTGTTATTCTCAAACAGAATATGGGGCGGGGGGCGGGGAATCCCTATCAAATAGCAAAGTAGCAGAAAGTTAGAAATTACATTAGAAAGTTAGAGTAAAATGCTACAGGAATGCTACAGCTCTATTTTAATAAATCTAAAGTAGATGTAATTTTAAAGTACACAACCACAGTGAAGGCATAAAATATAATTAAACAATCCGCATATTACAGTATTCATCAAATAGACAACAGATCTCCATCACATACAGAGTTCCTACAGTTCTATTTCTATTTACCTGAACATTTTCCTTGGCTACTGAATTTGAATCAAAGTTGTGTTCAGATAAATTTAACTAACCAGTCTCTGTAGGTACATTTTTCTAAAATAGTGTTAACAGAAAATTTCAGACAGCATCAAATTCCCCAAATAAATACAGCAGAGGATGCTCAGGTATTTGTCACAAGATATGGAATGCTTGTGATGACCAAAAAATGCAGATAACAAAGAGGCTTTGTCTGAGTTACTTTCCCACCAAATTAAATGGATATCCATCCATTCTGAGTCGTGGTGGTGCAGTGGTTAAAGTGCAGTACTACAGGCTACGTCTGCTGACTGCCAGCTGCCTGCAATTTGGCAGTTCAAATCTCACCAGGCTCAAGGTTGACTCAGCCTTCCATCCTTCCAAGGTAGGTAAAATGAGGACCCAGATTGTTGGGTGGCAATATGCTGACTCTGTAAACCACTTAGAGAGGGCTGTAAAGCACAGTAAAGTGGTATATAAGTCTAAGTGCTATTGCTATTCTTCAGCTAACACAACAATTTCTAATAGTTTGTGTGTGTGCAATTCATTATGTGAAATGTGGTTAAAACAACCACAGATAAGGATTTTTGAGGAAAAAATAGGTGGGTCCAATTGTAGAAGAAGAAACTTGGATTCTCTAGGGCAGTGTTTCCCACACTTTTTCCTTCATTACTCAAAACCACTTATTAGAAAGTCCTTTTTATCCAATCCTAATAAATCACTTTAAGTCAATTTATTGTCTCTGTTGTTATTGGGTAATGGGCAGTAGTGGGATTCAAATTTTTTTACTACAGATTCTGTGGGTGTGGCATGGTGGGTGTGGCATGGCTTGGTGGGCGTGGCTTGGTGGGTATGGCAGGGGAAGGAAACTGTAAAACCTTCATTCCCTCCTCACTCCAAGGAAAGGGCATTGCAAAATCCCCATTTCCTCCTGATCAGCTGGGACTAGGGAGACAGAGAATAGATGGGGGTGGGCCAGTCAGAGGTGGTATTTACCGGTTCTGTGAACTATTCAAAATTACTGCTCCTGATTCTCCAGAACTAGTCAGAACCTGCTGAATACCACCTCTGGTAATGGGTAATGGGTTCGTGTGTGACTACCCCAGTGGTGGGTTTCAAAATTTTTTAGAACCTCTTCTGTAGGTGTGGCCTGCTTTGTCGGAGTGGCTTGCCAGCCATGTGACCAAGTGGGAGTGGCTTGTCAGCCATGTGACTGAGTGGGAGTGGCTTGGCAGTCATGTGACTGGGTGGACATGGCCAACTTGTAAAATGTGGTGAAACTCAGCAACCAAAATGTTGGCTCAGAAACGCTGGCATTTGAAGCACGCAAGTCTTAAAGCTGTCAAGTTACAAGACCCTTGCATCCCTAACCCTTTAGAAAAAACTCCCAGGGATGTTCAAACTTGATAGCTTTAAGACTTTATGGTTTAGATAGGACTCTTAGAGGTGGGTGGGGTGATTGGTGAGCCAGCTAATCAGTGAGCAGTGGGCGGGCAAGCGTGGTGCGGACAGGCGGGGGGGAGCTGGAACTGGTTCTAAATGGCATAGTAGATTTGTGGAACCTCTTCTATAGAAGAGGTTAGAACTGGCAGGAACCCACCCCCGAACTACCCCAAAAAACCCACTTTTATCGAATTTTGGGTAATCTGTCAACATTTGGAAATCACTGCTCCAAGTCCAAGTAGATTTCTCTGCCCTCCCTCTCATACCCTATTTAGATAACACCCCATTAAAATAAAGGAAAGGAACACTGGCATAAAACATCATAGCAAAAATAATCCCAGAAAACACGGAGTCAGACCCATCCGTGTTTGTTTAAATCTTGCAGAAGAACTAAAACTCAGATTGATTGTTGTTGTATTTCAAGTGGGAAGAGAGAGTGATTGATTTTGACAAATATATACAGAAACCACCAATAAATAAACAATGCCCGGTTCAGTATCCTGATTTATTTTCTGGACACTGCATAGAGAACAATCATCTGCAGCGTTTAAAGCTAGACATGTGTTTCAATGTATTGTCAAAAAGGCTCATCATCTTCCTCAGATAAAATAATGGAACTTTGGTCATTTCAGACCACTGTAAAGCAGAATTAAATTAATAAAACCTCTCTTCTCTTACTTTTGGAAATTCCGTGGCCTGTTCTCCTTTCTTGATCAAAGGCCTAGAGAAAACTTGGTATCAAAAGAAAGAGTCAAGATGACAGGTATGAAAGGAACTTAAGAAACAAAGTGCCAATGAAGAAATTTTGAGGAAGAAGCTAGCTAGTGACCAGAAGGAAAGGGGCATGATATCAACGTATCTCAGAAGGAAGGAAAAAGATCATACTTCAGTCCAAAATAACAGGTAGCAAGGTATTATTAATTTTATATGTCTTGAAGCTGTGGTGTCAATTTAAGGAGGGGAATGACACTTTAATATTAGTCTTATTACTAATCACTTGTTTGTTTAACTCATCGGCTGGGTTCTGGGTAGAGATGGAAAAAAGGATAAACATTGAAATTATATTAAAATAAAAGTAGAACAGGTTTGCAAGGATCAAGATGTTCATCATGCCATATATCAGTTCCACATATGAGATCATAGGATTTATAAAGGAAGCAGGATATTCTAATTAAATTCACTTCATCCATAGCATACATTACTGTATATACACAGTAATACGCATCTACAGCCCAATCAGAACTTCCCTTATATTGTATAGAAATAATTAAAATGCTTACTTTTTTTTCATTTTTCAGAGCATGCAAAATTAAATTAAAACATCACACCTGTTTTTTATTATGATTTAAAGATTCTTATACTAGCATAATATTATCTACAACTAAACATTTGCTTGCTTGCTTGCTTGTATTCCAATATCTATATCTGAAAAATAATTCAGAATAAAGGCTCGGCAATTGACAAACATATATTCAAATTTTACACTTACCAGCATTTTGAAAATTAATTGAGCCAATAAAAAGAATCACCCTCTTTACTATTTATTTTTGATCTGTAGGTTTAGCATAATTATCAAACATATTTTATTTAGCATTTTTACTTGGATATTAATAACTAAGGTATATTAATATTGCTAAATATTGCTAAATTATGCTAAGGTATATTAATAACTTAGGATAATTTTAGTTAAATATTAATACCTTTCAAAGTTCAAATTGGGCACTACATATCACAATAAAATTTCTGTGGTTAATATATTTGGATACATTTCAAGATATTTTAGGTAAATGTAAAGCACATATGTGCTAGTCGTTCCCAACTCTAGGGGTGCTCATCTCCATTTCAAAGCCAAAGAGCCAGCGCTGTCCAGAGACATTTCTGTGGTCACGTGGCCAGCATGACTAAACTCTAAAGGCACACAGAAGGCTGTTACCTTCCCACCAAAGGTGGTCCCTATTTTTCTACTTGTATTTTTTACGTGCTTTTGAACTGCTAGCTTGGCAGAAGATGGGACAAGTAATGGGAGCTCACTCCATTACACAGCGCTAGGGATTTGAACTGCCGAACTGCCGACTTTTCTGATCGACAAGTTCAGTGTCTTAGTCCCTTTTTATAAATACATACATTTGAAAAAAACACACACACACACACACACACACACACATATAAATATATGCTCATTAAAAAACCATAATTGCTTGCAGATTTATTTCGGCAATATGCTCAAAATCAAATGAGTACGTCTCTACAATATGCCCCTTTTGGTGTCTAAGAATGATAATTAACATTTCTTTGGGGAAGGGCTAAGAACTACAAAGTGGAAGGAGACACATTACACATGGGCAAGGCTGGGTTTGGGAGATTTTTCTTGATTTGTGCTATTTTAACATAAATCTGTAGTTTTCAGGTATTTTCCACCTAAATTATTATCAATTTTCAGCAGTCATGGTATGAGTTTCCAGATACAGATAATTGATTACTGGAGTAATAAGTGAAATGGTTTTCAGGTTATTTTGTTCTCCAAAGCACCTTCCACATTCCTCCATGGACCATTATACAATAATGGTAGATTGGACATGCTCTCCGCCAATGTTTCTCAATCTTGGCAACTGTAAGCTGTAATGGACCTCACTTACCATAACTCCTCAGCTAGAATTTTCAAGAGTGAAAAACACTGCTCTAAGCCCAGATCCCAGGCACACTTTCTGTCTCTGATTCCAATATCCTTACATTATTCTACTTATCTGCAGCAAAGAAGCTATATACATGCAGAACCTTAGACTTATTCCATAATGTTTGTATGAATGAAATATAAGCTGTTTTAATGACCTAACTACCAATTTATTCCTAATATATCCCTGAAACGGTCAATACTTCTCTTTAAGTCTTGATGATGAAATAGTTCATAGGATCCACTTTTTTGTGTGGGCATCATCCTGCCACAGAGAACACCATAAATAAATAACTGTAATAGCCTATTTGCCACTCTAACTTCAAGAAACCCAACAAAATTAGCACTATTTAGATTCTAATTTCTGAAGATAAGTTAAAAATTTATACACATAAGTAGTACTGTACTGCAACTTTTTTTAAAAAAGGGAAGTAATAAGTTCCCACCATTATTGATCTAATTTTTACAGACTCAAACATTTAAAAATTGCTATTTCAAAATACGTAAGCACATAGTATGCAAATGAAACACAAATGTACATATTCTACAGTGCAAATTGAAAAACAATTATTAACAATTAATAATTGCAGTTTTGTTTAGCTTTAACTTGTACACTTGACTTTCTCCCTTTTTTCAATAAGGCAAGTCACAGATAATGACTTCTACTGTGTACTGTAGTAACAGAATATGTGAATCTACCTCTGAAACACAAACATTTCTGGAATGCTTCATTTACTATGTGTTATTTCACTGAACATTCTTAAATACATTTATTTGGAAATAAGCTTCTAAGTGCTTTAAAATAGACGGATAAACAGCATGAGCCTATGAACATTTATCTAGCCCTAAAATCAATATGATATAATGTTAAATAAATATGAAAAGGATTTTAGCTTTATAACCTTCATCTAATGCTTATTTACTTAAAAGTGCATCCCACTGGGTTCAATTATTCATTATTTATTTAAGTCATTTTTATATCATTTTCTATGTTAAAAACATCTCACTGGTTTATGACAGACAGAAACCCAAGGGATTATAATCACATAGTCCAATCAGATATATTTCTACTAAAAAGAAATCATTGAATTCCATAGGGCTTCCTCTCTGGTAAGTAGTATTAAAATGACTGATTGTAACCTTAAACAGGATTTCCTAGGGAATGAGTCCTATAAAATGTATTGCGCTTTAAACTCACATTGAACAGATTAAGATCATACAGGTTCAAGGCCTTACCACACATTACAGGCAATAAGATTTGTTTTGCTGTATTTTGTTTATGATACTCCTTAACCATTATTGTGCAATCTTATCCATGCCCATCCAGAAATAACTCACTGAAATAAAGGGACTTCCTTTTCAGGAACGGAGCAGGAGGTAAGAAATTACCTAGCATAATGAATATTTTCCCTAATCTTTTGATTATATTAACTTGTCTGTACAGTATTTTATTCCTGAGTGTTTCGCCAATAAAATAATCAAAGGAACAGTGAGAACACATTGTTCAATATCTGGCAATACTGAATATGCATCTATACATACTACATAAAAGCAGTGTCAAACTGTTTTAGAATATTTTTAGATGTTCTTCTCATTTACCTGGTGGGCAGTTGCATTCTGAAGAAGCTTCTCTTATGGTTCTGATTTTTGCCATATGTTCATAGGTCTTCTATAGGGAAGAAAAAGAACATCTGAAAAACATTCCTTTGCAGTAAAAACTGAATGAGAGAACTAGTGTCAAATCTGTCCTACAGTATTTATAAGGAGTAAATGTACAATGAACTGATATTTATTAGCCCATTTAATTTTCATTGTTTCTAGTTTCTGTATGTTAATCAATTGATCACTTGCTCACTGTAATCATAACCGCAGCTTAAATCAGAAGTGAAACAAGCATATATTTCCAGATGTTCTTAAAGTCCCACTCTTTCATCTGTAATGATTGGCTATCCTGACAGAGAATATGATGAGCAATAGAGTTTAACAACTTCTGGAGTCACACCTATTGCTGTCCCTGATTTAAATATCAGACATAAACTCAAAAAAAAAGCAGCACCCATGTCCCCTTGTGCTATCTCTTATGAATGAAAACAATTGCTTATCTTTCAGAGGATTTTGCTTGGGCAAATATCTGAAAATTAGAGATTAAAAGCAATGAATATTTTGTATGTGCTGGTCAACTGCTTCCACATTTATAGAACTTGCTCCTGGCAATTGAATTCTAATTGCTGCTCCCAAGCAATCTCCTGGACTGGTCCTGGCTGCCCATCAAAACTTAAATATCTACTTTACAAACACATGCCTGTGTGGCACTCTCGTCAGCCATAATGCTAACCAAGTAACCCTCATGTAAGAGATGAGCTCTAGGGAGGGGTCAGCCTGGTCATCTCCTGCACATCGTAAGAAAACAAAATGCAGTTGGAAGAATGTCATTCTGTACATGTAACATAGAGCCCTGCTAATGTTACTGCTGTCTCTTTTTTCAAGCTATTCCTGGAATGCAACAAATGCCCCATATTGCCTCTAGTTCATAGCAGTCCACTGAACACTATAATAACCCTTGTTTTAAAGAATTTTGTTGGGGCAACTGATAGCTACCACTTGTTTATTTAGTTTATACAACCGAGCACAATTCCCATGACCAGACTCCGAGCAGCATACTTGTTTGTAGATTCATGGCCCTTCTTTTCTTCTAAATTTTTGTGGGGCTGGGGGTGGTAGACGGTAATGATATCTTAAGAAAAAGTCCATATGAGCAGTTTGATATAACTGCTATTCTACAAAGGAACACTGCTAACAGAGAGAAGAACCTGTTCTGGCATTTTAAAAAAGATTAAAGTGCATTCTAACTTACATTGTCCTCAAATTAGTTAATATAGATAAAACCATTTTAGGGTAGTGGTTAGAGAGCTGAACTAGGCTTTGGAAAACAGGTTTCAATCTTCAGTTAGCCGTGACATCAATGGGTCACATGGGGACAGCCATGGTTTTCTCACTTAATACTGAATGCCACATAAGGAAGATAAAGGTAAAGGTAAGATTCCCCTTCCACATATGTGCTAGTCGTTTCCGGCTCTAGGGGGCAGTGCTCATCTCTGTTTCTAAACCAAGGAGCCAGCGCTGTCCGAAGATGTCTCTGTGGTCATGTGGCCGGCATGACTAAACGGCGAAGGTGCATGGAACGCTGTTACCAAAGGTGGTCCCTATTTTTCTACTTGCATTTTTACATGCTTACGAATTGCTAGGTTGGCAGAAGCTGGGACAAGTAACGGGAGCTCATTCCATTATGTGGCACTAGGGATTCGAACCACCGAGCTGCCGACCTTTCTGATCGACAAGCTCAGCGTCTTAGCCACTGAGCCACCGCATCCATACATAGGAAGATACTGGGGTATTATACATACTGTCCTGGTGCAGAAAAGGGGAGAGGTAAATGCAGCACATACTATTACAAAGTGAATATATTTAATTGCCACCTTATTTCTTCAATCAGACAATTCCTAACAAAAGCATTTTGCTCTTCTACTTCCCCCCATCATATTAGCTCCCACCGCCACCAAGATGCACACCATCTCTCTGTCTGACACGTTGCCTTTGGTTAAAGACCAAGGCAGGAGTTAACAGTGGACCTCCAGATGCTGCTGAGCTGCAACTTCCATCATCCCTCACAACTAGCTAATCTAGAGCTCATTAATGTCTGGTTGTCTGTTATTTTCCTAGAGGGGCCCCAGACGACCACCAATCCATTTCACAAATGCACAAGTATCTCTGAGCTGACTGGCTGGCTAACAGCCTCTTTTCCTTGGGACGGCCAATCCCATCCTCCATTTTCAGGGCCACCTCACCTGAGCCAGAAGTTGCTCCACTTTCTCCTGCATCAGGGAATTCAGCTGATCCAAAGAATAGCTGGGTAGCCGGTAGGACCCGGCAACTGCAGCAGCAGCGCCCATGTCCCCTTGCGCTGCCTCAATGGCAAAAACCCTGGCCTGAAGGTCGTTGGTCTTCATCCCCAGATAGACACAGGAAGCTAGGGATCCCACCGAGAGAAGGAAGGCAGCCAGCAGCGACTTGAAGGGCGGAGCAGACCTGAGGGAGCAGAAGCCCTGACCGGCAAAGCAGCCGGCTTCCCCCTTGGCATCGGGGTTTCTTTGCCCCATCATGCTTGGCTGGAAGAGGCAGCACGGAAATCCCCCTCTTCCTCCTCCTCCTTCTCAGTGGACGGTTGCTTTGCCCGAGGATCCCCGCCGCACACACACACACACCAAAAAAAGAACAGGAACCACAAAAACGGGACAAAAATTCAAAGGCGTCCCTCCAAAATCGAGAAAAAGGCACTTTCGATGCCAAAAAAAAAAAAAAAAGCGGCGCGCAGGACAGGCTTCCTGGATTTCCAAGGTAGCCCTCAAACTGCCATCCAAAAGAGGTTCGCGGGGAGCCCCTCGAGAAGCAGGGCAGCCTTCCCCCTCCGCCAGCCGCTGCCTTTTATGGCATCTGCCGACCCAGAGGCGCCTGGCAACCTCGTCAGGTGCTGCTTTCCAGGCTCTTTTCCCCGACGGCGCCGACGGACTTGTTGCTTCTCCGGCTCCCCTCGGGTTTTCCTTGGCGCTTTCCTGCCGCCCTGCGAAGCCGGACAACTTCGGACTTACTTCAGCATCAACCCCCCTTAATCCGAGTCGAGAGCGGGCGAGCGCAGAGGCGTCCACCACCCCCTGCGCCGGAGTCCGTTTGCAGCCCCCTTGCCTGCCTGTCTGCGTAGGCGCCTCTAGTAGCGGCTGTCAGGCAAACAGCAGCAGAAGCGTCTCCGGAGCCTCCCGCTTGGTTCTCTGGGCTGAACGCCGCCGCGCACGCCGCCTCCGAGCGCCTGCCAGAACCTCGGGAGTCTCATTAGCATAATTTATTCACCTAGACCAGAGGGGGCGGGTCGTCTCCCCCCTCCCCGCGCTCCTGACCCGGGAAGGCTGGAGATTCGGCTTTTTAGCATAATTTATGCAAAGCGGCGGCCAGCCAGTCTCTCCCTGCCCACCCAAGCGCCCACCCACCCGCGCCGGTCTGCCGCTGCGCCACGCTCCTCTCCTGCCTCGACTCCGCGGGATCGAGCCGCCTGTGACTATGAGAAAGAGAGGGACTGCGGAGGGAGGGGGAGGGGTCAGGTCTCCCAGCCCGGCCAGGAGGACCCCAGTGGAAGAAGGAAAGAGGGTCGTCCTGGCTCAACGGGACTCCAACTGCGAGGCGAGGGAGACTTCGTATCGCGACCAGATTTAGGACAGCGGAAAAAACGGTTGTCCCGTAGAAGACCAACTCCTGGGTTCCTCCTCCGTGGCTTTGTCCCACTGAGTTCAGCGGCTGTCTTTGCACATCACCTTAACCCGTTTATAACTTCCCCCGTGGTGATTCCTGTCAGTCGGCGTTTTTGGAGTCCTCTAACACGGAAAACCCATCCTATTGCACGCAAGGCGGGCTGAGCTGCAGTCGTGTAGTTTGGCTCGGTAGACAGGGGTGTGCGGAGAGATACTGCTTGCCGCTTGCCTCTTCTTTCTCAGCCTTTGCCCTTCGTGGAAGATTAAACAGACCAGGCTGGAATTTTCTTGGCAAAGAGAGACCGCAAAATTCTCCTTGAATAAGGGATGCGTTCCTGCAGGCTTAAAGGAGGCAGGAACTTATATTTAAGAGGAGTAAAATATAGGTGATTAGGATGGGGATAGGGATAGATAGTAGATAGATGGTAGATAATTGATAGATGGTAGGTAGGTGATATAGAGTTAGAGATAGATAGATAGATAGATAGATAGATAGATAGATAGATAGATGGATGGATGGATGGATGGATGGGTGGGTGGGTGGGTGGGTGGGTGGGTGGGTGGGTGGGTGGGTGGGTGGGTGGGTGGGTGGGTGGGTGGGTGGGTGGGTGGGTGGGTGGATAGATGGATGGATCAATGGATCGATAGATAGGGATAGGGATATAGGATAAATATAGGAATATGTATATATATGACAAGAGTATGTGTATGTATGTATGTATGTATGTATATATGTATATATTTAGTGTCACAACCCCTGGTAAGCCCCAATTATGGGAGGAAGCTAACTGCTTCCATCATCTGTCAATCGGCTCGTCACAAGAGTCCATCACGACAGAAACCCAGTAAGGGTATGGCTAGCTGATGAGAGCTATATAGCTTGAAATAGATCTATACTAGTCTCCCTTTATTTATTTATCAGCACAAATAAAACACAAATATAACAAAGGCAACAGTAAAAATATTGGGTTTCTGTTGTGACACTAAATATATACCTTCTTCCCTGGCTTCAGCTGATAAGGAGGAGACCTGTGGCATAATGGCTAAGACGTTTGCCTAAGATGCAATACAGCACAGGATCGAATCCCAGTAAGGGTATGGCTAGCTGATGAGAGCTAAATAGCTTGAAATAGATCTATACTAGTCTCCCTTTATTTATTTATCAGCACAAATAAAACACGTATATATGTATATATATATATACACATACACATACACAAACGTATGTATGTATGTATGTATGTATGTATGTATGTATGTATGTATGTATGTATGTATGAAGATAGGGACTCAGTGGCTAAGACGCTGAGCTTGTTGATCACAGGAAGGTCCGCAGTTGGAATCCTTAGTGCCATGTAACGGAGTGAGCTCCCATTACTTGTCCCAGCCAACCTAGCAGTTCGAAAGCATGTAAAAATGCAAGTAGAAAAATAGGGACCACCTTTGGTGGGAAGGTAACAGTGTTGCATGCGCCTTCGCCATTTAGTCATGTCAGCCACATGACCACGGAGACATCTTGGCTTTGAAACGGAGATGAGTATTGCCCCCTAGAATGGGGAACGACTAGCACATATGTGCGAGGGGAACCTTTACCTTTACCTTATGGATATAGGATATATATGGGACAAGAGTATGTATATGCATATGCATATATTCTTATGTGTATGTATGAAGATGGTATTGGGACTACCTATTGTAACTTGGTAGGTAATCTATCCTTGAAGAGTGTGTGTTCCTGCTACTTCCCTTGGATCTCTGGGTGGTTTTTGATACCATCAACCATGATCCCTTCTGGACTATTTAGAAGGGTTGGTCTTTGGTAACTTGTAATGGTTCCAGTAGGAATAGATCAGAAGACAGGATTAAAGGACTATTTCTCTGACACCTATGCTGCTGATCTATAATGTCCCAGATACATCTTGTCTACCATGCGACAGGAAATTTGCATTGGGAGGAATAAAGCATTCAGATCTTTGCACATGGTCTGTTTTATTGGATAGGTAAGTTAGAGTTAGACTGACAAAGTCTGAAGATAAAGGACACATACATAAATATCACAGGCCGGGATCCAAAAGATCAACATACTGTATGATCACAACCACGTGATCAAAGCCTCACTTTTTTGCGCATTAATCACATGGCTGTGACTGCTACCTTGACTTTCCTGAACTTGTTTCTCTGTGGACAGCCCTGCTATTTGATCTTTGCCACAGAAAATGCCATTGCTGCAGCTTTTAGCCACAGTGGCGCAGTGGTTAGAGTGCAGTATGTAGGTTACCTCTGCTGATTGCCAGGTGCCTGCAATGTGGCAGTTCAAATCTCACCAGGCTCAAGATTGACTCTGAAGATTCCATCTTTCCAAGGTTGGTAAAATGAGGACTAGCGGTGGTATTCAGCAGGTTCTGGCCAGTTCTGGAGAACCGGTAGTGAAAATTTTGAGTAGTTTGGAGAACTGGTAAATACCACCTCTGACTGGCCACACCCCCATCTATTCTCTGCCTCCCGAGTCCCAGCAGATCGGGATGAAATGGGGATTTTGCAGAAACCTTCCCCTGCCGCGCCCACCAAGCCATGCCCACCAAGCCACGCCCACAGAACCCCACTACTGAAGAGGACCCAGATTGTTGGGGGCAGTAGACTGACTCTGTAAACTGCTTAGGGCTGTAAAGCGGTATATAAGTCTAAGTGCTATTGCTATTGGTAAACCCAGTGGAGAGAATTGGGTTATGAAATATAATATTACAATAAGGGCAAGATATTTCTTAAATATGTTTGAAACAGAAAGAGAGGGGATAGAATTAAAGTGTTTTCTGCTTTCCTTTTCACATCCCCAGTTTAACCATTGCAGGGTAGCTTTGACAAAACTGCCTGGGTACAAATTGAGGAAATAAACAAAAAAATTGTACCATTTCAGCAAGCCACACATTATCTTTTGGTTAATCAAAAGCAGTGTTTTAAATGGCTGAAATGAAAGGAGAGCAGGAAGGAGTGTTTATATCAGCAATTGTCTACTGAAATATTGCAGTAGCTGATCCTGATCCAAATTAGAATTCTTCCTGATATGGAACTATGGGGATGGAATGTGATTTATTTATTCATTAACAATAATCCCCACAGGCAGCTTACTTCCCCACTCAGTACTGTGTAGCATAGTCAGATGGCAAATGTGCTATTTTATCATACGTGTGCTTAGCAAACTCTGCAAAATCAAACAGATTCACCTGTTCATAGAGTTGATGTGATCACATAATGCCTGGGGAAAAAGTGCGGGATGCTAAGTAAGATGATTATAGCCAGCTACTATGAAATCATTGTTAACAAGGGCACGAAAATGATAGTGTATGAAAATTAATAAATCATGTTCAGAGTACAATTATATATCTTGTTGTGCCTGACAGGTATCTTGTCCCACCTCACTTTTTACATGAAATACAAGCTAATGTACTCCAGCTTCATCCTTTTTTAAAAGGACGCCTTTGGGTCCCAAATAAACCTTATAAAGCAGATTAGAAAGTAAAAAGTAGACAACAATATTCCAGTGCTTTCTTTGCAAATTGGCCCACCAGCCCCATAAGCATCAGGCAAGATAAATGGTAAGGAAGGATTGCAGAGAGAATTTGGGAGATGGCATTAGAGAGATATCATTCTGGAAAATCCACACTTTGTAAAAACTTATGTCTTCCCATCAGTCATTTTATGTTGAGAGCCACAATATAGTCTCAAAACTGAGAGTCTTTGTTGAAGTCCATCATAATATATAATCTATACCCTGTTTCCCTGAAAATAAGATCTCCCCGGATAATAAGCCCAATCTGGCTTTTGAGCATATGCACTCAAATAAGGCCTCCCCCCAAAAATAAGCCCTCCCTGAAAATATTGCAACACAGCAGCAGCCATGAGGTGACCACACTCGCCGCCTCCTGCACCTCAAAAATAATAAGACCTCCCCAAAAATAAGGCCAAGTGCTTATTTCGGTTCCACCACAAAACCGCGGAGGACAAAATCGCGCTTGACGAAAGCGTGCATTTGACGTCATCACAGCGTGACGAAAACATCGCGCTGTGATCGAAAAATGTAAAAATAAAGCGAAAACCTTACCCTAACCCCCCCAAACCTAACCCTAAACCTAACCCTTAACCTAACCCTAAATGTAACCCTAAACCTAACCGTTAACGTAACGCTAAACCTAACGCTAACCCTTAACCTAACGCTAAACGTAACCCTAACGCTCTAAACCTAACCCTAATCCTTAACCTAACCCTAACCCTAAACCTAACCCTTACCTTTATGTGAATCGGCTTGGTTTAATTTTAATTTTATTTCAATTTTTAATTTTTTTCGTCGCGCTGTGATGACGTCACATGCGCGCTTTCGTCGAGCGCGATTTTGTCCTCCGCGGTTTTGACGGGTCACGCTTATTTCAGGGGTCAAAAGAAAATAAGACCCTGTTATTTTCAGGGAAACATGGGTAGTAATACCTATAAAGCGTAGGAATACACGAGATACATAGAACTGGGCAAACAGCAAATGTATCATGATACAGTAAGGGCTAAAATAGACATTTGCCAGTCCTATAACCAGCAGAGGACTCAGAGTATATTATGTTTCGTAGACAATTGATGGAGATCAGATGTCATCGAAAAGAATGTTCAGGATCCACATCCCACCACCGTTGCAGCTCATGGAGCCCTCCAGAGATTATATACATGCAGTCTCCACTCCTGAATTCTGGCGTGTGGGAATTCCTCTATGCATCATTATAAAGACATTTGGTGGTCACCACAGTTCAGCTATAATGACCCAGTATTTGGTAATATCTTTTGACACTGGGGTTAAATACTGCAGCTAACACTGCAATATCCATTTGTCTACCCTGGGCACATTGCAGCTATTCTTGTTGACAGCATCTGGTAAGTCAGCAACTAGATTTATTACAGCAAGACTATAAAGAGAAACAAAATATAACAGGTTAACATCATTTTGACAGGATATGAGAGGATAAGCACAAAAATAGAAGTTTCTAACAGACTTCTATTTGTGGCATGATAATACCAATTTTGCTTATTTATAGCATTTTTTTTCAAAAAAAAAAAGTGTGCAAGAACAATGTGGAAGTGCTTCTGTAGACAAATAAATTAACCTGTAAGTTTAAAAATAGCACATCTTTCCTTGGCTCCTGATCCTACTTTTGGACGGAAAAATGTTGAGCAAGATTTATGCATGCCTTATGCATAAAAAATATACAAAATCTCCTTTGAGTTGACTCTTAAACATCCAGCCTGAACATTTCTGGAGATTTCTCATCTAAGAACTATTCTAATTGTGTGTGGTAGAATTTGAATTGGGAATGACCATCTCTTTTTTAATTTGAAAGTCGACTTCTATTTAATGACAGCTTGTTGCAAATCAAAAACAGTCACATTTTTGTGAGATAGGTTGCCATCTAAATATGATACATAAACAAACAAATATAGAATAGAATAACAGAGTTAGAAGGGACCTTGGAGGTCTTCTGGTCCAACCCCCTGCCTGGCAGGAAACCCTACACCACTTCAGACAAATGGTTATCCAGCATCTTCTTAAAAACTTCCAGTGTTGGAACATTCACAACTTCTGAAGGCAAGTTCCACTGATTAATTGTTCTGTCAGGAAATTTCTCCTTAGTTCTAAGTTGCTGCTCTCCTTGATTAGTTTCCACTCATTGCTTCTTGTTCTACCCTCTGGTGCTTTGGAGAATAGTTTGATTCCCTCTTCTTTGTGGCAACCCCTGATTTACATCATCAGTTAGGACCACAGCAAGTGGGGGATTGGGCAAAGACCATAGTAGAAGAAGCTATCCATTGCATCTCATTTTGACACTGGCTTTATTCAGCTCCAGGCAACAAAGTAAGAAGAGGACAAACTGTTCTTGATCATGATGATTAGGTGCCACAAGACATCACTGACATAGATTTCCTCCATAATGAATTGTCCCTAACATGATCTTTCAGCAATTCCAACAGTGCACTCATGGCTACTATAACTGAATTTGTCCAACTTCCAGCCACTTTTCTCAGCATTACTGTCTACTTTAGAGAGTTTGATTTCATATAAAGTATCCAAAGTAGGATAATTTGAGCCTGGTTTTTTTTGTGTGCCTCAAATGAAAACTCTGGATAGATTTGCTCAGTGATTCCATTGTTGTTTTCTTGGCAGTCCATGGGGTTCTCAGGAATTTTCTCCAACACCAAATTTTAAAAGCACCAGTTCTCTTCTTGTCTTGCTTCTTCAAAGTCCAACTTTGGCTTCCACAGAGCATCACAGGAAATACATCAAAGTCTTAACTGATGGTTTGTACAGAGTCTTTGATGTGTATGTGATCTCTAGCTGATCTTGTCTAAGTAGAACTCTGAAATTGCTTAATAGAAAACTTCTTAAGAATATTTGTCTTAACCAAGTCATGATTTGTTTTCAAGAATAAATGTGAAATTTAGAGTATGCAAATTTAAAAAAAAAGACTTATATTCAGGGAATTATGTTCAGATATCATTTTAATATTTCATCATTGTTGTTACTTGTGAAGTCATATCCAATTCATTGCAACCCCATGGACAATATTCCTCCAGGCCTTTCTGTCCTTTACCAGCCTCTGGAATTCACTTAAGCTCAGTCCTACTGCTTCAGTGACTCCATCCAGCCACTTCATTCTCTGTCGTCCCCTTCTTCTTTTCCCCACATTCTTTCCCAGCATTAGGCTCTTCTCCAGTGAGTTCTTCCTTCTCATTAGGTGGTCAAAGTATTTGAGTTTCCTCTTCAGGATCTGGCCTTCTAAAGAGCAATCAGGGTTGATCTCCTCTAGAACTGACTGGTTTGATTGCCTTGCAATCCAAGGGACTCGCAGGAGGCTTCTCCAGCACCATAGTTCAAAGGCCTCAATTCTTTGGCGCTCAGCCTTTCTTATGGTCCAACTTTCACAGCCATACATTGCAATTGGGAAAACCATAGACTTGACTATACGCACTTTTGTTGGCAGGGTGATGTCTCTGCTTTTTAGTATGCTATCTAGATTTGCCATAAATTTCATCCCCAGGAGGAGGCATCTTTTAATTTCTTGGCTACAGGCCCCATCTGCAGTGATTTTGGAACCCAGGAAAATAAAATCTATCACTACCTCCATTTCTTCCCCATCTTTTTGCCAGGAATTGAGAGGGTCAGATGCCATGATCTTAGTTTTTTTTTAATGTTGAGTTTCAAACCAAGTTACATCATAGTTTACCATATACGTTTCACCCTGACACCATTAAAAGGCTAAAGTTATATCAATATGCAAAGATACATGGATCATTCATGTGACATTGATATTATAAATGTCCAGACAAAACTGTGGAAATTCTGGCCATCCTGAAAACCTGAGCCAATGAATTCTACTAGTTAATAAGCTGCTCCAGAAAAAAGTATTGAGAAAAATCATTGTACAGCACCTTCTGAAGCTTCAGGGTGGCTTCCTATTTGTGGGAATTCCTATATTATCACATCTCTGGTCTCTGGGATTTCCCTCTTCCCCATTCTTCCTGCTAAGCATCAGGCAGTTTAGCAAAAGAAATTAACACAGCAAAATGAAGAGTGAAGTGAAAAGCAGGGTATAAGTAGTCCTCAACGTTCGACTACAAGTGAGCACAAAATTACTGTTGCTGAGTGTTGAGTGAATTTTGCCCCGTTTTATTATCTTTCTTCATGGTTGTTAAGAACATCACCACAGTTGTTAAGCTAGTAACACAGTTGTTAAGTGAAGATGATTTCCCCATTGACTTTCCCTATCAGAAGGGCATAAAAGGTGATCACATGACCTTAGGACATAGCAACCGTCATCAGTATGAATCAGTTGCCTAGCATCCAAATTTTGACCGCATAATCATGGGGATGCTATAAAGGTTGTAACTGTGAAAAATGGTCATAAACCCATTTTTCCATTGCCCATGTAACTTTGAACGGTGAACTAAGTGAACAGCTGTAAGTTGGGGACTACCTGTAGCTGCATATAGAGCCAGTTCAGTCCAGGAGTTAAAGGACCATGCTAGAAGCCAGGAGACCATGAGTTTTAGTCCTGTCTTAGGCACAAAGAGAATATATGACCTAGGGCCAGTCGTTCTCTCAGCCTTAGGAGGAAGCCAATGGCAAACCACTTCCAAAACACCTGACCGAGAAAACTACAGGGACCAGTCCAGGCTGTTTTCAGGAGTCAACACTAACAGAAAGGCTCAAAGAAAAATCCCTTTATAATTGGCTATAATATATACTTACTAATATATTTGTTTGCCAATACCTTTTCCTCTGCCTTGGCTCTTTAAAATGCAAATGTTGTATGAAAAGAAATCATTCCTAGCTGTAAGATAGAACTTTTGCTTTCTCTTAAAGCTTAAGTACAAAACATAAATGCATGCCATCTGCGTAAAATGCTGCCCTAGCAACCAGTTTAAAATGATGGGACTAAGCAACTGATGTTTTTTTTTTTTAAAAAGCAATATATTGTTCAAAAAGAAAAAAATACAGAGAAAATGATAATATGTTCCAACTTTAATTGTAAAATCCCAGAAATTAACCATTTGTGTTATTTGTTTTCTTCCATGACAAAGTCCCTGCAGATTTTTGGCAAGGTTTCTCAGAAGTGGTTTGCTGTTGCCCTTCGGGGGGGAAAGGGCGGCATATAAATATAATAAATGAAATGAAATGCTTCCTAGGGCTGAGACAAAGTGACTGGCCCAAAGTCACCCAACTGCCTTTGTGCCTAAGACAGCATTAGAACTCCCAGCCTCCCAGTTTATAACCTGCTATCTTAAGTAGTTCAGCAAATTGGCTTTCCATCAGTTGTGAGTTGCAGGTGGTATGCCCCAGTACAGGCGTACCAGTGCTTGCCGGAGGCACCGGGTATCGTTCCAGTAAGGTGCTCCGGAGGGCCCACCCACCTGCCCGAGCTCCTTACCTATATTTGAGCTCTTTGGCACTTCCATGCATGTGCATGGCGCGCACAGCGCCTGTGTGAGGCTCCACTGAGCAGCTGGAGCATCATGGAGGCATCGCGGAGGAGTCATGGAGGTAAGGATGCATACGCGCTCTGCACATGTGTGCGTACATGCATGTGGGGGATGCTGAGCCCCGTTGCACTGTACTGGTTGGAACAGGATCTGGAACCCACCTCTGCTTTCCATCCATACTTATGAATGAAAAAAAACCCTGATGTAAAATTAACTCAGCAAACAAAATCATTATTCTGACACATACATTACTTGGCTCAGTCTAAGTCACGTAACATGCCCTCTCTTTATTAGATTAGATTAGATTAGATTTATTAAATTTATATGCTGCCCTTTTCCCCCGAAGGGGACTCAGGGCGGCTCACAACTCGAACCGTGGAGGGGGATACAAACAAGAAATTTAAAAAACAACAGCATAACAATATATAATTTAAAACTCACAACAGTCATACCATTCGAGACGGGGGCAACAACTCTTTAGCCCCAGGCCTGTCGGAACAACCAGGTTTTGAGGGCTTTGCGGAAGGCCTGGAGGGTGGTGAGGGTTCGAATCTCCACGGGGAGTTTGTTCCAGAGGGTCGGAGCAGCCACAGAGAAGGCTCTCCTCCGGGTAGTCGCCAGTCGACACTGGCCGGCAGATGGAATTCGGAGGAGGCCTAATCTGTGGGATCTAATCGGTCTAGTGGAGGTGATTGGCAGCAGGCGGTCTTATTAGGCAGAATGCTCTCTATTCTCAAAAGTGCAAAGGAATTTCAGTATTTTAAATGCTACTTCATAATTCACTAGCATGTACCTTTAAGTACCAATGTGTCCTTACATCTAAGCATTGCTCTTTTCAGACTTGGTGCACAATTGTGGGGTGTGTGTGTGTGTGTGTGTGTGTGTGTGTGTGTGTGTCTGTGTGTGTTCTGCTAGACTCAGCCCTACCTTGAAGAACAGTCAGTTGTTGCACCTGGGGCAGTGATGGGTTGCCAATGTTTTAACCACAGGTTTGGGCGCCCTCATGTGTGTGCTCGCTCACATGTGTAACACTTATGCGCATGCGCAGAAGAATCCAGGCGGTTGGGCAGAGTCTCCCACTGCCGCTACTACCAGTTCGAGCATTCTGGGCCAAACTGGGAGCAACCCACCTCTGACCTGGGGGTCTTTGTATAACTATGGCTTGGACACCAGTTATGCCCCTCCTGAACTGAGAGGTCTTGCTCATAGTCACTCATGCTTCAGTCACTTCCCAATTGGACTACTGCAACACACTTTTTCCATAGGACTATCCTTGAAGACCACCCAGAAGCTTCCATTGGCCAAGAATGCAATGATGCAGGTAGTTCTCACTCATTACTCTGGCTCCCAATAGGCTTCCAACTGTGCTGGTTATCACCTTTAAGTCACACATGACATAGAATCAGGTTACTCACAGGACTGTCTTGTCCCAAGAACATCTAACTGTCCCAATGCATTACCATAAGGAGGGCATACTCCTGATTCCTTCTTTTAAATACTGCCATCTCATGGCATCTAAGAACTTGTTGATGAATGCCCTTCTTTGAGAGGGCAAAAAAATCTATTTTTGTTATTATCTTTAAACCACATTTTGTAATAGCTTTGGTATGCCTCTCAAAGATCAAGGCCTTTGCTTCACGAAGTCATGTACCCTCACCCTAATCAAACATGAAAACTCACTGGTCAAATTAATAAAATATAAATTTCTGAAACAGAAGAACGGTCCTTGCTAAACAGTGTTTCAGTCCTTTAGTACAAGAATTTGACTACTTTCCTTACTAAAGTGCCACGTGCATTTGAGACTGTAGGCTACGTATAGCTCAAGTTATAAGATGGCGCTGCCTTATTCTTTATGGTTCCAGAACATTTGGATTCTTAACCCCTAGCTGATTGAAAGTTCTGTTCATGTGCCCAGTGGGTAGCTTTTGAAATTCTTTTGCATGTTCCATGACCCTCCTGATGCTCTCCAATCATCTATAACTGCTGCCATATGCAGCCCGTAGCTTTTGCACGCATCTGCAAATGTTCAGAGAAATGACATTTGGGATTGCTGCAGAAAGCCCAGTCCTTTGCAATGGCTTCCCATGATCATCTGAAAGCAGTTACCCAACTGATCTGTGGTTGTTAGCGCAAGAAAACAGAAGTTACTGGTGATATAGTCAGATCTTAGATTTGCAGAGTTTTACCAATGTTAAAAACTTACTGAAGAGAAGGTACAAGACCAACAAGGGGTCAAATTTGCCTATAAGCCTGAGCTCCTGCCTCTGGCAACACTTAAAGGCTTCCCTGCCAAGGTTTCATCATACTATGTGATTTTGAGAATCTCTTCTGGAACTAATTTTTTAGGAAGTTTACCCCCTGGAATATCTGGCCATATGCTTAGAATGAAATTCGAGTTGGTCTTGTGGATACTAGAATTGACTTACATATGATAAGAAATGTTGTGTTCCTCTGCGGATTTCAGTCGCTGCAGAAAAATGGAATTTGTTATAGGAGATTTATCTTGCTTGTTAACTAGCTTTTCTATACACACATATTGGGTGGGAGGTGTTTTTGTTATTAAGTTGCAAAAAGTTCCATTAATGCATCCTGTCTTATTTCCAGTACACATAGAGGAATGAGCTTTTTGAAAAAAAAGAGCATCATTTAGATCAGGGGTGTCAAACTCAATTTCATTGAGGGCTGCATCAGGGCTGTGTCAGGGGGCTGGAGTGGGCATGGCCAGCTCGACATCAGTCATGTCAGGGGCGCCTGTGATGGCCCGAGTACTCTAACAGTGAAAGTGGCCTCCCAGGCTCCGTTTTTGGCTGCAATGGTTTCCTGCAACCCTCTGCCAGTGAAAACGGAGCTCGGGAGAGCCCTCCTGAACTCCATTTTTCCTGGCAGAGGCACTGTGGGCTGGTCCTTCTCTGTTTCCAGGGCAGCCCCACAGGCCAGATCTAAGCACCCCGCAGGCCAGTTTTGGCTCCTGGGCCTTGAGTTTGACACCCCTGATTTAGATGATTTTGTATTTTCACCATTTATCTTTGTGGTTATTTACCTCCCTCCCTCTCTTTTCTCATCTGTATCAAATTTTAGCATCCATAAAGTAATCTGCAAACTCACATACAAACTGCCCTCATTTCGGGACTTCTTAGAATAATTAACTCTGGAGTATAGATTTTGCTATGTCTTGTTTGTGAAGAGATTAATTGATTAATCATTGTAAAATAATAGAAATAACCTTTCAGAAATAAACTTTCTATTATTTCAATTTTTGCTGAATGTGCTACTTGTACTTCCCAAAATATTGAGAAAACAATAAAAATTGCAATGCCCAGAAATTGACTGATATCACTTCCAATATTAAATCTTAATACTGCCGGACCACAGTAAATCACATTGCAGAAATGCACTATACATTTATCCAAAGTATCTAGGAGAATGGAGAGAAAATTATGGAATCATAGACTTAGATGTCAACCCCTTATTGGTTGAAATAACTCAAAGTAAAGCATTCCCAAGCCATAGCTATTTAAAATATGCTTGAACATATCCAGTGTAGGGTCTCTGCGGTTAACTGATTCTTCAACTTGCTGTTAGAGAGGTTTTCTTTCTTAATGTTCAGTAATAGAAAGGAATTTTTTTGCATGTTGGCTATGATTCAATTTTCTAGTATAAAATAGGACAAAAATGTCTGAGGGATTAATGTATCATTATTACTATCTTAATAAGCACTTTGATAGAAGGTTGCATAGACAAAGGAGATTTGCTGCTAGGACAATAACATAATACTTCTGCTTCATGTAACGTAATGTGCTATGAAAACCATGGATAGACTGAATGAAGTTGGCCTTCTTTTCCATCTTATCCCAATCAAATGTACAGAATGGGCATTGATCTTAGCTATTAAACTGACATACCCACTGAATTTTAGAATATTAAAATGTGCTGATTTTCAGATGTAAGAGGCAAAAAGTCCCTTAAAGTGTCAATTGGACAAAAAAACTGGATTTTATTTTCTTTCTCTTAACTTTTTATTTACACTGGTAGAAAACTGCTAAGGAACTGAAATGTGAATCCATCTGTTAGAGTTAATTGTACCTTAATCCATAAAACTCCACATCTGTGAAATAGCAACCTACCACATAGAAATCCAGTTTTGTGGATCTGTGCCCCTTATGTTTCCTTTTCAGCTCCAATGAACCATAGAAAGGGGGAACAGGAATGGAATATTTGTTGCAGTTGATTTGCTGTTGTACACATTCTGCTTTTTTTTTTTAAAAAAAGAAGCTCTTTTACTTCCTTTTAATACACTCACTAGAGAACTGAGAGAGCTGAAAAGATACCACACACAATCACTTCATTAAAAAAAAAATCTTTGGAGAAAAACTGATTGCTTCCACAAGGAAAGGGGAAACGATTAACTATTTTATTGGCTTCTTTCCTGATACAGTTAAAATGTGTAACATATTGTAGGAATAAGTCCATGTATATGTTAATTGAAAAACAAATTGGCTTTCGCAAAAGCATATTGGGAATACAGGTAATGTTGTATGGTCACTGTTTAGAACTACTGATTTTAAAAACGCGATATACAGGTAGTTCTCAACTTACGACCACAATTGAGCCCAGAACTTATGTTGTTAAGTGAGACATTTGTTAAGTGAGTTTTGCCCCATTGTAGGATCTTTCTTGCTACAGTTGTTAACTGAACCACTGCAGTTGATTAAGTTAGTTAAGTGAATCTGGTTTCTCCATTGATTTTACAGGACACAGCAACAGTCATAAGTATGAACCAGTTGCCAAGGCTCTGAATTTTGATCACATGGCCCTAGGGATGCTACAAAGGTCACAGGTGTGAAAAACAGTCGTAAGTCACTTTTTTCAGTGCGGTTGTAACTTTCAACAGTCACTAACTGAACTGTTGGAAGCCGAGGACTACCTGTACTTTCATATTTTTACTAAAAAGAAATTCAGAGAGATTTTCATCAAAATGAGAAAGCAATGTTGCATGATAAAACAAGTTTCATTCTTTTCATACATTCCTCCAACATCACAACAAAGGTACAAAAGTAGATCAAATGCACACCACATTTGAAACTCTTACTCCCACTTGCAGATGGCTCTGGTTTCCTGTAAAAAACACTAGTAACACAACCAGATTGGGGATTTTTATTTATTTTTCGTTATTTACATATGAAATTTAGAAACTGCCCATCTCATTCTGGGCAGCATACAATTAAATACAGCAAAATATACCACATCCTTAACAGAATTAAAATCCAATAACGAACTTCCATAAAAACCAAATGAAGGAACAGATGTCAGAAATAACTTTTAACATAATAAAATGCAGAAAAGGTTCTTTAACTGAACACTTTGTAAAACCCCAGAATTAAGGATGCCCTTCTGATAGTAGTACAATAACCTTATCATGGAGGTGAAGGGACTTGAAATCCAATAGATTTGGAGGATGATAGATTAGTGGGAGCTAAAATAGTAGAATGTTTGCTTTGTAAGTCTTAATTAGGAGGCGAGGCTACAAAATGGTTGTTGAACATCTGTGGGGCTGTCTATCCAAGCCAGATTCTGCCCTTACACTCTGAATAATTAGAGAACACCTGTTAATGGTTCGTACATACTAAGAAATATAGGAGAGGGTTTGAAAATAAGCATTCTCTATGGCAGGGCTGTCAAACTCCCGGCCCATGGGCTAGACGTGTCACAGGTTGGCCACACCCACCCCATTTTAGCAAGGGGGAGGAGAAATCCCAATATGTCACATGATGCCACCATGAGTTTGACACCCCTGGTCTATGGGGTTCCCCCCAAGGAATAGTTTATGCCCAAGGCAAGATCTCTTCTTCTCTCTTTCTCTCTTTCTGTGTTCTTACCACTTTCCAGAAAATGGCTGTTTTGGAAACCTTTTAGTCCTAATTGGTAGGAAACATGGGCACCGGGGGTGTTTTTCTAATTGTTAATAAAATATTTAATATAATTTTTATAGTCCTATATTTCTATGGCTTCATTGCTGCAGTGTCTCATTTCTGTTCCTCTCTTTCTACTACCTAGGATCTTTTAAGATTTCAAGCAGTTTAAAACATGTATAAATATTCAGTCTTTATGATGGGAAACAATCTGTGTGGGGATGGAGGTTAAAGATGTGATTTAATATTTTTGTTAACAGATAAACTGTGAAATAGCTTCTCACAACAATCCCATGCAGTGGGTTGGGATCAGAGGTGGTATTCAGCAGGTTCTGGCCAGTTCTGGAGAACCAGTAGTGGAAATTTTGAGTAGTTTGTAGAACCGGTAAATACCACCTCTGATTGGCCCCACCTCCATCTATTCTCTGCCTCCCGAGTCTCAGCTGATTGGGGGTGAGGGAATGGGAGTTTTTCAGTATCCTTCACCTGGAGTGGGATGGGAATGGAGATTCTACAGTATCCTTCCCCCACCATGCCCACCAAGCCATGCCCACAGAACTGGTAGTAAAAAAAATTGAATCCCACCACTGGTTGGGAAGTGAAAGTGTGACTGAGCCAAAGTCAACTTGCTGGCTCCTGAGCTCGTGGTTTGCCAGTTTTTATTCCAGTACATTAATGAACAAATTTCAATGGCACCATTATGGTTGTCATTGTAGAAAATTAGCACCCACCCCTCTCCTAGAAGAATGAAATATTCTGAGAAGTATTAAAAAGGCAGAATATTATATTTCCCTGGATAGGAAATTGAGGAACATACTCTTAGAGCCAGAAAGCAGTCCCCACCTTTCTTGATGGCCCTCAGCAGATGTCAGCACTTAAGAGATAAAGAGCTTCTTTAGACCTAGGTAGTTCTATTCGCAAGAAAATTCCCTGCAACAAGGTCTGAACAAAGGTAGGATTAGCCCTCAGCCACAATAGGAATTGCCCAACAAGCCCCTTCATTGTGTCAGCAGACCAAGCTTAAACCAAGCTTGGCTCAGACAATCTACAGAGCCAGCTATGACTCCCCTACAACAGTCAATAGAGTAAATGTTCTTGCACAGGAATAGGACGTTCAAGTGCAAAGTCCAAGAGAAGGTATAAAAACCCATCTCTCAACTCCATGTGGTCTGCTGCATCAGGATCATGTGCTTGATGGTTCTGCTTTCAGGGGTGGATTCCAGATTCCGTTCCAACCAATATGGTTGGAACGGCCCTGGCTTTACCCACATGGACGCATGCGCATGCATGCACATGTGTGTGGTGCATGCATGCATCGTACTTGCCTATGATGCTTCCGCAAGCCTCCGCAATGTTCCAGCTGCTCGGTGGAGCGTCACGGAGGCGCTGTACGTGCCATGCACATGCGCATAAGTGCCCAAGGCTTAAAGGACAGGCAAGGAGCTCGGGCAGGTGGGCCCTCCAGAGCACCATACCGGAATGATACCCAGTGCTCTAGGCAGGCTCCGGTACACCCGTAACGGGGCGTACCGCTTGCAACCCACCACTGTTCTGCTTCATCTTTCCAACCAGCCTCCATGTTTCCAGTGTCTTTCTCCCGGCTTGGAACTGAATCAGATGGATATTTCTTCCAATACCATCTTAACTTTTTTGACCACGCCCTCTTTTCAGTGGAGAAAAGAAATGAAGAAAAATCATATATTGGCATAGGATTCAAGGAGAGAGAGAAAAGTGGAAGCTTTTCTCCTCTACCTCTTGGGATCTTAAAAATGTTCTGCTTACAATCATAGAGTCAATCCAATGACACTGCTATTTGTAATTAAGTTAATACAATTTAAAGAGAAACATGCTCTTTTGAATGTGGCAAAGTCCATTGCTCCAACTAACTTTATTCAATGTAAATCTGGGCTTACACAGTGTAATCCAGACAATTTTACTACCTTGCAAATCTTGCTCATTCCTAAACAGGCTGAAAAATTGGCCCCTTTATGGCAAGACCCCTTCTCAGATGTCATCGCTTGACAGAACTAATTTAACTCTGGAGCCTGCTTTGGTCCCATTATTTGATTCTCAATTCAGAGGAGCATTTTAAATGAGAGACATAAAAGACAATCCCTTGCCTCCCAAATGTGTTTACTACTTCCCTGTGTCAGATTTACAACATACAGAGGTAGAAAACCTTTTTGGCAGCGCATGATTAGTTTCTGGCATCTTTGCAGAGTGCTGGGGTAGCTGACCTTGCAATTCCTGCCCCATTATAATTTTTTCCCCTTTAACACAAAAGAGAGATCAGATGCACAGCTGCTGTGAATTAGGAGAGATCTCTTGAAGAGCCTGTCTTTAGTGTATTTTTTCAATCACTTATTCTTCCTCCTGGAGGAAGGCATCTGTATGAACTTCCAAACACATTATTGCTAGGTAATAGATAATTATCCGGCAACTAGGTGTGAAGGGCAACATCAAGATGACAAAAGGGGAGTCACAATTGCTGATGCCAACAGTCATTACCTTAACATTGTTAATTCAGGGTTGGTTGTGCCTCCAGTTTATTTAGAGTTCAGTACAATCCTGTATCTAGGAAAGCAACTTCCAAAATTTTCTTTGGCTTCCCTATTTTTTTTTCTATAGCTCAGAAAAAGAAACCATCTAAATGTGACAGCGAGCTCCCACTGGTAGCTGCTGTCCAGATTCTCCAATGTTGGCTTTTGTCTTGTAAATATTGATAGTTGTTTAATAATGATTTTATGTACTCCCTTTTCCATAAGACTGAAAGAAGTTTACAAAGAGGAAGAAAATACAAGCAATAAAATTAGGAGTAAACAATATCTTATCTATATGGGTCACTGGGAATTAAAAATGACTTGATGGCACATAATCATAATTATGTGATATCCCATATAATACCCAACTATCTATTTAACGGGCATCATAGATGCCATTAGTTCCCAAACACCCAGAGTAGAAGATTCTGTGAAATGTGATGAGATTCAGAGTGTCCAAAACCTGGAGAACAGCTACAAAAAAAGCATGTCGACATGTCCCTATATCCTTGACTTAAATGACATCAGGACCTTCAGTAAAATATCTTTCAGAGCTCTGTTTAAGCATAAACCAATTAATCTTTGGTTTAGGATCTCAGAAAATTTCAGATTTCATTTGCTACAGTCTTATTACAATAAACTATCTGAAAGCTTCCAATATTTGAGGGGCTGTCACAGAGACGAGGGAGGGTAAATCTATTTTCCAAAGCACCTGAAGGCCAGACAAGGAATAATGGATGAAAAATCACCAAGGAGAGATTCAACCTAGAAATAAAGAGAAATTTTCTGATATTGAGAACAATCAACCAATGGAACATCTTACCTTCAGAAGTTGTGGGTGCTTCATCACTGGAAGCTTTGAAGAAGATACAGGAAAGCCATCTGTCAGAAATGGTATAGGACAGGGGTGTCAAACTTGTGGTTCACGAACCGGATGCGTCATGTGCTGGCCCCACCCCCACCCGGTTTAGCGAAGTGGGGAAAAGTCCCAATACATCACGTGATGCCGCTATGACCACGAGTGTGACACCCCTGGTTAGGGTCTCCTGCTTGAGCAGGGGTTTGGACTAGATGACCTACAAGGTTCCTTCCAACTCTGTTATTCTATTATTATTCTACTCTAAAGTCTCTATTGTAGAATTCTCACTTAGCAGATTAAAATATGCTGTGTTTCTATATACATTCCAACCCTCAATTCAAAGATGCCCTTCCATACACAATGACAGTGTTAGTGGCATTCTTGTCAAGTACAATTCTTGCACAGCATTATTCTCTGTTAGCACTTGTCAAATACAGCCTCTAGGTCTGCCTCCATTGGAGCACATAGGGCAAGGCATATCTTGTCAAGAAGAATAGTTCAATAGGTATCCAGGAGCCAAATCACAAAGCTTTTTTTAAAATGCATTTTGAAGTTGAGCCAGCAAAAAAAGCATTAATCAATGCTGCAACTGAAGCCTATGTGTTAAATGGCTAAATCTACTACTTCTGGTTAGATGGCCAACTCATTGAAGCTTTCCAGATGCTTTCAAAGGTTGAACACAATGTAACAGCCTAACCATACAACATCAAGGACATGTGTAACACATGCTACCTGGTCCCAGCTTCTACCTACTGTCCAAGCAGAGGATCCAAGAAGATCCCCAGATTATGGTACTTCATATGGGGAGAGTGTGTCTTCAAAAAAAACTAACTCTGAAAGTAAAATAGAATCAAATTTATCACTGGCAAACAGTCTTTCCATCTGGATTTAATATGATTTTCTTTAACCTTTCTAGCTCCACACAGTTTTCAAATACTTGGCCAAGATTTCCATACCCTCCTCATCTCTTCCTGAAATAGTGATATAAAATTGATTATATTCAGTACAAGTGATGATATTTACCAAAGGCCAACGGGTAACCTCTCGCAGTCTTATATAAGTATTGGAAGCACAGAAAAGATGGTAAAATCCTGTGACATTCGCTCAGATGTTGTCCATGGGCATTAAAGGAAGCTGCCTGGTAATGAAGGAGCAAAACAACAATGAGGGTTATAATAATGTACAGAAGATGTGCTATATTTAGAACAGTTCGTCCTCATCTAATGTTTAAAAATGCCCCAGATGAAGCAGTATGTCAAATTTGTACCTCTCTAAAAGCAAACCTGCAAACAAGTTGAATTAAATAATAAAAAATTACAAAAAATTAGTGTACACATCAAATCAAACTACTAATCTTACACACCTAAATTAACTCTGAAAGCTTACCTTCTAAAAGGACTTTTTAAAAAATCTTACATTATTTAAGTTTTGAATCCATTATTACTCCAAGATAGTATATTCACAATTCATAGTTCTTTATATGGTATATAACTCTGTTATTTTTTTTTTAGTCATTTAGTCATTTATTTGACATTTATAGGCCGCCCTTTTCCCTGAGGGGACTCAGGGCGGCTTACAATTAATAGGAAGGGAGTGCAAGACAAAACACAAGAAAAAAAATGTGAATAAAAAAATAAACCAGTAAAACACAACATTCATTCAGCATTCGGGTGGGGCGAGGTTAGGGTCTTATCCCCAGGCCTGACGGGATAGCCAGATCGTGAGGGCTGTGCGGAAGGTCTGGACGGTGGTGAGGGTGCGAATCTCCATGGGGAGATCGTTCCAAAGCGTCGGAGCTGCAACTGAGAAGGCTCTCCTCCGCGTAGTCGCCAGTCGGCACTGACTGGCGGATGGAATTCGGAGGAGGCCTACTCTATGCGATCTGATGGGACGAAGGGAGGTAATTGGCAGAAGGCGGTCTGCCAATTTATAAATTATGTTCTTAATTCTTCTATTTATTGCAGGGTTATCAAACTCTTGGCCCATGTGCCAGATGCATCATATGCTGGACACGCCCAGTTTAGCAAAGAGGGGGAAAGTCCCAATATGTCACATGATGCCGCCGTGACAACACGAGTTTGACACCTCTGATTTATTGTTCTTTTTCTCTACCAGCAATGATCAGCTGTGATTAATTTCTTGCTTTGACTAAGTTATGAATGAGAAAGTACATCAGATTATTTGAGTATGTTTTATAGTGAAGAAGAATTAATAATGTTAATTACTGAATTATTATGACTGTCCTGTCAGTACATTGTATCGGTTTTGCCTGACTAAGAAAGTAAAGATCATATACTACTTTGCATCATTTGAAAAAGCCATCATAATGGGGAAAGTATTGCCCGTTTGTGAACATACTTATTTAGATTAAATGATGACAATATGGATGATAATTCAGGATCTATGTCTACTGTTGAAGTACTAAAGCCACAAAATCTTGTTTGACTAACTTTTGTAAAGTTGTAAAGTTGTTTTATCATTTTTTTCCATGTGAAGTACCGCATTTTCAGGAACTATTCACTGAAACTTCACTTTTTGAAGCTGAATAATTGAATATGATAACAAAATTTGTGGAGGAGGTCAGCATATTGATATCTATGATTACCAGTATGACAGGATGTCATGTAGGACCATGATATTTGAAAGTCATTGGACTGGAGAGGATAGAACTAAAAGTTTGGAAAACCAAATGTGTATTTAAAAATGCAGAGCAGGAAATGAATATCAATATATAAAAATGGGATGGTGTTTGGGAAGCTGTTCCATGCAGGGACATCTAAACAGAAGAGTTTAAAAAGTCAAGATAATAGCCATGTTAGTATGATTGAAACCCTGCCCTGTTCATATGCATGGCAATGTGATATATGTAAAAACTACATGGGGCTTCAACCACAAGATTATAGCTACCATTTTGACTTTTCTTATGCAGATGCTCAATTCCATGAAAGCTGTTAATTACACAAATGTCTTTTATCAAATAAAGGTATGAAAGATAATTATATTAGAATTCATCCTAGCTGTACAGTTTGAATTAAAAGTTAATTCTGAGTTGGAAAGAACCAACTGAAAAGCAGCTTAGAATATCATCAACATGGTTGAAATGTAATTCAAGATGGTTAATGTTAGGTAAGCTCCCCGTTAGGAGAATGACTGCACACTGAGAAGCATAGTGAGAGTGGTGTGGAAGAACGCATAAACCAGCATACGGAGACACTGAATTGTAAAACAGATAGTATCTTACTTCTGTAAAAATAGACGAATGCAGAGTCCAAGTCATACATGGTTAAGACAGTCAGTCATCAACGTTCTCAGTTAAAGGGTGATCCATCAAACACAGTCCAGTATCATATAATCAGTTCAGCACACAAAGTCGCTAACAGTAGCAAAACTCACAGTAATTCACGCTGAGCAATACACGACACATCTACAAGCAGTATCCACCGATCAGCATCTAACAAACAGAGAGCTAACAGTCATTCTGGCTCTATCTTATGGCCACTTGAGGTAACAGCAACCAATCACATTTACAGCAGTACTTAAAGATACACTATTATGGCTTATATATTGCTAACCCAACTGTTAGACTACACTCCTAACAGTTAGCATTTGTAAAGATATATCTAAGACAAAAGATTCTTGCTCTAGATTCAGTCTATTTCAACCTGGAGTGCTGGCTTGTTTTCATCTTGAGGATAAACCTTTAATGAATTCAGTCCAAATTTTGATAGAGATCTATTTCCCCAAATTTTATTGATTGTAAATAACGCACCATATTCTCATGATTAAAATTGAGCCAAAATTAACTATTTTAACATTGCATAAATAAGAGCACTTGGCTAAATAATGTATTTTCAATTATTTCATGTTTTCCAATTATAGATATTTTTCTGTATTTTTACAAGATATGATAAAGTTATCCTAGAATAAATAGCGAGTGGGATGTTTCTAATTTCCATAAGATATTAAAATAAAAATTACTAGCACAAATTAATTCTTCTCCATTTGATTGAATCTCAATGTAAATAAGTCTATCCATTAATCAATCTAAGAACATAATTAGATTGGTAGATCCAGCTAATGTAGCAACTTGTGCTCTGCAGTGGGCCAGCAGATGCCTTGGGAATCCTACCCAAATAGGCTGCAAAGTCAACAACCATTTCATGTCCCAAAGGTGCCTTTTCAAAAGGCAACTGAACTTACGTTGTTTTTGCTTGAAGATGTTTAGCTTCTCAGCCAAGTTCTGGACTGAAGAAGCTTCCTGGATGAGAAGTGAAATGTCTTCAAGCCAACACGAAGAAAGTCAAGTTGTCTTTTGAAAAAGCACCTTTGAGACAGCCATAATCTAGAATGACTGAGAATCTCCATAGACAACCATTTCCTGTTGTCCTTAAATTTCCATTAGGGGTTAGATTAGAAATTTGCCAAGCACTGAATTGTTTAGCAATTGTCTAGTATGTCTACGGTGATTCTCAGTCATGCAGGTCATGGTTGTCTCAAAGGTGCTTTTTCTAGAGGCAACTGGACTTTCTGGACTTTCCAGAAAGTCCAGTTGCCTCTAGAAAAAGCACTTTTGGGACAACTGTCCAGCATGCTTGCCTATCAGAAAGTGACTGCCATAGATTATGAAGCATCAATTGTGAAATATTTACCCTACTCAACCCATCAAGATATTTTTCTCCAACACATGAAGCCATTTTACTACTCCTTATAGTTGTTCTTTTTCAGGGTAAGTGGGCTCACTTCCAAATAACATATGGGATCTATTTGAGTGGCAAAGATATTCTTGAAATAAGGATTAATGTTGAAAGATTGAGCTTTTGTTTTTGAGCATGGCAGCTTCTCATTATTAATTAAAATAATTCAGTGTAAAAAGTCCTCGGGCCAGGAACCTCATATATAGAAAGGAAGATGATTGCAAGCATACTGTACCATATTACCATCCCGTCCATGTTGGGGATTCTAGTTTTCACTTCTTGAATTAAGTGTTGATTTGAGTTATTGACTTGATACTTCTTAGATGTTTTTCTTAACTTTTTTTCTGTTCTGTTATTGTCAAATAATTCCTGCTATTGAAATAGGGATGAATAGCATCATTCATGGAACAATTCTGGTAGATTTACAATAGATATTGGATGCTGCTGTGTTCAGAGCATATAGAGTAAAGCTGCTTTAGAGGAATTATCCATGTTCACCACTCTTGATCCTCAGGCCAACTGTAAAGCATCCAGATGTCTATGAGATGTGATGCCCTCACAGTCTCCAGGGGACTGTCTGTGTTCGACTTTTGTGCTTCCTAGCAGGTGGTTACCAAGCAACAATGTGGCTTCAGAATTTTATTTTTTCATCAACTGGGTGGCTGTATTAATCACAGATGCTGCTTTTAAGGAGGAAAAGAGAAAAGCCTAGAAAGGAAGATAGTATTTGAACAGATCTAGTAGGAAGAAATTATTCACAGGGCCATGATAAGACTGTTTACATTTGGAAGTGATGAAGGACCATATGGACTCCATTAGGACCATTTCTTCCAGTCATTATAAGATGAGACTCAAAGATCTTCATCCTATCTTTTATAATATTGCACATAAAGCCATTTGATGAAACATTTTCTATTCACTTCCTCAGAGCCAGAGAGGAGTTTGGAAATGACCAACGTATACATGCATAAAATAAGGGGAGTCAAACTGAAGGCCTGGGGGCCAGATCTGGCCCACGAGTTGCTTAGATATGACCCATGGGGCTGCCCTGGAAAGAGTGACGGATTGGCCCACGGTGCCTCTGCCAGTGAAAACAGCCCTCCTGAGCTACCGTGTGTGGCCCTCCTGAGCTCCATTTTTGCTGGCAGAGGGTTGCAGGAGACCATTGCAGCCAAAAACCGAGCTTGGGAGCTTGTTTTCTCTGGCAGAGTGCTTGGTCCACCACAGGTGATGTCAAGCTGGCCATGCCCACATTGGCCACCCCCACTCTGTCCCCCCAAGGTCAAACCAACCGTCAATGAAATTGAGTTTGACACCCATGCATAAAATAGAAAGATGCGCCCTCCCAACTCTTTATTATGGCATTGTAAAAATCCAGTTTGACACATTACATGTGCACTGTTTTAGTTTGGATTCCAAGTGTTTCAGTCCCCTTATTGGTTTTGCAGAAAATTGCCGCATAACTATAATTAGTATTCAGTGCAGAATTTCTTTTCTTTTTGGTCCCTGTTGTTCTCCTTGGGTTTATAATAAAACCCTTTCTCTCTCTAGCTCTGCATTATTTCCATGTGTAAAAGGAGCCTGATTCTGCATATGTGCTGCTTGTTCCTGACATGGTGCTAAATATATCCAACTAGATTAAGCAGATCTGCAACATCTGCAGCTGTCTCTCCTACACGATTAGAAGGTCTGTTCAGAACTGCTTCCCATACTTTTCTGTATTGGAAGAGTGGAGAACCCGTGACCAGATGTTGCTGCACCTCTTGGGATTGGATTGGTTTGACTGAGATACTTGGGAATGATAATTGCAAGGATTTTGCTACACCTTTTGTTTAATACAGGGGAAGAGACATTAAGTAATAAAATGGCTGTACCGTCCGATGACGGTAATCGCATGTTGACTATATTTTATGCTTTTTAATTGTTTTTAATGTTTTGTACTGTGTGTGTACAAAAAAAGGGACATGGTGGCTCAGTGGCTAAGATACTGAGCTTGTTGATCAGAAAGGTCGGCAGTTCAGTGGTTCGAATCCCCAGCACCGCGTAACGGAGTGAGCTCCCATTACTTGTCCCAGCTTTTGCCAACCTAGCAGTTCGAAAGCATGTAAAAATGCAACTAGAAAAATAGGAATCCCCTTCGGTGGGAAGGTAGCAGCGTTCCGTGCGCCTTCACCATTTAGTCATGCTGGCCATATGACCATGGAGACGTCTTCGGACAGCGCTGGCTCTTCGGCTTTCAAACGGAGATGAGCACCACCCCCTAGAGTTGGGAACGATTAGCACACATGTGCGAGGGCAGGGGTGGGTTGCTTCCGGCATTACTGCCAGTTCAGTACATGCACAATTTTGCGTGTGTGCCAGACATGCACTCTGCACATGTGCACAGTTGCCCAAAAATAGATCTGCGCATGCACAGAACCTTTAAAAAGGAAAAAAAACACATGCCGTCCTGACCGGAGAACCAGTTTGGAGGCATGGCAGGCCTGGGTCTGCATTTTGTTGTTAATTTTCTTGCTGAGATTATAGTTTCTTTATGATTTTCAGATGTATAATTTCATTTTACTGCAAATTATTTTAATGTGTTGTAACTCCTTTAGCATGATTTTAATCAATGAACAGTGAGTTAGAGATTTCATAAATAAAGTAATGTGTCCTGCTGGTTTAGACTAATAATTCATCTAAATCAGCATCCTGTATCCCACAGGGGTTGCTAGATACTGTTGAAAAGCCCAAAAGCAGAGTAGGAAGGCAATTGGTCTCTTTCGTTATTGTCCTATAACAGCTGGAAACCAGTCACATGCTGTGGTCTCTGAAGCTAGAAGAAGCAGGTGTTGCATGGAGCTAAATGAGCTGCTGGCGGCAACAGAATGAACTGCACCACTTAGACTACGAGTGGAAACAATTTGTTGTCTATGCTCTACTGCATTAAATATTCCTTGCAGACAGAGCACTTTGTATGGCTTTTTAAAAAAATGAATCGTGACCCATGCAAAAGTGATGTATGGAATTCTATTGTACATGGAGATCCAATCCATCTTTAGTGGTGGCTCATTTCCAAATAACTACGTGTAATTTGCATCCGTGGAATTACTCTGATTCAATTCAAAAGAATGCCTTACTCCACACTACGAATTAGATTCTGTAGGGCTGAGGGTAAGCAACTGGAGAGGCCTCCAGTACCTAAGTACCTAGAGCTTAGCAATGACCAAGCTTAGCAACTTCTCTGTTGACTACATTGCCCCAGGAATGCCATCAACCCTCACAGCAATGGAATGACTGACTCCAAAAACTATGTAACTCCCTTGAAAGCTGAGCCTGGCCCCCACCATTTCTGCTTTCAGAAAATCTATAAAGGCACGTTTCGTTGTTAAGTAATTTTAATGCTTACTTTATTGATAGTTCTAATTGGTTTTTAACTGCGTGCATTCCATCATTTTCATAGCTGCCTTGAGTACTCATCAAAACAGAAGTGTGGAATAATAACGCCATATTTATTTATAATCTTTTTAATTTAAAGGGCAATGCAAAGATGTGGCACCAGCCCCTTTTATACAGATTCACTGGGCACAGAGAAGCAGGCTTATTTTTCTGCCTTGGTTGCAGTGAGCTTTACTCAATAATAGATGTCATATGTCCCAGATTTTCTTCACATCTGTTCTAATTGACATTCCATGGGCTTTGATGCTCTGAACTCTAAAAAAATAATCAAGGGAATGATCTATTTGTTTTAAAAGGAAAAGAGACATTTAGGAACAATGGTGGCCACTGGAAGCCATGTATCTCCAGCAAACTGGAAAATTAGCTGAATGCACTCAAGAAACAATCTAGATCTATCAGATGACTCAGATCATTTTAGCCTGTTCTCCAACTCTGAAAAAGTGTATAGTAATCTAAAACTAACCAGGGTGTGATCTGCCATGACAGAGGTTTCTTTCATTGTGAGTGTCATGGCACCATCGGAGCCTGAGTTTGAGGAGGAAGAGGACGAGACAGAGATAGGGCCAACAGAGGAATGACCGGAGGGGTAGGATGAGGCAGTCCTAGGTCCCTCGCCCATGGGAAGGGTCACCAACAAGGGAGAGGGGGCACAGGAGGACCAGGCAAGGGGGAAAGACAGGGCAGACAGTGGAGCAGAGGAGCAACAGAGCTCTGGTGACAAACAATTACTTCCACCTCTGAAACGCAAGCACAAAGAATGGAGAGGAGGCTGGATCAGCACAGGACAACCTGACGACTCAGGAGGAGAGCCCCTCTTCACAAAGCTTACCTGGGGAATGAGATTTAAAGAGACACTGCTGGACGGACGTTTGTTTGGGAACAAATGCTGAATCCTTGGAGACTTGCATGCCATTACTGACATCTGGATTTTGGTGTGCTTTGTCTTGTGTGCCTTGCCCAGTTGCCTACCTCGCTGGACTTCTTGCCTTGGTTGATGCCTTGCTAACTTTGCTTGCTGGACTACTTGCAGCCAGAGGCTGTCAGAGGTGCATGTGAGAGATTTGCTCCAGGACTTGCAGTAAACTTGGGGATGTTTGGGGGGGGGGGAGTTGGAGCAATAAAGGGGAGTTTCAACTGTTCGCTGACTGTGTTGCTCCTGTGACTTGCCTTGAGTCAATACAGTGAGACCATTACCAGAACAGAAAACCAAATAAAACATGTGTTCCATCATATCCATAGAGACAGGTGCTAGTTGTGACAGGCATATAGCCATCATGGGAAGCCCCAAATCCAGAGCCACTCTTGATGGAAAAATCCCAGTATGAACACCGAGAAAACAAGGAATTTAAGTAATCTAACGCCTGAGATGATTTTGGCTAGCTCAGGGAGGAAGATTACTATACAGCATGGTGGATATTACAGGAATAGTGTCCCAAATACAACAGCATGCGCTGAATATTGGCACGCTGCCCCGTGAAGCATCTGGACAATGAGAGAGCATCACTAGAGATGACAGCCACTCCATCTCCCACCACCCCAAGTCATCGCCTGTAGCGCTGGCAGGGGTGAACTCCCCCCCCCCTTCTGTCAAGCATGTCGGAACTTTCAAGTCAGAATTTTCATCTAGAATTAATATTTTACCAGCACTGAAAAGCAGAATATTTGTGCTGGAGAGATCACTATTACTGTCACCTTAATTTTCCCAGTTAGGCTGCAAACTGATAGGAAGGAAGCCTACTTGCCTGCTAACCCTTTCTGCTTCTACAACTCTCTCGTATTTATTCCCCTGCCAATTACTATTTCAGTGTTCACTCCCAGGTAATTTTCTATTCCACACCTATTCCATTTTCCAGATGGAAGTTAAAAATTCCTCTGGGCCCCCATCTACACATGTTCAAAAATTCTTCTACCTTTAAGACAGCCCTCTGTGGAGTTACCTGGTCGGCAGTCAGCATGCCATTCCAAAGCAGACAACTGCTGCAACAGAATGTGTTAATTACACAATCCTGTGAGGAGGCACATGGACAAGAAGATGGAATGCTTGGACAGAAATCATGCATCGGTTTTTATAGTTTTATTTATCCCTTTAAAATGTTTTAGTATTTTTAATTGTAATATTTTTTTTGAATTGTACAGATTCACTGACGGATCGGTGGTTATAGAAAATGAATAACAGAGTTGGAAGGGACCTCAGAGGTCTTGTAGTCCAACCCCCTGCTTAGGCAGGAAACTGTACACCACTTCAGACAAATGGTTCTCCAATCCCTTCTTTAAAACTTCTAGTGTTGGAGTATTCACAACTTTGGGAGACAAGTTGTTCCACTGATTAACTGTCAGGAAATTTCTCCTTAGTTCCAAGTTGCTTCTCACCTTGATTAGTTTCCATTCATTGCTTCTTGTCCTGCCCTCAGGTGCCTCGGAGAATAGCTTGACTCCCTCTTCTTTGTGGCAGCCCCTGAGATATTGAATGAGAGACAGACAGACAGACTGACAGACAGACAGTAAACAGCAAAGTGAACTCTTCCTCTAACTCCCTCTATCTCATTGTCTATCTCGGACGAGGTTGTCAAACTCATGGCATCACGTTGCCATCACATGACATTTTGTGACGTTTTTCCCCTTTGTGGAACTGGGGTGGGTTGGGCTGCATCTGGTGCACCTGGCTTGTGGGCCACCAGTTTGATACCCTTAATCTAGGGCAAATGATTCTTTTGTCAGCCTCTACTCACTGGAAATGAGATGGAGTGATTATTCAACCTTGTTTCCTGTCACTGAATAGAAAATAGTGCTTTTCAGCCAGAGTATTTGTATTGTTTCTTTTCATATCCAACACCTTTTATGTTCAGGTGGGAACTTGTTAACATGTAAACATTGGAAGATTACCACCACCACCAATGGGCTTACTATGCCATGGGGAAAGAAACACCCTTCCTGTAATTCCGTACAGTAAAAATATTGTGATGGCTTATGATTAAATTAATCATTAGAAGATGGCAAGAATACCTACAGTATGTCAATAAAGTATTATTTTAAATAGTAGTATTTCAATTCCCATCCCGATATTACATTCCCTCTCACTTGAATATAATCCATCTATCCATCATCTAGACATCTAGCCATCCATCTAGCTATCACCTATCACCTATCATCTATCATCTATCATCTATCTCCATGTATAAGACCAAAGGGTTTTTCATGTTGAAGAGTATTTTTTATTTCATGGTCATTTATTGCAGCTGGGTAATTTTGCTGGAACAGCTTGACCTGTTTCTAAATATGTTTTAGGATCATAACTCAAGGGTTCCTTGCAAATGTTAGTTCTTCGTATGTTTTATATGGTAACTCAGCAGCAGGAAGCTTGCCAGAGCCAAGGAAAATAATGAGGTAATCAGGTTAAATTATTCAACATTCAAAATACAATTGGTTCAATTTGTTGTGAGCTCTTATGCTACTGAATCTTTGGGCCATGTTGCTAGACTTCAGTAAATCATGGCTTAAACCACTAATAGAATAACAGAGTTGCATGGGGCCTTGGAGGTCTTCGATTAACCTGGCAGATGAATGCAAAGTGGGGACTGGGATCTTGGAAACATTTGGAGAGGAGATAAAAGAAATATTATTTTCTCCATAGGTAATCCCATCTCCTCCCAGGCCAATCAACAAATAACTGAGTGGGAAATGTATAATAGCACCTATAGCACTGGTGAATATGTTGCCCTTCTATGGCCAGCTTTGAATGCCAGAGTCACATATATGATTCCAAGATTTAAAAATGGCAATTCATCCTTGCTGAAGTTAAGCAAAGTTTGATTTTTCTTCCTAATGGAAGCACTTTTTGTATATATGCATTCATTCAGCTATATCCATGCATCTGGACAATATAAAAAGTATATCCTTCCATAACCTATTATTTCTATTGATAGACAGGAATCATTGGATTTACAGAAATACATTGTATTTTCTTATAAACCTTTTCATATCACTGGTTGTGTGACATGATAGAATACTTGGTGTCAACAATTTATATTGCTAGCTGTAATTTAAAGTCTGTGTCTCTTGCTGTCAGCCTCCCATCCTTATTTTTGTGCCTTCAATACTCTGATTCCTCAGCAAACCAAGTATTATCTACATAATACTTAACCTCTCCTGTTTCTCTTTGTGTAACCTTTATCTGGGCAAAACAGTACGTCATAGAGCAACAATGTTTGAACTAATGTATCTCAAACAGGGACGCGATGGCTCAGTGGCTAAGATGCTGAGCTTGTCAACCAGAAAGGTTGGCAGTTTGGCAGCCCAGAAAACCAGTTCGGGAGCGTGGCAAGCCTGGGTCCATGCTGGTTCCAGCGATCCAGGCTGCCAAACCACTACTGGTTTGGCCGAACCGGTCCAAACTGGTAGGAATCCACCACTGCAAATGCCACTCACTCATCATAAAATCTTCAGAACTATAAAGCCTACAAACTTGAAATTTGGCATGTATATTCCTCTTGGCTTCTAGGTGTTTGCTAAGAAATACTAAAGATACTAAGATCTTTAGTATTTCTTATACAGTAATTAACACGCTCTGATGCTAAGGAGTTCTACTCCCCCTCCCCACCTGAAAAGAACTCTGTTCGAACTGCCAGTTGCCTCACATTTCGTTACAGTGATGGATTTCAAACATTTTTGGAACCTCTTCTGAAGATGTGGCCTGCTTTTTGGGTCCACTGGTGGAACCTCTCCTAACCGGTTCGGTAGATTTGACGAACTGGTTCTACTGAATAGGTGTGAACTGGTAGGAACCCACCTCTGTTCCGTTACCTCAGTTCAAACTGGCAGATGTTCCACTCCTTCACTCAGGAGCAGTCTGGGGTTCCTTACAGTACTAAATGTCGGTACCTCACCAAAATGCCTACGCTGTTCACCTATGGAAATGTTTCCACAATCAAGGCGGCAAGAGTGATATTCCCTTATGTGTTCCAATCACCAACCACCACTGAGCCAATGGATTGAACCGGAGTGAACCGGATTTCTTCTGCTTTGCCCGATCACATAGTTTTGTTGTGAAGCGCAGGTATCCAGCTAGTTTATAATAAAATCAGACTATTTAAGAACTACCAGATTCTCTACCATGATGTTTAAATTAGAGTATAAATAAGAAAATGAAAAAACTTAAAAACAGCTCTACTGGATCTATTCAAAGTCGAAGGACTAGCCAAACATATCCATTTGGAATTTCACCAATATTGGTAGAAGATTGAAACCTTCTTCCATAGTTGCTCCCTAGCAGTTGGTATTTATGTTAAGTTTCCTATAATTCAGGAGCCATTTGCCTCCATGAAATTCCCCTGTCCTCATTTAGAACTGTCCAAACTGGTAGCCATTGTCACAAATAAGGGCAGCAAATTGCAGTTTTAACTGTACACTATGTCAATTGGTATGTCCATTTATCACCGCTGAATACAACGCATTTATTTTCAATAGATGATCATGAAGTCTAGCATTGTGAGAGATTTATACACACACACACACACACACACACACACACACACACTATATATATATATATACTTGCTGCAAAACCTGGACACCAGGCCTGTTTTGGATCATCTTACATCTTTGGGTCCTTATTCATCTATTTTAGAAGACACCCATTGTTCTCCCATCAATTCCTGCCCTTTACATTCTTTTTCTTCCTCAAATAAAGCAGTATACATTTTACATGGAAAGCAATTGTGATAAAACTGCAATCATAAAAGGACTTTATCTGTGTCTGTGATCTGCTTCTCGTTTCACATTATATTTTTCCTGGTAAGTATTGAGGCCTCTATCTTCAAACTTAGTTATCGTTTTCGAATGGCTTTGATCTTAACAGGAGCTGGGATTAGTCAATACCTCCCCATTCCCCCCCCCCCTCCACCAGACCCAGAGACTAGAGTTAAGCCAGAGCGCTAGTTTATAGATGGTCCACCTGACAAGATCAAACACAAGTCCCATCTCTACAGAACCGTGTCTGGTGGTGGTCACAGGTGGTGCAGACTAGCTCATTCTTTCTGATGTAAAAAAAATTCCAGTAGAATCCCAGAGGCTCACGAACCACCAGCTGCTCCTTTGCTTTGTGGTTCTAAGAATGTGGATGAATTGGGAAACTTGTCACCAAGTAGAATCCACGACACACCTGTCTCTCTTGTCTGAAAAGGGACTTAAAAGGTATGGTCATAAAATTAAGCTGTAACAATGCATTGCAGAATGTTAGTCTAACATACTGTATGTGCCCCATATGTCTGACAATGGGAATGTCCTTCTGTGTTACAATTTGTAAACAAGACAACAGCTGTGGAAAGACACTGGCGGCCTCCCATTAATTCTGAGAAGCCGGTCAGACAAAACATTAGAGGATGGTGGGGTGTTTTTTTTTTAAACAAACAGGAGATTAACCAGCCATTTGTGTTCTCTGAATCAAAGAGAAAACCTTGATGAGAAACATCACCATAAATCATCAAACAGAAGCAAGAAATATTAGCAGATGCAACTGCCTTTTTGTGTCTGCGGCACTTGATTCAGCACATATCTTGACCACAGCAGTACTTGCCAGTCATAATGCTGAGATAATCGAGGGATAAACTGCATGACATATAAAATGCATACTATTCAGCTCCCCTCTCCACCTTGCTTTAGCTCTATTCTAAGTCTTAATCCAAGCTGAAACTCTTGTATACTGTTTGAGAAATCCTCCTCCTTTTTACAACTTGCTTAGGAAAAACACCCACACATTTCTTTCTCAGGTATGCCATGTTTTTCTTTTAATTCTTATATGTTTTCCCCCCTGACTGGAAACCACTTCTGGACTTTGTGCTTGAGGTGGGAAAAGATGAAACTTTGATCTTGGGTTTTACCGATTAGACAGATTTGTTATTTCAGAAATGGCTAGTTTCTACTATTATGAAAAAGTAAAAAGTTTAGCGTAGATCTTAATGCCTTATTAAGTGCACCAAAGGAGTCAGAAGTCAATGCCTTTTTTTTTCTTTTTCCCTTTCCTTCTCCCACTATTTACTTCCCACTTTCCTTCCCTAATTTCCCTAATATTTGCTTTTGAATTTTCTTTGTATGTTATACTATAATCTAATAAAACTATAAAAATTATTTTATGTTAATTAGTTTTCTTTCTTTCATCTCTGCGCCTACACAGAACACATATGTATGATCTTCCACACAAACAAGTTGAGAGAAAAGTTTAAGCTTCCCCATCCAGGATCTCAATCACAATCAGAACAACATACTCAAGCTTATTTAGAAGGAGCCGAAAATTGGATATGCCACCAGCATGCCATAAGGCTGATGAGGAGTTTTGTGGAGGGCATCTGAATGGGTTCCTGTCTTTGCCCTAACCTTTGCCTGACATGTCTAAGAGCTAGGATAAATTTGTTCTGTTCCTTTCCCCACACAAACTAGTCATGGACCATCTCTTGAGAGACAGTCAGCAACTTCCACTTCCTAAGGCTTTCCTTTTCACACAGCGCCTTCTTTCATCTTCAATGCGCTGACACATGCTCCGGATTGACACATAAGAAATAACATCTGCACCAACCCTTCTGAGCTAAGTGCCTGACAATGGATAGGTTTTCAAGATCTTGAGAATATGCATGCATGTGGTTTCTCCCCTGAATCTCAGAAGAGATTTCCAGATCCTTATTAAGTCATGTGCATGCCACAAATGTAAGTATGAACGTCGCTTGGCCTGTGAATACCAAGACTCGTTTCCCCTTCAGCTTATCATTTGCCAAGAATAGGAGTGAAAATATGCACCTTTGGGGTCAGTAAACTCTAACAGCTTCATTAAGAAAACTCTCTGCTTTCTTTCTGTTTGGAGACTGAAGTGTTCTGCTTAAAATAAATAAGTATCCTGAGATCCCGGCCTAACAGTAGAGACATCCATGTACCATGGAATTTTGTTATCATGTATAACTTTTTTTCACCCTAAATTCACAGCAGAACAGCTAAATTGCACTCATTTCTAATTCTGGCATCAGTAGCCCCCCAAAAAGTGTGTTTTGGGTTAAAGAAATGTAATCTAATCTACCAAGTTTAAAAGCTCAAATATGCCTTTGTAAAGCTTTTCAACCAAAAAAGGAGGTGTCTAGCTTCTAAAGCATAAAATCTGTCTTGCTCAGATTGTCAGTCCCAGTAAAATCCATTATTTATTACATACTTGCTATAACAAGTTATAACTCAGTTTGAATTACAGAAAATTCAGTGTTGAAACCCTACGCCTATTAAGGTTTTCAAGAAAGGATATTAAAAAGGATTTCACACTTACATTAATCACTCTACACCCTCTATAAAAGTGATGTGGGACATAAAATGAATCACAAGGTGGAAGTTGTTGCAATTATACTATTGGCCAAGGGTATGTTTAGGGGAGAGGGAACTGAAGTTCTCCAAAGTATGAGATGACAAATGAACTGTAGATTGTATGGCTGTTAGAAGTATATTCTGAACAGGAGTTAGAAATATTTTCTGAACATATAAGCACTGACACCAAATGCGTTCATTAACACAGATACACAGCAAAGATCCCTGAGGGAACATCTTAATTGTAGGGACTAAGAGAAGAATTCTAGGGGATAAAAAGTGAAGCATCAACACTTCACTTAACAATACGCAATTGTTCCTAATGATGCCTGCATTGATAAAGGAGGGTGTGTATTCACTAGCTGGACTGGCCTAGAAATGACACAACCCCAACACCAAGCCATTTGTTGCAAGCAAAATAAATGAAAGAATGAAGTGGAGAAATAATTTCTGGTATCAAGATTAATGATCATCGTAAAAGATCCTATGGCACAATTTTGATGATTTTTTTTTCTGTTTTAAAAACTTAATATATGTTCCTTGCAGTCTGATAAAGAAAAGGGGAGAGACTCTCTAATCGCCTGATGATTCAGTGCTCCGGCATGCAGTAATCCCTTCTATAGCTTCTGTTTCTCTTTAGCTAGATGGAAGGAAAACAGATTAGAAAGGATACAGAGATGCTATTGTTGGGTTTACTTTCTGGACAACTTTGAAAAGCAAACTCTAAAACATTAGCAAAGACAGACATTCAGACATACATTGCACGATCCATGCATGTTAACTGTTTTTGTTTCTATACTTTCCTGAAAAATTACTATGGAATTCATGACACAAGATTAGGCTGCGACTGAAGCATCACCTTCACCAGTAATTATTTCCACTACCCTCTGAATAGATTTGTGGCAGAATACAAAGACCCTACTATTTGAGCACCAGAATGAAATTTGATTAAATGAAAATATTGACAATAACTCAGAATTAGAGAAACAGGGTATCTACTAAGCCCTTAGCAAACGACAGGGGGAAAAACATTTTATGATCTGCAGGAACAATCTATATTCACATTAGAAACCAAGGCTAGAACTGTAATTGTAGACATTTCAAAGTGAAATGTCAATGTAGCAAGGCTAGAAATATAATTGAAAGTCCATTCAAGAGACAATTTAAAAAATCTAAGAAGAAAACAAACAAACAAACAAAAAACAGAAGGCATTCTCTCCAACAGCAATACCCAGATAAGCAGAGTTTAACACCAGACAAACAATCAAGCAGAACTACAGTACCCACATTCCTGTCGGCACTAGCTGGGCAAGTTACTGTATATAAAGGAACAAACTCCACACTCACTAGCACAGAAGATGTTTGTTTGTTTGTTTATATATTCATTTACTGAATTTATATCACCGCCTATTCACACATGGCAACTCAAGGTGGCTTACAGAACATAAAACCTCATTTAAATCAATAAAGCTAATAAAAAAGAATCAAGTAAATTAATATAATATAATAAAATCACCCCACCCACCCCCACCTCCTGTCCCAGTGACAGCAGATTACATGAGCCATTTAATGGGGTCCATCCCACTCTGGGTTCCCCAGACCCGCTGGCAAACCAGGTCTTCAGCACCTTCCGAAAAAGTGTTAGAGTAGGGGCCATTCTAATCTCTGGGGGAATGATGTTGCAGAGAGAGGGAGCCACCACGGAGAAGGCCCTTCTTCTGAATCTCACCAGATGTATCTCCCTAGGGGATGGGACCCATAGCATTCCCTGCCTCCCAACTCAGATGGGTTGGGTATATGTGACCAGCAAGAGACGGTTCCTCAGATTACCTGGTCCCAAGCCATGAAGGGCTTTAAAGGTGACAACCAGCACCTTGAATTGCACCTGAAAACAAATCTGAAGCCAATGCAGCTCCCGCTGGAGAGGTGATATAAGTGCACTCCTGGGTCTGCACAAAATCATGCAGGCTGCTGCATTTTGCACCAACTGGAGCTTCTGGATACTCTGTAGAGTGCATTGCAATAGTCAAGACGGAAAGTGACTAGGGCATAAGTGACTATGAGTAGGGATTGTTGGTCCAGGAAAGTGCGTAACTGGCACACAACCAGCAGTTGTGCAAAGGCCCTCCTGGCCACAACCACCACCTGCTCTTTGAGCAGGAGTCGTGAATCCAGGAGAACCCCCAGATTATGCACAGGATCTGTTTGGGGTAGTGCTACCTAGTGTTACCTAGCTGGTAATGAAAATCTGCATTTCAAACCATCACGCTCAGCCAGCACCAAAGACTCCACAGAAATGCAACCAAGAGAGAAAATAAAGATGTTACGTCTGATGTTGAATATCAATGGCTCCTTGATTTTGAGGCTAAGCTTTGATAACTTATTTTACTTAGAAGTATTTTTTTAAAAATGAAAAAGATTTAACTGAGCTTGCAGAATGGCTTAATAATAAATGATTTTCCTGAAATATTTGAAACCTTTGAAATATTATATCAATAACCCTTATAGCACATATAAATGTTACTTTTGTAAATCAGGATTAATTCCAAAGACAGAAGTGCACTAGCTTGGTTTCCATTTGAAGAAAAAATTCTGGAAACTGTATTGTGTAAGCCGTTTTAGGACAAAGGGCATTGTGGGTGTGAGATGCCATGTGGTTTTTTTTATTTACAAATGTACTAATAGAACACCAGAAACCTACTGTTTCACAATTAGCAGATAGTGATACTATATTCCAGGGGTTTCAAAACTCAAGGCCTGGGGGCCGGATCGGACCCATAGCGTGCTTAGATCTGGCCCGCGGGGATGCCCTGGAAACAACAAAGGACTGGCCTCCGGTGCCTCTGCCAGAGAAAACGGAGGTTGGAAGGGCTTCGTGCGTATCTCCTGAGTTCCGTTTTTGCTGACAGAGTGTTGCAGGAGGCTGTCATAGCTGAAAATGGAGCTCGGGAGCCCGTTTTTGCTGGCAGAGCACTCGGGCCACCATAGATGCCCCTGACACAAGTGATATCAAGCTGGCCACACCCACCCTGGCCCCCAGAGGTCAAACACAACCCTGATGTGGCCCTCAATGAAATTGAGTTTGATATCAATATGTCTCTAGTCCGCATCTAATTCTCTGCCACCTTTTTTGTGTATAGATTTTCCATACATACAGAGACCTCACTATCAAGATATCTAATCTTTTGTGTCTGTGTGTGTGTTGCCTTTATTTGCTGTAATGCATTATCTGGTTGTCCTGGAGAATTATAAATATTACTATTCCTTTGCTGACCATTGCTTTAAGACAAAATCATGGTAATAGTTTTATTCTGTAGGGTATGTGTTTGATTAAGGCTGGATATATTTCTTTTAGTTCCCATTAAAATTTAACAAAGCAAGATAATTATTTGGTTACTATATTTCCAATTGCAGTCAGTAAGTGAGGACTGCCTGTATTGCTTCTTGTCCCAAGTTATGCCAAGTATTTATGGACAAAAATGGAATGGCTGGACTCAACCATGGATGCTGATAAAGCAGAGTTTGTGACTCTGTGAAGCACTACAGTATACCAGCGTTAGAGTGACATGCACTTCCATATATCCTTGTTTCTTGCAGGACACAAGAGTCAGAATAAACAGTGCAAAGTGATGTTAAAAAAAATCAATGTGTGAATCCCAGATATTTCTTAGAATGCTTGAAGATGATAGCAGCCAAATCACATTTATGTATTATTTGTATTAAATGTGTATGCCAGTGAAGGGAAATATACATGCCCCAGGATGATGTTGAGATCCAATCTGGGTCAGCCAAATACTACGTATAGCCTAAAGCACACATTCTGGTGAGAGAGAAGTTCCCTGAGGATGGGCTCCAACATGAGCCCAAAAGTTCAGAAGACTAAACCTCTGGTCCCAGTGACTGACCAAGATGGATGCTGATAAATTTATATAGCCATCCAATTCACTCACAGTGACTGACTCCAGGTATTTTACAGAAGTACAACCGCCAAATACAAAATCCAATAAACGCACACCTTCCTGGTAACAACAATCAAACAAACCGCCTGGTGGGCTCCATTTCACCCAGGTCCACTGCAAAACCATGTTTTAAGGGCCTTTTCAAAGAATATAAAGTAGGGGCCAATGCAGAGGTGGGTTCCTACTGGTTCGGACCCGTTTGGCCAAAAGTGGTAGTAGCTTGACAGCCTGGGTCGCTGGAACCAGCAGTGACCCAGGCCCGTCACGTCCCTGAACTGGTTCTCCCGGTGTTGCCATAGGTGCCGCCATCTTGTTTTTTGCTTCTGCACATGCGCAGAGCAATTTTAGTTGTATTGTGTATGCGCACACAGCATGCATCAAGTGCGTGAAGCATGCACGCTTGTGGCCCGTCCCTGAGCAAACCGGCAGTAGTCTTTGCTCAAACCCACCCACTGAGCCAATGGTATCTCTATGGGGATGGTGTTCCACAGGGAGGGAGCCATTATGGAGAAGGCTCTTCTTCCTGGACCTTCTTAATAGAGAAGGTTCATAACAAAGTCTGCCTTCCTATCCTGGTGGATCAGGTCACGTGTATATAATTGGGAAAAGATGGTCCTTCAATTAATCTGGGGCCGAGCCATGTTGGCTTTAAAGATGACAACAGAACTTTGAATTGATCCCTAAGCAAATTGGCAACCAATGGAGCTCCTGCAAGACAAGTAATGTGTGCTAATCTAGACTTGCACAAAACCATGTGGGCCCCTGCATTTTGAACAACTGATGGTTTAGGATACTTTTCAAGCGCAGTTCCATGTATAACGCAGAGTGAGAGGCAGTGGTGGGTTCGCTCCAGTACAGGCATACCGATGGCCACTGGGAGCAACGGCCACCAGACCGGAACAGTGTTTTGGAGGACCAACTCACCTGCCCGCGTTCCTTACCTGTATTTAAGCCAACTGGGCCATCTGTGCACACAGGCGCAGTGTACGGCACCTGTGCAACCTCCGGAGAGCAGCTGGAGTGTCGCAGGGAGGTGGGTGTGAATGTGTGCACAGCGTGCATGCCCAAGGTGGACACCCGGCCCTGGCGCAAGTGCCGGTTGCAATGGGATCCAGAACCCACCACTGGCGAGAGGTAAGTAGGGTGTGGGTGACTATGAGAAGAGCTTGTTGGTCCAGGAAAGGGCATAATCCATGCACAAGTTGTGCAAAGACTCTCCTGACCACAACTGCCACCTGCTCCTCAAGCAGGAGTTGCGAGTCCCGAAGAACTCCCCGATTATGTACCTGGTCTGTCTGGAACTATCTGATTGCTCTGCTCTGCTTTGCTCTGCACAAGTGACCTATACTTGGGTCCAACTTGTTAGATTTCATTTGTGTCACTTACTGTAATTTGCCACATATTTTTAAAATGGAAGATGATTTAGTTGCTAGCCCCTTCTTTGCAACTCTGATGGGAACATCTGTTCCATTTTATGAATGTAGTTATGGCATCATCTTTTTTTTACTCAAAAAAAGGGCTTGTTCTACCATATGATTGCTACTTGAAAATGCATGCTAAATATTCTTCTATAATTTCCAATCACAAATCATAATAAAGCCTTCAGTTTGCTAACAATTCTTACTCTTGCTCTTTCTTACTCTGTCAGCCTGTTGATTTCTTTTCAAGTTGGGGATGGGAATACAAAAGTAGAGATTCCTTCTACATGACATAATAAATAGTTCACTTAGACAGTAGCACATTTTCTATAAAATACAGCAATTGCAGCACTAATGGTACACGCGTTTCATTGTGTTTCCATTAAAAGCCTCATTTTGTACATCTTTTGTAATGCACCATTAATGTCTTCAGCTAGGGAACAAAGTTTATTCTGGAAGTGGCTTTTAGTGAGAAAAACCATAAATTTAGAATTAGTTTTTAAAAAAAATATATAAATGCAAGTAATTGTTTACTTTTTAATTGATTTTTGAATGTTTTGGAAGTTGAAAGCAAGTTTACTAAATAACAATATTTACAGTATATGTCAGGCATTCAGACCTTACATTATCTTTAATAACCTTTTTAAAAATGTTGTATGACAGTCAGTACAATACCTCTCTATTAAATGTGTACTCATTGTTGACTTATTCAAGTCAATATCACTGCACAGAAAATAGATTTCTACTCTGTACTAAAATTAGATTGTTTTATCATAGTTCGTTGAATAAGCTATTGACTGAATTTTACAAGGTTCAATGTAATAAAGGATGGTTTACAACCCACAGTGTTTTGAGTTGCCCCGAGATCCTAACAGTGAAATTTATAGAAAACCGCAATGATGTAAAAATGATATGTAGAATGATAGTATCCCTCCAATGCTACATTTTACTGCTTCCCTCACAACTTAGGATCACAACATTGCATCATACCATGGTTATTTCATCACACACGTTTCAGTTGTCTCCCTTGTGGAAAGCTATAGGTACAGAATTTTTTATTGAAGTCAATGACCAGTCTATAGGACTTCCTGGGAGGAGCCTGCTGGTGGTGGCAGCAAAAAATCAGCTGCCTCCGAATTCCTGGCTACGTACCTGTTTAGAGGATCTTCCATCTGACGTCTTATCAGGTTTTCTTATCCTTCAGGCAAGAAGGAAAGAAGAAACTGTTTTGCTGGCAAATGCTCTTCGATTTTTGCAGCTTTTGTGCTTGCAGGAAAAGGGGGGCTAGCCCAAGGCAGAACGGCTGTCCGTGCTGGGAACTTCAAACTGCCTTGTGCAGGACAAAGTAGGTCTCCCCCACTCAGTTCAAAGTTTTGTTTGATTTAATCTTATCACGAGCTGAATCCATTTCCGTGCACAATAATTGCTTATCAACATTTTAGCTTCTTTTCTTTTTCTCCTCCGAAAAATTATTTACTTAGAGGCTTTTAAAATGGCGCCGAGCAGGCTGGTTTCTCCGGTAATAATGAACACTTTTTGTTAATCCTCACAAGAATTCACAAGAATTCAAAACAAAAGAGATTGCTTATCATATGTTTTGGTTTCACAATAGGCCAGCAGAAGCTTTTTAATTAGCTTTATTTCTACAAGAATGTTACTCCTTCATTAACTTTGCTTATCTGGAAGTTAAATGGTGATGAATCTGCTGAACGGTCTTGTTACAATGTTTACTCACTGAAAGTTTTGCCAAGCCTTAACTTCAAAATAAAAGGGGAACTCAGACTCTTTACTTAAAGCTGCATATTCAGGCAATAGAGTTTTATTAACTGCAGGCAGATAAATTTTGAAATGGCTTCAAAACCAAATATTAACTTGAAGTTGTAAATTTTTTTCTTATTACTATTCAAAATACCAGCTTCAATTTTGTAAAAGGCTTTCTTATCCAGCTGCGTTACAAGATGGCGATTTTATAGCTTCTGCGTTTGATATATGACACACTCAATCAGTTCTATTCTCCTGAAGACTTCTCCTTATTAACTGTTAAAAGTCTATAAATAGTATCCCATTTAAAACCGAGGGGAGCAGAGACTTTGTTTGTTTGTGTGTTTTTTTATAATGGCTCCCAAATCGAAGCAGTCTAAGCGTTTCCTTAATAATACATCTCAAGAAATTGTTACAAAATCGCTGCCCTTGCCTCCCACGCCCTCTACTGGAGATCTCTTAACGCAAGAATTTCTTTTTGAAACCCTTAAAGAGTTCAGACAGGAAATTAAACAACTTTTATCGGACTTATATGATAAACTGGACGCCAAGATTGCTCAAAGAAGGGAAGATACGATCAGAGTTATGACTGTTATGACAGGCTATGTTTCTGAAATGGAGGACAAATTGGAACTTTTGGAAAAAACTAATTCTAATTTGACATCTAAAATTCAAACGTTACAACAGGAAGTTGAAAATGCTCAAAAACAACTCGTTATGATAAATTACAATAAGACTGCGTTTGCAATAAGAGTCAGAGGATTGCGTGAAAAGGAACAGGAGAATTTGAAACAGACCTTTTTTGAAGCTTTCAGACGTTCGGTGGGAAGTCCGGGATTTAACTTTGATTGGCAGATTCAAAAAATTTATCGCCAGAACTCGTGTGTAGCAAAACAACGACAGCTTCCGAGGGACATAATTATATATTTCACCACAAGAGAATCCAGAAATGCGATAATACAGAAGTTCTACAATAACAGGCTGCGAATCGATGGACAGGACTTGATTGTTTTTAAAGAAATACCATCTCAAATATTAAGAGCAAGGAGAGACTACACTTTCTTAACTGAAAAACTCAGAGATTCTCAGATACAATATAAATGGGAAGTGCCATCTGGTATCACAGTCACATTTGAGAACCAAAAAAATCGTCTCAATTCTGTTTGCGAAGCCCGAGATTTTTACTACAAAACTCTGAAGGCGGGACTTCCTGATTCACCCGGACTTGGAGAAAGACAAGGAGAAGGAGAAGATAAACAGCGGGACACGTGGCTACAAGGCGGAGGGTGTTGCTTTCCCTTTCCGGAAGGGCAGAAGAGTAAAGAATAAAGATCCAGCTATGCCTTTAAAATACTTCTTAAATTTTTAATTTGAATAAAATTTCAGGACTCCTGTCTGGTATAAAATGACAAAGCTGTATACCGATGAAGAGATATTGAGACTGAAAGAAGCGGTGCTGAATTTGGACATATATTGTATGGGACTTATATAAGACTTGTTTGAATCTTAATTTAAACTGCGCATGATCTATTCTTTGGGGCGAGAAGAGCGGAGATCATAGTTTTCTTGGATTGTGGTTTGGGATGAATGGAGTCGGGTGCGTGGGGTAGATGGAAGGGTAGTGAAAGTTCAATTAGATTATCTTGATCCAGAATGTAAGCTGATTTTTGTATAAATTGTTATTTGAATACAAGTTTAAGAAAGATTATCTGGAGAGTCTACACGAGGGTGGAGTAAATATGAGAGGAGCAATGGATGAGGATAAAATATATATGCGGACACGGGTAAAGGCAGGATGGGAGGTATAGAATTTATATGCGGAAGCAGGTAAAGACATTGTTTAAGATTTTAAAAATAATGAGAAGCTGAGTTTAATGTTAGAGAGTATATTGACTTCTCTTTCTTGGGGGGGTTCCCCCCCCTTTTTTTCTTTTTCTTTTTATTATTCTTTTCTTTTTTGTTCTTTATTTTTCATTATTTTTTATTATTTTGTAACTTCTAATCTATTTGGTTTCAATATACTCCAGACTTTGCTTGATAAAGAACGATGCCGGGAATGGGACCTGGGAAGTCAGAAGGGGGTCAGGGAGGGGGGTTCAGGGGGTGGGTGGGGGGGAGGGTGGAAGTATAGACTCAATTTTCAGAACAATGAATGCACTTGGATACTGTTGCTTTTTTTTCTTTTTTTCTTTTTTTCTTTTCTTCTTTCTTTTCCTTTTATTTTTCTTTTGTTTTAGTACAAAACAAATAGACCAATGAATACTAGAAATACACCGAAGCGAGGTGTAGAGGGAAAGAAGAGGGGGGAATTAAGAGGGAGTGAGAAGGGAATGTAAGGAGGGTGAGATGGTGGGAAGGGGAGAAAGGAATGGCTGAGGGGGAGGGGAAGTAGAAGAGGGGATTGTTGGAAGGGAGAAATGAAAGTTGGAGGGGTAGAAGGAAGGGTGTATGTAGGATAGAAGTGTTATGAGTTGTTTATTGGTTTTTTTTTAACTGCACAGTATTTAAGTGATTGTATAAAGGAAAATGAAAATGTAATAAAAGAATCTTTGATTAAAATGACCAGTCTATAAAACCCTTGAATACATACAATGAATTCTGATTAGTTAGGTCAGAGATTGGCAACTTTAAACACTCAAAGAGCCACAAAGGTCCTAACTGGAAGCCCCCAGTTCAATTCTAGAGCCTACCAAATGTCCAGTTTCCTCACCATAGAGTCTCCTCCTACCACGGCGTCCTTTTTCCTCTACCTGTCCTAACCTAAAGCCTCATCAATTGTGGAAATGACTGGAAAACCCACCCCCTGCCATAGAGTGTCCTCCTGGCATGCCCTGCTTCCCCCTCCCAAAAAAACAGAAGCTCCTCTCAAAATTGTGGTGCCGACTGGTGATAGGGAGCCACAGCGGAGGGATAAAAGAGCCACATGCAGCTCCAGAGCCACAGATTTCTGACCCCTGAGTTAGGTGAACAGATTTAACAGAAAGCTGCACATCTTATATAAGTGACAGAATTTGGCCAACTTAAAAGAAATAAGTCATTTGAATCTGACAACAGGATATTTAAATGAAAGTGATCAGAGTGACTGGAACATTTAATTAGATATGGAATTAACAGTTCACAGTGTGTCAGCACAAAATGCATAGTACAGTAAAACATGTTTGATGGTTTCTATGAATTCTTCATGCAATGGGCAGAGTCTGGATTTGAACAGAATCTCTTTGTATTTCCTCTCTAAAATCCCACTGATAGAAATGCATTAAACCATGCCAGACATAGGACTACAGGTCTACAGGGGATGGGAGGGCTCCCTAAAATACATCTTTGGGGAAGGACACCAAATATGTATTCAAGTGTTTTGTAAACTGGTCATTGACCGCAATAAAGATTTTGTTCTGTTGCGTTCTAAATACTACAGGCACAGGAAATGTTTAAATCCGCAACAACACCGTGATGCAAAACATATGACTTACATATTTGTGTTAGACATTGGGATGTAAATCTGAAAGGTTGGGCTTTGTGTTCTGATGTTGCAAACACATTTCATCATTTCTTTCATCACTGTAGTTTGTATTCAATGCCTGGGCTTGTAAACTATCCTCTGGTTCACAATTTATTCCTAATATTGGGTACATATATATATTTAAAAATGGCTATGTGTTTGTGTATGTTCCAGCATAACTCTGGAACACCTTGAGCAATTTCAACCAAACTTGGTACACAGATCACTTACTCTCTGGAAACAAATACTGTGGGGGTAAGACACCCCTAACATCCCTCAGGGGGTGTGTTCTGTTAAGATACAGCCTTTCAATGGCTTCTACTGTACTGCCGTAAAATGGATTCTACTGTACCATTGTGGAGTTGCCATGGTAACAGCTTCACGTTACTCCACAAGGGGACTCTAATCCAACATTAGAAATTATGTTTGGTCTGGACATTTCCCCCCTATAAATAAATACCAGGGCAATGCCGGGTTATCAACTAGTAGAAGATAAAAAAACATCATTATCTGATCTTTGTCTCAAAAATGGAGGGGATGGAAGGGAAGGGAAAGAAAGGAAAGGAAAAGATTTAATGAATAGTGTGTCCTCTCCATATCTGAAATCTATGTGTATGCTGAACTGTGTATTTATTACTAATTCTGGATGATGCATTTGTACCATGTGAACAGTAGAATGCAGAAATTGCAGTGTTTCTTTCATTACTATAGAATAGATTTGTGTCATTAAGAATTGTAGTTCTCATCTGATTTGTGCTATAAATGAGCTCCAAATGTGCTAGCCAACTGACATCTGTGCAATTATTTGTCCACCAGAAGAACTGGCTGAAGAAAAAGAAGACAAACACAAGAAAGTCCTTCAATATTTTTAGCACATCTGCTGATTTTACTAGGGTAATAATACCATATAGCACATAGCATTATTTAGCACAAAAGACCATTACTTATCTGCCTTATCTGGAAGGTCACCAATTTAATGTTTTATAGGCATGCCTGCTTTTTTTTGCTGAAACAGAAAGCATGACATACTATATAATTCCTTAGGATTACTTAACATGCAAAAATACATGACAGAGCTTGGATAATTCTAGCTCCTGGACACATTATATTATATAAAGCATGGGCAGATATTTATTTCTCAAATTTACCTTGTAAAAAGTCTGTGAAAAAGACTTCTGAGTAGTGTCTTATAAGCTGCAAACTTATGCTTGAGTAAATGTGTTTAAGTAAATGTGTTTAAGTGAGACGCGATGGCTCAGTGGCTGAGATGCAGAGCTTGTCAATTAGAAAGGTCTGCAGTTTGACGGTTCGAATTGCTAGCACCGTATAACAAAATGAGCTCCCATTACTTGTCTCAGCTTCTACCAACCTAGCAGTTCGAAAGCTTGTGAAAATGCAAGTAGAAAAATAAGAACCACTTTGGTGGGAAGGTAACAGCGTCCTGTGTGCCTTTGGCATTTAATCATGCTGACCACATGACCACAGAGACGTCTTCAGACAGCATTGGCTCTTCGGCCTTGAAACGGAGATGAGCACTGCCCCCTAGAGTAAGGTGACCAGACGTCCCGATTTTGGCGGGACAGTCATGATTTCTAACAATTTGTCCCGTGTTTTAAAAAAGTCCCGATTTTGGCTTCATGTTGAAAGCGCAGTGGATTTGCTTAAGAAATCCTAACCAGGGCAGACAAAAGACACTCTGTCTACTCTAACCCCTCTCTATGTCTCAGTACTTTCATTTAAGATATTAAAACGTTAAAGCAAGAAAACGGACCCCCCCTGCCCTTTTTACTTCCTTTTATATAAGAAAAGATGACCCAGTACCATAGAGGTCCAGGAAATACTTTGGCTAGAGAATTAGTGACTGTTCCTTCCTGGATTTCCCGGAGGGGAGGGGCACAGAGGTTGGAGGTCGACTCGTGTGGGAAAAATGGTGGCAAGGTTTCTTTGAAAAATATTTCCCTGGGACTAATTTCACCATTTTAATTTGCTCATTTCTTTGTATTAACATCATTCTGGATTGACTTGGGGTGCCTGCCTGCTGGTAAGTGAGCCGGGTTTTTTTCTTTTATTTTTTTAATGTATTTTAAAATAATATTTTATTTATTGTGCATAGGATTTTTTAAAATAGTTTTATTCTATGTGGATTCTTTTTTTAAATTGTGTTAGACTATTTTAAAAAAGATTATATCCAAAATAAATTGAAATAAACCATTTTTAAAAAATTCTATGCATAATACTTTGAAATGTATTATGCATAGAATTTTAAAAAATACTTTTACTTCAATTTATTCTTTGTGGATTCTTTTTTTAAATTGTCTTAGACTATTTAAAAAAAGATTCAATCCAAAATAAATTGAAATAAACCATTTTTAAAAAGTGACCAAAGTTACAATGGCAATGAAAAGTGACTGATGACCATTTTTCACACTTAGCGACCATTTTCACACTTAGCAACCATTGCAGCATCCTCATGGTCACGTGATCAAAATTTTGATGTTTGGCAACAGATTCGTATTTATGATGGTTTCAGTGTCCTGGGGTCATATAATCACCTTTTGACAAAGTCAAATGGGGAAACCAGATTCACTTATGCTACTAACTTATCAGCTGCAGTTATTCACTTAAGAACTGTGGCAAGAAAGGTGGTATAATGGGTTTAGTGACCAAAGTTACAATGGCATTGAAAAAAGTGACTGATGACCATTTTTCACACTTAGCAACTATTTTCACACTTAGCGACCGTTGCAGCATCCTCATGGTCACGTGATCAAAATTTTGATGTTTGGCAACAGTTACAATTTATATTTGTAAATTGTAGTTATGTTGAAAAAAAATATTACAATACTATTTTTGCATTGTATGAAAATTTTTGTTGCTCCGTATAAAATTTTTAATCAAGCCCTTCCCCCCCCTGGTCAAAGGTGTCCCTCATTACCAATCTGAAAATCTGGTCACATTAGCCTAGAGTCGGGAACGACTAGCACATATGTGCAAGGGGAACCTTTACCTTTAAATGTGTTTTAAATCCTTTTCCAGTAGCACAATCCTATTTCAAAGCTGGTTTGCTCTGTGGATTTAGGATCATTGTTTTGCTTTGGTAAGGAAAAAAAAGTTGCTGTAACATATTCTGTTTCTGCATGTGTAGCATTCTCAGCACAGTGTCAATTTGCAATATTAGTATATGCCTGCAGGATACTATTGACAGAAGGGGAAAGAGAAAAGAGCTGAGGTCATATTAGTATAGGACAGTGTTGTGTTTAATCATAAAAATAAGTTAATGGCAAGCTGATATAATTCACAGCCCCAGTTTCAATTGCAGTTTTTATTTTCAAGAATGCCCTTGGCATTCATTTGGACCTCTTCCATTTACTTAGAAAATAAAATTGTCATTGTTGTAAGATTAGAAGTTGCATTGTGTCCACAAGCACGGCAATAGGAACACTCCTAAGGGAAGTAACTTATAGGAAACAATAGTATTAATTTGTATTTTGATTCATAGGTTGCTTGTGATAATACCATATCACCACTTTGGAAACTATTTTGTGTGAAGATTCATGAAATGCTGTGAAAATTCAAAGTATGTGTTCTGATCTTGGCTTCCCAAAAGCATGAAGCAAACTCCTTGTCCCAATAAAAAACCCTTTTATTAATTTACTGTGAATTCTGCTCATTCACATCCATCAAAGTCTTTCAAGGAAGAATTTACAGTCACAGACCTTATCAGATTTGGAGAGCTGACAGCCCGATATCTGCAAAACTTTGCAAGCAGTCTTGGAGAGTCACAAACCAATTAAGTGAACTAATTGTCTCCTGCAAACTCTACTCCCCTTTCACTCCTTTTATTTCCTCTGGGAGGGCCCATTCATCATCAACCTGTGGCCTTACTCCCAAGTTGACCCCTGTTCTTTAGCTGTTCCCTTTATCTGCGCATGCACACTGAGAACAGGCTCCAGCTGTTCATCTGCCTCATTGATATCTGACTCTGAAGGCAGCTGATAACTGGCATATGGCTCTGGCCCCCTCTCTGCCTCCGACACAGAGCCCTCATCAAAGTCTTCCCCAGACTCCAGAACTGGCCCATGTTCTTCCCCAACTTCCTCACTGTCCAAATCTGCTGCCAGCTCCACTGGCTGCTGATGGGCCACAATAGTATGCTCATTAATCCAATAGTTTGATGGCCCCTTTAGCTCCTTAATGGTTCAGCATTTTTGTTTGACAAGCCTGGTAAAAAGTCTACATTTAGATTCTATGGGATACAGACTTGTTTTTGATGTATAGCATTTAAATTGAACTTTGCCATGTTCCCACCAAGTGTACCCACCCAACCTGTTCTTGTTTGATAGTTTGGCAGTTCTTTACTTCAGCTACCCTAAAGTCTTGCTAAAGATTTTTAAATGTAACAGGCTCATAGTGGCCTCATTAATTTCCCTGAAATAATGCTAATTGTCTGATTGTCTAAGGTTTTCCAAATCACTGGTAATTTCTTGTGATTTGCAAAGTTATTGAGAGGAACAGGAAAGTGATGGTGGGGTTCTCTGAGCATGAAAACATGGTCCCTCCCCCATCAAGGATCTAGTGCAGAGGTTTGAAACTGGTAGCCAGTGGACCGGATGCATCATGCACTGGCCATGCCCATGCCCGGTTTAGCGAAGGGGGGGGGAAGTCCCGATATGTCACATGATGCCACAAGTTTGACCTTCTAGTGGGACCAAGTACAAGGGTCTTTTCTGTGGTGGTTTCTTCCCTGTGGGACATCAACCTTGCAAAGGTAAAGCTGGCTCCCATACTTTCAAAAGGTTCTGAAGACATGGTTTTGTGAGCAGGTCTGGGGATCCCAGGCTGATACAGAACCTGTTAGATCAGGTAAAGGAGGCACAAAAGGCTTCAGTAAACAACAGCTCTTTATTGCAAGTCAAGTAAACATCTGGCTGGAGAATGGTTGGGCAGCATCCCCTTTTAAAGGGATCTGTCTGACCTCTTAACCAATGAGATTCAATAGCAATAGCAATAGCAGTAGACTTATATACCGCTTCATAGGCCTTTCAGGCCTCTCTAAGCGGTTTACAGAGAGTCAGCATATTGCCCCCAACAATCTGGGTCCTCATTTTACCCACCTCGGAAGGATGGAAGGCTGAGTCAACCCTGAGCCGGTGAGATTTGAACCGCTGACCTGCTGATCTAGCAGTAGCCTGCAGTGCTGCATTTAACCACTGCGCCACCTTGGCTCCGGAACAGAGGACCTTGCTGCCGGAACAGAGGACCTTGGTGGAAACCTCTTGCAGTCTGTCAGCGGGGGCGAATATCTATTGTCTGAATGCTGCTGCCGACAACCCAAAATCACCGTGAGTTAGTTGGGTGACCATATACAGTAAATCTCCTAAATAAATAATGTGTTCCTTTCAAGATAAATGCAATCTCTGTTTTGCACTTCCAGAAAGTGTAGGGATCTAGAGGTCTCCTTCAGATGTCTACTCCACTGTATCCGCATGTCACCGACAACCAGCAATGGGACTTTCCAAGTTTGACACTTGCAGATCAAGTATCTGATAACTCCTTTGATGAAGCTGTTCTGTATGCTGTCTAGTCATTTATGGATCTAACTGAAATACTTCATCAGAGCTCCTCACATGCCAAGCCTCCTTCATTTCCTTCTTCTAATCCCTTCTTAAATATATTTCCTTTCAAAGCTTTCCAGAGCAGCTCTCCTAGCAAACTGCATCTGTCTCTACTTTGTGATGGATGATCAGACAGGAATTGCCCGCGAAAACGAAGGAAAACCAAAGAAAAGGATCTGCATTCACCCGTATTTTTACAGGGCTGCATAAACTGCTTTTCTTATTTTCAGATTGCATTTTACCAGGAAGTTAGAAAGACGGAATGCCTTAAATGCTAAGCGCACGGTACACATAACTTCATGCAGTTCCTTTCTACTCTCTGCAATAGAACTGGTAGTCCTGTCGGCCTCCTTGCACATATCTTCAAAACAAAGTGGAATCATGTAAATATTCTAGTATCCGTCTCTAACAGTTTGAAAATCCGTTTTATCAATACCATTTATGTTAAAGAATGAAACTGAACATATTAACCATGAAACAAAATTCAATTCTTTCCATGCTTAAATTTCAACATAACTAGTTTGGGTTAGTGCAAGTTCCGATATTGCAATACTCAAGTCAATATGAATTGTAAATTGATGCTAAGTTGTGTTTGTGATCAAAAATTTAATAAATCCGAAGCTAGTATATGCACAATTGACTCTTATGCGTGAACAGGTATAACTATGGTTTTAGACACTGCTAATCTTTGTGTATGCAAAATGGAGAGAAAGAAGATTTCACCAGAGAAAATAGTACAAGTCTAAAAAAGAAGAGGCTCTTTATTATATTAGAACAAAAATTTGATGTCATTGAACAACATAAATATGCTCATAGCAATGCTACAATAGGAGGAGATGTTGGAATGTGTGAATTAACTGTCTGAACATACAATAATTGTTATTTTGCTTTTTATAACCACACTATATAATATTGTTAACCATAAAAATATGTATTGAAATATTTCATTAATATGCATACTAAATATTATGCTTATTTTTTTCCATTGCTTATTTCTTTCAAGCTGGAACAATTACGTTTTCCATAGAAGTATCACTTCAAATATCGGGGTGCGATGGCTCAGTGGCTAATATGTTGAGCTTGTTGATCAAAAAGGTCGGCAGTTCGAATCCCTAGTGCCGCCTAATGGAGTGAGCTCCCGTTACTTGTCCCAGCTTCTGCCAACCTCACAGTTCGAAAGCATGTAAAAATACAAGTAGAAAAATAGGAACCACCTTTGGTGGGAAGGTAACAGCGTCCCGTGCACCTTCACCGTTTAGTCATGCCAGCCACATGACCACGAAGATATCTTTGGCTTTGAAACAGGGATGAGGATTGCCCCCTAGAGTCGGGAACGACAAGCACATATGTGTGAGGGGAGCCTTTACCTTTTTATCACTTCAAATAATGAAAGTTCAAATAATGTAACCATTTATTGGAACTCATTCACTCTCTCAATTGAGATCTATCTATGGTAACTTTCTTGGAGTTTCTGTTATCTGCGATAATTACAAATAAGATTTAATACAGATGGGCAAGATCAGAGATATATCAGTTAGCTAAGCAGAATGTCTAGGCTCCTCAAAAAGTAGTTGTGTCCCTCCATCATGGCTTATATCCTGTTTACTGTGGAACTCTACAGTGAGGCAAAAAGTATTTAGTCAGCCACCAATTGTGCAAGTTCTCCCACTTAAAAAGATGAGGGAGGCCTGTAATTGACATCATAGGTAGACCTCAACTATGAGAGGCAAAATGAGAAAACAAATCCAGACAATCACATTGTCTGATTTGGAAAGAAGTTTTTTGCAAATTATGGTGGAAAATAAGTATTTGGTCAATATCAAAAGTTCATCTCAATACTTTGTTATATATCCTTTGTTGGCAATGACAGAGGTCAAACGTTGTCTGTAAGTCTTCACAAGGTTGGCACACACTGTTGGCCCATTCCTCCATGCAGATCTCCTCTAGAGCAGTGATGTTTTGGGGCTGTCGCTGGGCAACACGGACTTTCAACTCCCTCCAAAGGTTTTCTATGGGGTTGAGATCTGGAGACTGGCTAGGCCACTCCAGGACCTTGAAATGCTTCTTACGAAGCCACTCCTTCGTTGCCCGGGCAGTGTGTTTGGGATCTTTGTCATGCTGAAAGACCCAGCCACATTTCATCTTCAATGCCCTTGCTGATGGAAGAAGGTTTGCACTCAAAATCTCACGATATATGGCCCCATTCACATGGATCAGTCATCCTGGTCCCTTTGCAAAGAAACAGCCCAAAAGCATGATGTTGCCACCCCCATGCTTCACAGTATGTATGGTGTTCTTTGGATGCAACTCAGCATTCTCTCTCCTCCAAACACGACGAGTTGTGCTTCTACCAAACAGTTCTACTTTGGTTACATCTGACCATATGACATTCTCCCAATCCTCTTCTGGATCATCCAAATGCTCTCTAGCAAACTTCAGACGGGCCCGGACATGTACTGGCTTAAGCAGGGGGACACGTCTGGCACTGCAGGATCTAAGTCCCTGGCGGCGTAGTGTGTTATTGATGGTAGCCTTTGTTACGTTGGTCCCAGCTCTCTGCAGGTCATTCACTTGTGATCATTTTGACCCCACGGGGTGAGATCTTGCATGGAGCCCCAGATCGAGGGAGATTATCAGTGGTCTTGTGTGTCTTCCATTTTCTAATTATTGCTCCCACAGTTGATTTCTTCACACCAAGCTGCTTGCCTATTGCAGATTCAGTCTTCCCAGCCTGGTGCAGGTCTACAATTTTGTTTCTGGTGTCCTTCGACAGGTCTTTGGACTCCACCATAGTGGAGTTTGGAGTGTGACTGTTTGAGGTTGTGGACAGGTGTCTTTTATACTGCTAACAAGTTCAAACAGGTGCCATTAATACAGGTAATGAGTGGAGGACAGAGGAGCCCCTTAAAGAAGAAGTTACAGGTCTGAGAGCCAGAAATCTTGATTGTTTGTAGGTGACCAAATACTTATTTTCCACCATAATTTGCAAAAAAAATTCTTTCCAAATCAGACAATGTGATTGTCTGGATTTGTTTTCTCATTTTGTCTTTCATAGTTGAGGTCTACCTATGATGCCAATTACAGGCCTCTCTCATCTTTTTAAGTGGGAGAACTTGCACAATTGGTGGCTGACTAAATACTTTTTTGCCCCACTGTATCTGTGTTGGAGGCTTATATGCTTAATGGCATTTACTTCTATATAGTAGTAACGGCTATCATGTATTATTTATTATTATTTTCCAAGAAAATACAGCAATCACATTTTTTCAGCATTATTTGTATGAAACACATGTTTTTTTTAAACTGAATAAAAATTCAATTACAGGTAGTCCTTGACTTACAACAGTCTGCTTAATGACCATTCAAAGTTACAATGGCACTGAAAAAAATGACTTATGCCCGTTTTTCACAGTTACGACCTTTGCAGCATCCCCCATGATCATGGGATCAAAATTAAGGCGCTTGCCGATCTTGGTTCATGCTTACGATCGTTGTAAGGTCCCAGGGTCACGTGATCCCCTTTTGCGACCTTCAAAGTCAATGGGGAAGCCAGATTCACTTAACAACCAGGTTACTAACTTATCAGCTGCAATGATTCACTTAACTACTGTGGCAAGAAATGTCATAAAATGGGGCAAAACTCAATTATCAAATGTTTCACTTAACAACAGAAATTTTGGGCTCTATTGTGGTCATAAGTCGAGGGCTACCCGTACTCACTCCATGCTCCTTTGCGTTTCTTTCTCTTTAATATTGTGCTATGGAACTGTTTTCTCCAGACATACGCTTGGCTTCTTGATGTACACCAGCATCTCCTAGTGGACATAATTTTTAGGCTACCTTGCAGATTGAAAATTAAGACTGATTTCTCATATATTCTCAGCGTCTTTATTTAAAGCTGTATTTTCGACTAGTACATTTTTTTATTTCAATAGGATTTTTAAAATTTTTATCTAATTTATTTTAATAAATGCTTTTTGAGTAAAAAGCTATCTAAAATAGTTTTTTTTTTTAAATTTAAGATACATCAATAATTTAGTTTATTCAGCATGAAATGGAGCTTAGTTATTTGCATGAGACTGTAGATTCTGCAATATTTACATTTTTGGTAAACTCATTCAATGAATCCAAGCTCTGCAAACTGAGATAACATGCACTGCATTGATGCATTCACACAATTTCATAGTAACCATGAGATAAATCATAAAACAAAGTTCAGAAATATTCCTTTATCAAGTTGTTTTGCAAATCTAGGTACAATATGATTGTTTGAAGAGAAATGCATCTGTATCACCAGGCTCTAAGTGTGAGGAGAAAGTGCAAGCAGTAAAAATGAAAGTGAAATCTTCTAAGCAGATTATAAATGTAATATTAAAGAGCACCTGTCATTTCAGATCCATCATGGCAGTGCCTGTTAATGGGCATCCACTCACCTGCTGCCTGCCAAGTCCCTCACCTTGTTGTGTCACTGCCGCATCACCAGCCGTCCCATTAAAGTGAATGGGATTGTTGGTGAGTCAACAGCGGATCAGAGGAGGAGCCGCTGCAGGACAGATATGACAGTTGCTCTTTTAAAATTAAAAGTTAAAATTAAAATTAAATCAAGACTTTTTACTAGTGATTCATGATTTAAATCGTGATTTAAATCGACTTGATTTAAATCAAATCCACCCTGGTTCCATTAACTCAGATTACCAGACCTGATCAATGGTGGTACTTTAGAATTCCAGATATCACCCTTACTTGGCTATACTAAGAATAGAATTGGGGCTTCTGTGTGCAAAGACAATAGCATTCCTCAAGTTCTCAAACATTTGCAACTCTGAGAAAATGACTTTGACAAAATTCAGTTTGGGGGGGGGACCATACACGAAAGTGGATCCTCTATGTCACGGGTGTCAAACTTGATTGCATCACGTGACCTCATATATATTGCGCCTTTTTTAGCCTTTGCGGAGTCAGGGTGGGTGTGGCCTGTGCATGATGCATTCGGCTTGCGGGCTGCCCGTTTGCAACGCTGCTCTATATGGGACAGTAGAGAACAGGAAGGCCTGGAGGAATGTTGCCCATGGGGTCGCAATGAGTCGGACACGACTTCGCAACCAACAACAATTTTAACACCCAACTTCCTTTTTGTGGTAATTGGAGCACTGTAAAATTATCATGGTGATTCCTGAATACTAGTGATACAGTCCTTGAGTTATGGCAATTAGGAGAAGAATTTCCATTTCTAAGCAAGGCAGTTAGGTGAATTGCATACAATTTTATGACCTTTATTGCCACAAATAAGTGAATCCAGCTTCCTCCATTAACATTGTATGATGGCTGGGAAGATCACAAATGGCAACCAGTATCTGTCATATTGTCAAAATATGCTGGTTACCAAGCACCTGAATTTTGATAACCTGACATGGGGATACTGTGATGGTCGTGAGAGGACCGTAAGTCGCTTTTTTTCAGTGCTGCTGTCACTTTGGTCGCTATATCAGGAGTGTCATGCACAGGCCATGCCCACCCCAGTTCCGTGAAGGCGAAAAATGTTGTGGTACATCACATGACATCATGACGTGATGAGTTTGACACCCATGACTTATAGCATTTCAAGTATTTTGAGATTGAAAATACTGCATCTAAAAAGCCCCCAAAATAGGTTTTACATTTTTTTAAACAAAAATACTATATATATGCGATCTCATTCATTTCTGACAACAAATCCGAAGTGCAAAAAAATTACTTAAATTCACTACCACTGGAAAAGCTTTTAGCCCAAATGAATTTTCCTTATTGTTTTTTTTAAAAATCCTCTCTGATTAAGGTTGAGATAGATTATAATAAATCTATTACTATGTGTTTTCACGAATTTCCCCATTGTTTTAAATTAGGGGCCAAGCTGAATTACATTTTTAAATTTCTAAATAACGTGATGTTGCATTTATGTTTGCACCCTATATGAACAGGCTCCAAATAATTTTAAAAACTCTAAGGAAAGATAACAAAAGGGAGAAAATAGATATGCCACACAACAGAAATGTTGTATAGCAGGAGATAAATTTATTGGCACTGGTTAGAAATATGTTTATAATTTACCAATAATCAGAGAAAGTATAATCGTCACAGAATTCACACTGCATGAGGCAAATTGCATTAAAAATGTCAGCTTGGCAAATATATTTATGCATTTTTAAGCCAAACAATGTTTCTAATTGAGTAGAAATTGAACAGACTGTTCCAGAAAATGTAACCACATCATTAAAGAGAAAGTGAGCTAAATTTATACAGAGCTGCTTGAAGTCTGGTTTGATAATTGTCAGCACATCTGGATTTACTAACAGATGGTTTCATACAAAACAAAAACTACATTTAGAAGGTAGTTTATTAGCTTTCAATTTAAAGGCAAAACAACATTTATATATATATATATATACACACACACACAGTATATATATTTGTTAGAAATAAATCTGAACTTGCTTTCTTCCCATTTATTTCCTGAAAGCTTTCAGGTGCCAGGATTACTTCATTATCTGCTTTGGCCCAGAATAGACATTTACACATACATACCCACAAAGATATACACACATACATGCATACATACATACATACATACATACATACATACATACATGAAGATATATCTTTTATATATATGAAGAAGATAATGAAGTACTCCTGACCTGGTCCCTGAAAGCTTTCAGGAAGTAAGTGGGAAGAAACACATTCAGGTTTATTCCTAACAAGACTCCAACTCGAAATGGAGCTATACTACAGAAAGTGTGTGGCACAAAGATTTTCCCTGAATGTATAGCTTCTGCTACATTAGAAGTCATGCCATGTTATCCTTTGTCCAACTTTGGCTAATGTTCCATTGCAGCGGTTTCTAAAATGTGAGATTTATTGATGGTCACTTATGTTTTTCTCATCTTGTAACTGCTGTAGTTGGTTCTACGTAGCACTTGTCCTTGAGGACTATTCAGAAAATATAAGTATAATCTTTATTGCCATTGTACTTAAATACAACAAAATTGGTTTTAACCTCACTGGTGCAAAATTATAGCAGAAACGAAAAAAAGAAAGAAAAAAAAACTAGTGTGTCCATGGAGTGATTGTGGTTGTATTTAAGTCTGACAGCCCAAGGATAGAAAATATCTTTAAACCTATTTGTTCGGCTGGCTATACTTTGATGTCTTCTGCCCAATGATAGAAGTGCAAAGAGACACTGACCATGGTGTCAATCATCTCTGAGTATCTTCCTTACTCTGCTAAAGCAGCGAGATCTGGCGATGTCATCCAGTGGTGTCAGTGGGCAACCAATGGTTTCTTGTGCCGAATTGCTCACTCTCTGTAGTGCCTTCCTGTCCGCAGCTATTAAACCAGCATACCATACTGTAATGCAATATGTGAGGACATTTTCTATGGTGGACCGATGAAAAGAGGTCATCAGCCGTTGTTCCATCTGATTTTTTTGCAGGACTCTAAGGAAATGAAGTCTCTGTTGGGCCTTTCCAACCACCAGAGACATGTTGTTTCTGGTGAGATCTTGACTAATAAGCACTCCCAAGAATTTAAGAGAGAAAACCCTCTCTAAACAGCCCCCCTCAATATACAGTGGGGTAGGCTCCTCTCTGTACTTCCAGAAATCTAGCACCATCTCCTTTATCTTACTAGTATTTAGATGTAAGTTGTTTCTTGAGCATCATGCTGATACCTGAAATAGAGCTGCCTTGGAAAGCAACCTGTCTGCATTTGATTAAACTGTGCTCTACCTAAATGTCATAGTGTGAGAGGGCTATTTAAAAAAAATGCTGGTGGTATATATATTGCAAAGGTGGCAATGGACACAGTAACACATGATACTGGATATTATTGTTTTTACTAGTTATTTGTATAAAGTATTTGCAACAGGGCTAAGCAACACAATTCTGTTGTCAGATTTCCTCCTAGGTCTCCTTCCCAGTGACTTTTACCTCTCTTTTTTCTGCTTCCTTCTTTCTTTATATCTCACTCTAGTTTCTGGCTTGATGTGTGCTGTCTAAAAAAAAAAAGGACTGGACTTTACATAGTGTGTTCAGTGTTGCTTGAATATTCTCCTCACAGCCAAAACATTTATCATTTCTCCATTGAAGGATGAATCTCTCTCAGGGTCTTCTGCTGAGTCCCCCCTCCAGGAACTAAGGCTTCTCTATTGACAGCTGATTCCCTCTGCTCCCTCCAGGATCTTTGATGTAGCTGACACCTGCAGCCAACCAAATCCATCCTTCCCATTCTTGGGTCTTGTGTGTTTCATGCCACTATGTCTTTACTTCCCTTCTTTCCAAGTAAGTCATTTTGGACTGTTCTTTTCACTCTAAACAGGAACCAACAAATGTTCAGCATGCTTCAATTCTCTGCCCAACTTCTCTCTTTCCAGCTATTCTGTTTATTTCAATTAGTGTCTTTTACATCCACTTCTCTTCACTCCTCTTCTCTTTGTCCATTTTTTTGTTATACTAACAGAATATCCTACAGTAACTTAAAAGGTGAATGCCCCCTCTACTTGAGTACCTAACACCTGTGAACTTTGTTATATGGGACACCTGTCATAAAATCTCCCCACACCAGCCATGGCTAGCAGCTGGAACAGCTCATCAAGCCTCTTAATAGAGCAGCTGCCCTTCAAGGCCAGAATAGAGGGGGGTGTTTTTCTCCTTTTACTCACTCAGCAGCAGCCATGCCAAGCCCCTCAAATCCATAGGCCAACATTAACAAAGAAAGCAGCTGCTACAATTGTACTTTAATGCATTTAGGGTCTTGTAAGTATTTCAGGGTAACATTGCATTGCAAAATAAGAGCTTAAAATGTTTCAAATGAAACATTCCATTAAAAGTCTAAAGCTCCCTTTAAAAAGATTTAAAAATAATACTTTAATACTCTTTTAAAGAGTGTTCTATTTTTGTTTGAATTGCAGAATTTATTTTGCCTGCTGTACTTTAAATTCTTTAATACTACAATAGTGTATTTCAGCCCGACTAGTTTAACAAAAACATAAGATCTAATATTTGATTTCACAGGGAGTCAGGTTGTATTGCACAACACTGGAAAAAAAATATGACAATATTTGATTGGGAACTTGAAAAATATGCAGCAATGATGAAACTAAGAGTATATACAGAAGCTTCTCTAAATTTAAACAAGAATACAGAAAGGGGGGGGGGGATTAAATGTTTATATTTTATATTATATAGTTTTTAGAGCTATGTTAATAAATATTGTAAACTGAAATAAAAAGGGCTTGGAAATTACTTGTTATCTTTTCATTATTTTTAGTATTTACTAATTTAGAGGGGATTTGTCACTAAATTCAAATATTTATGGAGACAGACAGACAGATAGATTGATCTGCACAAAACAATTGTCTGGAATGGTTAACTTTTGTTATATTGAGCAATTATTAAATAACTTTAACTTATTTAACTTATTGATATTCTCTTCTAGAATTATCTGCTTCAAATAATTTTTGAAAGTAATTACTTTTGTGACTTCTAGAAACCTGTTATGTATGTATGTATGTGTACACACCACACACACACACACACACACACAAATACATATACAATTATTAAAAGACAATCTCAGTATCTCACAGATGCCAAAATGAAGAAGACCCTTTTTGGTCTTTAAACATGTTTAGCACATAAGTAAAGCATATATAACACATCTAAGATTACATGGCGATTCTTTGATTAAAAAATACAAACCTATTCGTCCCTTCTTTGTTCGTATAGAATATCTTTCTCCAATAAAGTTTTTTTAAATTTTGACTCAAAACTGAAATTTTAAAAATGATTGTTAGTATTGTAATTGAATATCAGCGTAGCTAGGTAACCAAAAACACTGTATTTATCAATCATACTAAGCAAACAAAGTACATTATGACTGAGCATGCTGTGTAAACTCAATCAATTGTTGTTTATTCAAAATACCAGGATCCCTTAGGTAGCAGCATCTAGCAACCTGGGCTCAAAATCAGACCTGACTAGCCTAGATCGTTAGCGAATTTCCTCGCCGTAAGTTATACATGTAAAACACACAATCGCGGGGGGACACACAACCTTAGAAGGCAGCAGTGAATATTGCCAAGAAAACTACATGCCCATATAATAATCAGCCCCAGGAGCCAAGCACAACACAAAGAAACCAATGCTTTCACATTATATTGTAGTTAAGCTACAGCTTAGCAACGTTGTATTAACCCAGCCATTTCCGTTTATAAACTCTGGCTTTTATCTGTCATCCATCCATAATTTATTCAATAAATCAATATTAAACCAACCATTATGAAAACACTAACATTACTCCAATTCCGCGCTCACCACTATAAATCTTTTTTCTACTAGCCATGGGACTGTTTATCTTTTGGTGGAGAGGAAGTCCCAGCAAAACCACATATTCGCAGCGCAAACTGGGAGACATTTTAGACCAATAGGCGCTGCCCATTGGCTTTCTGAGGCGGAACCTCCGGGGTCACGATTAAGAGGTAGCGGTTTCCTTCTGGTCGGCCAAAAGGGCATATAAGGAAGTCCCGTCCGGGCCTCAACCATTATCGTCGCCGGCTCCAGCAAGTGGTGTGGGAGGAAGAGCTGTAAATAAACACTGTGTCCCGGCAAGAAAGGGCAGACAAGCGGGACAAGACGGGTGGGATACATCATTAGGAGAAACGAATAGGCTGCGCAACAAAAATTTTGATCGTGGCCGACTGACCTGTTTCCCTCGGGTAAGTACAGGGACATTGAACTGGACGGGAAGCCCCGAGAGAATGGATTATCCCTGAGATCTAGAACATTAGGAAAGATGCAGCACGGACCTCAAAATAAATTGAAATATGTTGTTTTACATCTATATATCTATGTCTGTCTGTCTATGAATCTAAAATGCAGCATATCGGATAAGATTCAATCTTAGGCTGAAACACGGGTTGGCTGTACTTGTTATAGTTTAAATATTTCTTGTTAGCATCTTTAAATTTTGGTTTTTGTGTTGTATATCACTGTGTAAATATCTCATTCCCATTGAAAAGAAGTGAAATATATTAAGTGAGCTTGTACTGTCTTCTGTAATTGTAAAATTATATAGATGATATTTTCCACTCATTTCTGCTATAAATTTTTTGTATGAACTGGTTCAGTGGCTGCACTGAATTGTCATTATGCAGGTTTCTTCAAAATTATTCATTCTCTATACTGATTGAGTAATTATATGTCACCAAATTAGTGTCAGCTCTTAGTGGTTACATTGATAGACTTTCTCCAGCAAAAACATCCTGAAACTAATTTGTGTCTTCCCACCTTTTTTGATACGTCCTACTGATGTTTGAGTTCATACTCTTCCTTTAAAGTGTAAGCACTTTTAATTGCTGTAATCTCTCTTTCAGGACTATCACGTAATCTGATGCAGTTCTCCCCTGGATATGGATCACATCCTCAAAACTATAAAGCTCCCTCAGGAAACTTCTCACAAGTGCCCAGTAAAGCGATTCCTTCACAGCTAGAAAACTATTATGGTGCAGATTATTATTCTCCCCAATGTTCTGTACCAGCACAAAATGCTAATATCTCGTCTGTGACACCGAAGATGTTAAATTCACAGGGATCACAACACTTGTACAATAGAGCACCTCATAATGCAGAACCACCAGGACTTTTCCAAGGAACAGTACCTTCTGCATCCCAGTTGCATACCAGCATTTCACAGTCCTATTCTTCATTTACTGGTCCCTACAACAATTCCGTCTTGCATTCTGCCAGCTCTTCTGTTCCATCTCAGGGATTTGTTGCTTCCTCTAGTCATTATCCCATGCCTCCTGTGTCTAGTGCTGCATACCCTAATATTGTATATCCTCCCATGTCCACTGACAATCCATATGGGCAGGTGCCTAGTATCCAGCCTGTGATGGCACATGGGCATTTGAATGCAGCAGATGCTTATTGTAATCAAACTAGAGCCCCACCTACAGGACAACCCAGAGTTCCTTTGAGCTACACTTCTGCATCATGGAGTGCTCCAGAGGTCCAGTTGGCTCAGGGGAATCATGGCAGCTTTACAGGATCTCTTCCTGAAGCAAACAACACAATGAGTACAGGTATTGCACAGAGAAATTATATGTGACATAAAATACAAATATGCTTAAAATAAATTGACTGTTGTACATAATGTGTGCAAGCTAAGGAAGCTAAATGATTTTACAAAAATGCTTCATATTTTCAATATTTTTTCCTCTCTCCAGGTTGCTTTTTTCACCTGAACTATAATATAAACCAACTAGCTTGGTGCTGTTAAAATAAATTCTTGTCTTATGTGCAAGATTGTTTGCTCTATTTAAATCACCCAAATCTTTAAAAGAATAAAAATTATTTACAGGATTTTAATAAGCAATATGTTGCCCATAGTAGGCAACGCTGATTTGTGCATTATTCTCAGGCTACTTTCACTTTATTGCTTTTTTTAACACTGGAAGCTGATTCTTCATTTTCTTGCTGATATTAACGATCCTCAATAGGCTAATTTGTTTTTCAAGTTTGATTCCAAACATCCATTCAGTATTTGGGTGTCTGTAAGCAAATAAATGTATAGGTAGTACTGAGTAAAATTGACAATTGAGCCCAAAATTTCTATTGCAAATGAGATATTATTAAGTCAGTTTTGTCCCATTTTATGATCTTGCAGTTGTTAGTTACTAACACAGTTAGTATATCTGGCTTCTTCATTGACTTTACTTAACAGAAAGTTGCAAAATGTGATCACATGACCCTGGGAACTTGCAACCGTCATACATATGAGTCAGTTGCCAAGCGACTCAATTTTGATCACTTGACTGAAGATGTTGCAATGGTCATAAATGTGAAAAATGGTCATAAGTCATTTTTCCCACTTCCATTGTAACTTTGAACTCTCACTGTTGTAAATCAAGGACTACCTGAATAGAAAGCAAATATGTGTAATAAAGCAAATTAGTAATAAAAAGATTCATAGAAGTCCCACACACATTTTTCAACTCTTTGAAAAGATCTTCATTTTTTTATTATATTCATTTATTTCAGGGGTGTGAAACTTGCAGTGTCACGGTGGCATCATGTTATGTATTACAACTTTCTCCCCCCTTTGCTAAACGATGTGGGCGTGGCCAGCCCATGGGCCAGGAGTTTGACAGCCCTGATCTATTGTGATATAACAGGCATTAAGAATTAGACACTGAGTGTAATCAGAGTAGGTTCAGTCATTAAGATGAAGGTTCCTTAATCTTCTCTTTCATGAGAATAAAAATTACATTGTAAATATGGGATTTGTCATCTTTGCTTGCTTTTCTTGTATCATTTAAAACTTAGATAAACTTATCAAACTATATTAATAGGTATATTGTAAATGACACTAATTTTATTACAAACCTTTGAATCCGTTATCTGCATGCTTCTGTTCCTGCCATTTTCAAAAATTTCATTATCTGTTTTTAAATGTCCAATTGCTGTCACTTCAAAAATTATTTGTAAATTAGCATAAGTAATCCATCCCTTCTAATGTATAGTCCCCATGTTTGATTTTTCAGGGTCACCACATTATATAAATCAGAATATCCAGTCAGTAAAACCTAACCAAGGAGTGGCTTCAGCTGCAGCTTCTTCAGTTAAAACATCTATTGTAGAGAAGACAGAAAAGCCCATCACTTCATCTTGTCTTACACAGTCATCAGATTCCTTTCTTCATAAAGGTATATAAATTGGCTTAAAAGAAAAAAAATATGTGCTCCAAATTATATTTTAGTAAAACAGCTATTGGTTGGTATGGGTAATCCTGAAAACAGTGTATAGGCCTGTAATTTTAATATTTGTAAGGCTTTAGTTCTAATTTAAATATAGTCCATATTTTATAATGCATATATAATGTATGTAACTTATACTATTGTAAGCTGCCCAGAATCACTTGGGACAGTGAGATGGGCAGCGTATAAATTTAATTAATAAATACTACTTATTTAATTAACATATAAGAGCCTGCAATTAATGCATTTGTCTTCTCAGAATTGCAAGTTATAGAGTCACAATCAAGTTGTCCCAATGGTGATCTTTTGTTTAAATATTGTCATAACGCATCATGTATTTTTAGGAGGATGTACAAATTTATCAAATTTATTTGCTGCCCATCTCACAGTTCAAAGTGAGTTTGAGCAGCTTAGACCAAGATAAAACATACAAACCTTTGACAATTGTAAGTATAAAAACAGATTAAATTACAAAAATTAAATTTATTTTCATATATGTACAAAACGTTCTGGGCAAGACAGTACAGAAGTTTTCAGGTGGCCCATGCTCAAACCCAAAATGTCTGGTTTTGGACCCGGATCAACCCAGATGGGTTTGTTTTATTTCAAGTGGAAGCCAATATCTGTTTGTTGAGTGTTCTGAATATTTTACTCTTCTTTAATTGCTGTAGTTGGAAAATGTCTTTTGTTCTTGTTCCCATTGTTTTTGCTTTTTTAATTCTCCTGTTTTGGTTATAGTAACAGATGAGTTTAGTCATATCCCTATTGCTGTTTAGCTTTGGCCAGAAGTTATATATGTTTGAATTTGGAAGTAAAACGAGGATTTCAAGGAGCTCATAGCACAGAGAGAATTAATATGTCATTGGACAAAATCTTAGAAAGAAATTGCTGTGGAGGCCATTAAATTCAGTGCTGGACTGGAGCTTACATCCAGTTGGCAACCGAAACTCTTATGAACCAGTGTTGCAAGATTTCTGTTAAAATGTGGAGAGATGAAGAGATCACTGACTAATTAAGATTTACATGTCTCAACATCTGATGCTTTAGAACATCCACAAATCAGGAAGAGTCAAGAAGCCTTTGTATATGTGTAGTGAGTATCATCTCCAAAGGAACTCAAAGTTCCTCAATTGGTAGGAGAAAAAGAGCATGTCCTGAGTTCACACGCAGACTTAGACTCAATAAACTCATCCATCTATTGTCTTTTTTTCACTCCAAGTTTCTATGCTAATAAGTTACGTTAGTTTGGTTACTTGATTTAGATTTTTTGACTTTGTTATTCATTCATCACTGTGTTCTGTGCATTTGTTTGAGAAGACTTCAGAGACAGATGCCAGGAAGAGGTGATTGGGTTGAGGCTACTACATCAGGCCTCCAGATGCAGAAGCCAATAAATAGTAAGGAGAGGATTAGTTTTCCTGCATCTCTTGCTGCTTTCTTCTGATTGTCCAATTTTTTGCGACCCAAGTGGCTTTTGCTTTTCATGGGTAAAACATACATAGCAATTCTGAGTTTAGATCCTGTTGAAACATTAACAGGCAAATCATTTTAGCTTTTGTTTTTGCCAAAGTGCAACTAGCCTCACAGAGGGGCAGAACTTCCAAATTTCAGTTTTTTATTTTGGGTTTAAGGTGTACCAGTATATTGAAGAAACGTGGAAGGAAGTTGTATGATGAGAGTCATTCTGATTGTTATCTCAGGTTTATACTTTAGTAATATGTTTAATAATATGCCCAACAATTTTAAGATCTATTCCCAATGGAAAGCCAAATGGGTTGCTGAATGCCCAGATATAGGTAGACATATAAATGACCCCACAAAAAGAAGCCAAGCTTTGAACTAACACCTCAGCAATGGACAATCCTGAATAGGTTTTGCACTTTACATAATCTGAGGGCATACATCGATCCAGTATCTGAATTTTTTTCATATAAACGATTCTGCACTTCAGTGGCTAGATGGCTTAGATGTTGGTATTACACTTAACAAATAAATAACTTTATTAATAGCTACTGTAAGTTAGTTAAAATTCTCAATTGTTCAGTTATCCAGTCACTTCTGACTGAGATTAGATGAACTGCTTGCCAAGATTGTCTCTTGATGACTTTTTTTTTTTAAGTCTTGTAAGCTTTGACTTATGTCATCCATTTGTCAACTTATTTTCTAATGACCTCTTATTATTGCTTTCAAACGATTTCTGTACATTAGGGCTTTTTCATTTATATTTGCCATTTCTTTACATATCTAAAATATTTAAATCCTATTTCCATTGAGCAGTCTGAGTTTGTATCATGGAGTATTGAATGATTTGTTCTTCTGGTCCAAGTTATTCTCAACAATTTTATTTAGCCTTTTTATGGTCTACATTTCACAGCCACATGTTACAAGTGGGAGAACCATGAAATTGACAGTATTTACTTTTATTATTAGTGTGATGTCTCGGGGGTTACATTTTTTCACTACAAATGGCTGGTAACTAATAGCCAAGGGTATTTGGAAAAAAATAATTTGAATGTTGGTCATATCTTGAAACATGTTTCAAAACATATATCTGTTTTAAATGTATAAGTGGAGCCTTCTTTCATAAAAAGTCAGGTATACTTTATGCATTCTGGTTGCTATAATTAGAAGGATTTATCAAAATAATTTTCATTTCCATTGCTGACAACCCAATTTTCTCTCCTTTCCTACATCATAGTTTGAACGTACAGTAAATGATTGTTTCTGTATAGTGAAAGTTGTAAATTTCCAATGTAATGTTATGTGAAAATGAGGGCACTCTGGAGATTAAGGATTTAAAAATAATCACATTTAAAAATAATCAGTAAAAATACATTTTTATTCTATCAAATTGTTCTATCTAATAGTTAATTACTGCTGATTTCCAATTAGGAAAAATTAATTTAAAATACTTCCTGAAGCAGATTTTGGTGTATTCTTGGGTTTTATTTGTTTGTTTTCTTAAATTCTCAGACTTGCTCTTCAGGTTCTTCCTTGCTAGCTTCCACTTTCATGCACAGATGTGCATGAATTAATATTATTGTTTGTTTCCCAAACTGTCAATTGCTATAAGTTGTTGCTTGCAAATTATAGCCCAGGGACCTCTCTAAGGCCAGATGTTCCATGTCACCTCATATTGTACACCAAGCTTTTGTTATTAGCCTGATACAGATTCTTTTGTCTTAACTGGAATGTATTGAGTTGATGTAACTTTAAGGTTTATTCAGATCTGTTCAGTGATCCATGGCTATCCATCTACATTCTTTAAGAATTTTTCAAAGAAGACTTTCTCAGTTAATCTCGATCAAGAAATCACCTCTGAAGCTTTGCTGAAATGTTTTACTTCTTTTCTTTGTAAATAAATATAAATGTAAAATAAAATCACCATTTAAAGCATCATTTTGGGGTGGGGATGCGGAAATGAAGGAAAGTGAGAAGAAACTTCATTCTTCAGAAGCTGTGGAATAGATTTTGATGTTAAGGATTATCCAGGATCTCTTGCAAAAAGTCTTTGATTGTCTAGATGGGCTTTGGTACTTCCAAGACAATGGATAATTGGACTTGAAAAAATTATCCTGTTCTCTATGCCAAGATTGATGGATTGACATTGCTGGCTAATCTTTTTTTATTTGTTATTCCTTTCATTGATATATTATTACTTCCAATGGCTTTCAGTCATAAAACAAAGCACAGTATAGTTTAAAAGTCACTATACTATTCAACATAAACCAGAAACAATAAAAATTGTAGAACTGGTGGTGGGTTAGATCAGTGTTTCTCATCGTTGGCAACTTTTAAGTCTTGTGGACTTCAACCCCCAGAATTTCCCAGCCAGTATTCAATGCTGAGAGTTGACGTCTACATATCTTAAAAATTGTCAAGGATGAGAAACACTGGTTGATCCTTCTACATCAAGAGCAATGATTTCTCAATGTAACTCGATAATTAAGAAACAATTTTCATTTCTTAAAATCTCTAATGAAGGGTAAATAGTGTTCTGTTCTACTACTAAGTTTCTCTGCCTGTTACTAACACCACAGCATTCCAGAACTGGTGGTTAACTTCTATAAAGAAAACTTCTCCGGGGTTAACTAGGTTGCTCTTCATGTTAGTGTCCTTTGTTGTGCTTGGATTGGTGTTACTTCAATGCTTTTATTCGTGCTTTCAATTTCTTGCCTTTCCTGTGTGTTTGACTTTGGTATTTGTGCTTTCCACTTTTACAGGCATGCAGTATGGTGGATATGTTAATAATCAAGCTAGCTCTTCAGCAACTCCCTTGTCATCAAGTTCAGATGATGAGGAAGAGGAGGATGAGGATGAGGAAGCAGGTCTGCTTTAGCTTTGCACCAGTATTTCTAACTTTTCACTTTTGATGGCATTATTCCATTTCTTCAGTGCAAGTAATTCAAACAAACTATCATTTTGGAGCCTAAATAATATGCATTTAAGAGTTGAAAATATTTGTACAAAAGATGCCAGGGTTTCATTATTGAATTATTTTACATGTTTAGATAGAGGTTAGTCACATGTAATTGAACGGAGCTTATTTCAGTATAAGTGGCTATAAAAATGAGCATCTCCTTCATTAGAAATAGGTTTACAGTATTTGATGTAATATGTGTAATTTGGAGGTGTTTTTAAAAAATATCCTTTCTTTCTTTAGCATCACTGTAAATACTACATACACATTGCTTTCCCATTATGGAAACAGACTTTCCATCTTACTGCCAAGGCAAACATTGCACTATGATAAATTGTTAACCATTGCCAATACATTACATTCTGCCTCTCCTGAAAGGGAGACAGTGCCTATCATGTGTAGATGATTTCAGTTTTAATAAATTTAGGCAAGCATCTGAGAAAAATGAACTTGAAGATGCTTGAAATCAAAAGATGATTGACTAAAGCTTTATCTTTAAAAAGTGTAATTTAACACAATTTAAAATAAGAAAACAAGCTTTTTTTAAAAAAAAGTAAAGAAAAATGAAAACAAACTTTTTTTTTAAAAAAGGAAGAGTATTATTAAATCATGTACACCTATGTGTAAATATTTTGTATAGATTGCCCCAATATGTATGGCAATATTGCCAACTTAGCATGTAAAAATGTGCTTTCAATATTATCCTAAAGATTTCAAAATTTCAGTGCAGTTCTCAAGCTAAAATTGTTCTGTTTTCACTTACACACAGGTTTATTCTTTTTCATAATAGAATGTAAAAGTTTCGGCACTGTCAGCTTCCTTGTTTTATGACATATAAAATCCTATGAATCACCAATGCCAGATGCTAATATGTAGGGACACTTTTACAAAGTTATATAGTGCAATTAATTTCCACAATCTATTTAAAAGAATTAAAAATCGATATTAATTATTGATCAGCTTGTTTAATATACTCAATCTCACGTACATAGTAGATGCTAAGAGAGTCAAGTTATTTACAAATCAAAAAGATTACTGTGAAATTTCTGTTCCAGCTGCTTTGGTCACTATATTTCTTAAAATTGGTATAGTAATGGGATAGTGTTCCATCTTCCATTATTCTGATTATTGAAAGACTGAATTAAAAGCACAAATGAATTAGAAAATGTATTCACAATTGAGGTGGGACAGCAATAAGATTGCCCTGCCTCAAACATTTTGTCCATTTGCTTGCAAAGTTGGAGAATTCAATGCAGTGTGAGAATTTTTCTAGAGTACTACAAATGTTTTGGAGGTTTTTTTTTTTAATTTTGGGAATCTGCTGAAATACAAAAGTTATATAAATACTGGAATGTTGATACTGAAACCTAATTTTTAATTTGGTTTTCAGTTTTATCTTTTTGCTGAAACCCATCTGGCAAATGGCAGGTAGTATTGACTCACCTTCTACACAGCAGAGATGTAATATCCCAGTATAATAAATAATTGTTATACATTGGACATTGACACTGGAATCTTTGTAAATTTCTAGGAAGTAGTAAAGGTCATTTGAGTTCAATAGGACTTACTTCCTGGTAAGTCTTTATAAGAAAGCAACCTTTGATTGCTTCTTTCTTTATAAGAAAGCAACCTTTGAATGCTTCTGTCATAATTAGTCAAGTAACGCCTGTAAATGGTGATTTTTAGCATAATATTTTGAGGTATACAGCCCACCAACCTCTTCAGGCATGTGTTTGTGTCCAATTTTCTCTGCATGTTTTGTGGACCTAATGGCTGGAAGAACATGAACAGTTCAGATTACTGTTTGAACATAATCATCCCTGATCTTTTGCACTTTTAACAACACTCGGCAAAGAGCACAGTATGGTTTGCAATAGTCATAAGGCCCCCTCCTATGCCCAAATTTTTCCTTCAACAGAAAAATCTTTCATTGGATGAAAGAAAATTTTGGAGCCCCTTTGTGTGTGCGTTGTTTGCTGCACATTTATTGCAACAGAACTCCTGCATGGATTAACACCATTGTGTCTTCGGTTTATAGTTACTTAATATCAAAGAATGTTTGTGTTTGTATTTCATGACATGACCATGAAATGTCTCTTCATAAAGGTGGTTATTTGAATATGAATAGGGACATAAGAAAATCTGCACTAAGGAAATCCTTTGAAAAAAGTCCTTGATTATCGTTTTTCTCATAGTTACACATTTGCAAGTGCTTCCAAAGCATAACAGGTTTTATTGCCCTTGTTCATTTTTGCAAGTAATTCTCTAACTCAGAAGTTTCTGAATGGAGAGACATAATATATAGATACTATCTTAAAACTTACAAACAAGAATAAACATGGCTAACTTTTCAGATTATTGCTTTTTTAATTGGCTTTTTCCCATGTTACCTTTTTAGTGTACTTGAATAGATGCTAATGTACTTGTTCAGTTGACTTCAGCTGTTCTTTACAAGTAGGTTTTCTAGTAACTTGTGAAATTACCCATAGATTGCAATTTCCTGTAAGATCTTTACAGTTTTTGTAGCAGATAGTATTATGCATCTATTAGCATGCACTTATTATCAGTTGAATGTCTGTATTTTCTCTCTAGCTATTGACAGCTCTTCCACTACTAGCAGTGCATCTCCTGTTCTCAACAATTACGACACCCTTGAAGGTGATGGCTATCCAGGTGAATTGTGTTCAGTTTAATAATTAATACTATCAATACCGCTTTTTTAAAAATCAACTTACAGTAATAAAGTCAGCCACATAGCTGTATCTGACCATCCTTTCCGAGACTCAAAAAAATAATTAGGAATAAAGCTTGTTAATATTTGCGTGGAAGATCACTAAGAAGGTCTAGGGCTGTAAGCTAAACTAGGAAGTTAAAAACTTCCTAGAAGAAGACTGTAGCAAAAAAGCTTTGCCAAGTTGTATAAATAGTCTCCACGAAAGGAACTAAGCATGTCATAAAGACTTTGTCACGTAAGTATAATGATACTAGCTCTAGGCATAAGATATTTATGTAACTTTGTCATGGCAGATGAACAGGCATCAGAAATAGAGTCATATTTCCTAATTTTCTCACTCTCTGCTTATGAGCTACGCATACAAGAGAGAGAGAGGTATCTCTTTAATGGCCGATGTCAAAGATGCTTATTTATTATATTCCCAAAATAAAACCTGAAATCTAATGTTATATTCCATTTATACCCTTACTTTTATCCCATGCAGCTTAAAATAACTTTGTTTTAAGGCTACAACTAAATGAAGAGTAAATATAAAGTTAAGTAAGTAAAGGGACTCAGTGGGTAAGATGCTGAAACTGTCAATCAGAAAAGTCAGCAATTTGGCTGCCGCATAACGGAGTGAGCTCCTGTTACTTGCCCCAGCTTCTGCCAACCTAACATGTTAAAATGCAAGTACAAAAATAGAGACCACCTTGGTGAAAAGGTAACAGGATTCCGTGCACCTTTAGGTGTTTAGTCATGCTGGCCACATAACCACAGAGAGTCTTCGGACAGCGCTGGCTCTTTAGCTTAGAAACAGAGATCAGCACCACTCCCCAGAGTCGGGAACGACTAGCATGTATGTGCGAGAGGAACCTTTACCTTTTCCTTTAAAGATAAAAAGGTAGTTTTATAAAGTCAACATCCATTAAATATATTTTAAAAATTCAATTCTTTGGCTTGAAAACATTTAAAATGTGTTAAAATTATTGTTTCAAATGTGTGCATTTAGAAAAAAAAGATGTACAGAATTTGTTTCATTGATTTGTAATCAAATTCATTTCTTTAAAAAAATATTCATTAAATGATATATAGCATGTAGCACAGCTTTGCTAATGATAAATGTATTATGCTTCTATATTTGGCTCAGTATATTTTGATGCTTGTGTTTTATAAGAAAGAACTTTTAACCTTTTTTTCCTGTCTAGAAACATGTTCTGCAGCAAGTAGCCCACCTCCTATTTCCTCTGTTCCTCAGATGTCTAAAGTCTCCAAGTCATTTGGTTGTGGGTATCCTCCTCTTCAGCCAGGATACCGGAATGTGACACCATCTTTGCCATCTCCTGCCATGCAACCAAATAACTCTGGATATAATTCTGGATTTTCGCAGTATCCACAGGTTAGGAATCCCGGAAACCTTATATCCATGATGAAACTTGGGTCAAATAAATTGCATAAGAAAGAATGTTTCATTATGCATGACTAGGCTTAGAATGTGAATGCTTTGGATTTGAAAATTATTTTCTATAGTTCAGTTAAAGAAAAAGTTTATTCATATTAAATGTATGTTTTATGTTTTAAAGTGTTACGTGTTTATTTGGACATCGTAATCTTCCCAACATCTACTGAAGCAGCTAGCTATAATAAATTTAAAGAAGTAAATGAGTACATAAATATATGGTTTTGTTTCCCTAGCAAAAGAGAGGATTTAAAATGTTTATAGCAAAGAAAATCCTAACTGAAACTAGAAAATTCAGAAGTTACGTGCTTCTATATTTCCTTTATCATCTCATAGAGGAAAAAAATTGTTTGGTTTTCTTAGAAGCCTGACTATGATTTGTAAGAACGTTTATTACTGTATATTTAGCTGGATAGTTAGTTTGAAGTGCTCAGCATAATCATGTTTAACAGGAGTTCCCTCTAATTATTTTTCTTAGAACTCTTTCATTTAATAACAATAAGACTTATATACCATTTTACTTTGCTTTACAACCTTCTCTAAGCGGTTTTACAGAGTCAACATATTGCCCTCATAATCTGGGTCCTCATTTTACAGACCTCAAAAGGATGAAAGGCTGAGTTAACCCTGAGCCTGGTGAGATTTGAACTGCAAAATTGCAGGCAGCCAGCAGGCAGCAGAAGTAGCCTGCAGTACTGCATTCTAACCACTGTGCCACCGTGGCTCACTTAAATGGTTCACTATTTGATTAACGTATGATCAATTACAAAATAAAGTAGTCCTAATCCACCAATTTACAATCTAAAAGGACTGTGTAAGAATGGAAGAGATGAACATGAGTTATTTCTTAAAGAGATTTGGTAATTTTTATAATGGACAGTTGAACACTTAAAAATGGGGAGGAGTTGATTTTTCAACAAATTGATAGAATGGCTCCACTTGTTTTCTAGCTCTGCTGTTTTATGGGGAAAAGTTAGTGGGAGCTAATGAATAAGTTAATTTGGATCCTTAATGAGCCTAAACTGCACATTAGACTGCAGTTTAAAGGCTTCGTTGTCTTTTGTCAGAGGTATCTATATGGTGTCTGAATTGAAGAATACACTTAATTCTTCTCTTTTAGTTAAATGAAAATTATATGCTTAAGTACTTCAGATAAACTATTGCAATTCATATAGAAAATCTATATTTGCATATAGAATATTTTTGTCACATTTCTCTTAAATACTGCACTTTAAGCTTAGGAGGCCCATTGAAAATGTCTTGGAATCAAATGCTTTGGGGAGCAAAAAATGTAAGGCACAATTCCATCTGCAGCAGCCTTAAATTCATATTGCCCTATATGCATGTTTTGTTATATTCTGTAATATTTAATTATCCACAAGATAGGCAAGTTTATAATTTGTTAATATAAAGCATTTTTTCAAGTTGTGTTTTGGGTGATCTAAGAAAAGGTAGGAGATGTCAAATTCTTCTAAATATTAAAAACACAAATTTATACGGATTGTGAAGATGAAAATGCTTGTCAGTAGATCTGTGTACATCTAATTTACATGTGTATGAGTTTGAAAGGAGGTAGGGAAAATGGCTTGTAGGCTGAGGGAGAGATGCCTGTGGAAGTTGGTAAAAGGTAGGTAGCTGACCTTCTCTACCATAGTCGTCTCATAATCCCACTACCACTACTATTACCACCAGGTTTTCATGTTGATTTGAAAATTGGGCAGGGATGGGACAGAATGTTTATCCTTCTGACTTTTGAATACAGGATTGCTTTTGCTCCCTCTCAGTTTTTATTTTAGCAGATGATGAACAGCTGTTTTGAAGAGGGCATTTTGCTTTAAAGGAGACAGGGAAGAGGGAAATGAGCTTCCACTTAAAGTGGTCTTCTGAATCCAACCCATACTGGGATGGCAAATTAAGTACTGTGGCACAGAAATAGGAGTTAAAGTTCTGGAAAATATTATTGATGTGAGGAAAAGGGTTGAATGTTTATTTTAATACTTTTTTTAAATGTCTTTTTTCAGGTATATCCCACCATGAATCAACTATCAGCCAGTTTGGGAGGACTCGGGATACAGCAGCCAGAAAGTCTGAGACCATTGAATCTTATTCAAGAAAGAAATATTCTACCTATTGCTCCAGTTTCACCTCCTTTGCCTAATCTGAACTCTGATCTGAAAAAATTGAACTGCAGCCCAGAGTAGGTATAACATGACAATTTTTTGAATGCTTGCAGTTTTAATTTCTCTGAAAAAATGGTCTTAGGATGTGCCTGGTTCCATTTTTCAACAAGAGAAATTTGCAGGGAGGCAAAGGATGACATTTGTATGACTATATAATCAAATACCACAGGTTGCATTGGATGTCAGGACACAACTCCAGAAGGGTAGTATTTGCATAATAATATCACTGCACAGATGGTGTCATTTGTCAAGGTTTTCTGTGATTGCCACTGATAGAAGTCACTTTGAAAGCTATTCTAAAAACATTTGACTAAAGGGAATTAAGAATACTACTTTTTAGTCTTTCCACATTTTATTCTGAATCCTGTAGAACGGGTCCGCAACCCTTGGGCCGCAGCCCCCTACTGGGCCGTGGCCTGCCAGAACTGGGCTGCATGAGCAGCTGGCTGGTGCACACAGCTTGACTTGTGGGAATGGTGATCTGGCACACATGCGTAGCTTAACTTATGTGAGCAGCGGGCTGGTTCCCTTCTCCCCTACCAGGCTGCCAAGTCGTAAGGGTTGGGGACCGCTGCTGTAGAATGACAAATAGGGAAACGGGAAAAACAATTCTCGTTATCTATTTCTCAGTCAAATATTGATATCAATATTATCAGGTCCAATCTGTTACTGGGTTTAATTTTAAAAATACGTAATCTGAGCAAATAAGAATTTAGTACGTATATTTTGGTTGCGCTTATATTTTGGTTCGATGAAAGTACAACTGCCCACTGCCACCTGTAACTGCTTGAACATTTGGCGGGGAGGGGGCTGTACTTTCTAAGTTTTTTTTCCTCTAACTATTAAGCTACTGCGGGCACCTTCCTCTCGTGAATGAAGGCAGTGGTTCTAACTTGGTCGTTCTGGACAGTCGGCCCCTTCTCAAGCAGCAATTAGATGCTATGACCAGAGTACCCTCTGCCCAGCTTTGGATAGACATATTTGACTTTCCTTAAAGCCTGATGTCATTGATTGGGCAAGAGAAGATATATAATTTTCTATTTCACATTTCTTGTATATGTCGTAATTTATTTTTGCATTTTAAAACATTTGTTCTTAATACTAATAAATTGTCAGTTTAATCTCAATAGGCCTTCTCCAAATATGTTCAATGTTTCTGGAGTCTCCAGGCCACAAGAGCAATGAACATACAAGATTCTGGCCTGTCTAGGATTTTTGGCAAGCTCTGTAATGTGGTCTTGAACATTTAGGATTTTTTTTTCCTATAAAACAATCAATACTATTGTTCAAAATAATTGACATATGTGTTTGTGATTTTTCCGTAGCTCGTTTCGATGCACTTTGACAAATATTCCTCAGACTCAGGCACTTTTAAACAAAGCAAAACTTCCCTTGGGATTGCTTCTACATCCTTTCAGAGATCTAACGGTAAAATGACTTTTTTTATTGCCACAAGTTTTTAGTAGATAAATTTGAATAAGGTGATTATGTATTTTGATTTATATATTATAGAAGTATATACATTTTGTGTAGTACAGTAATAGTTTTTAAGTGATGGAAGCTGTAAATTGTGTTGGCTGTTAATGGGTCAGATATTCTAAACAAAAATATACCACTGAAAATGGGGAAAATATTTTCAAGATAATATTGACATTTACCGATTTAAATATATTTACTTGAATTCAGTGATTTTCGGCAAACCTTGAAAAATTAATTCACAGTGTTGCTTGTGTAGTATTGCCTTCTGTGGCTGGGCTCTCCAGCTTGCTACTTGTTACCTTACTATAGAAAAATAGTTGTTTCTAGTACTTAATCTCTGAAGAGTGCATAGTCAATTTAACATTTGTTGCTGGCAGTTTAGGATAAAAGAGTTATGAAAACAATTTCTCTCAAATTAATTCTAGAATTGTGTTGTTTTTTTAGCAATTGCCTGTGATAACATCAAGCAGCATTGTGAGGTGTAGATCATGCAGAACCTACATTAATCCTTTTGTGTCTTTTATTGACCAAAGGAGATGGAAATGTAATCTGTGCTACAGAGTTAATGATGGTAAGTATTAATCCTTCTCCAATATGCCCAATGCCTCCAGAGTTCCAACTTTCTGAGTTCAATATCAAAGAACCTTTTTCTAGGTATCATAACATCTATGTTTTTAGAGATACACATTGTTGTATTTCTAATTGAAATAATTGTATGTGCTGATTTTTCTATTTGGTTTTATTATGCTGATTTCTTCATTTTTTAACTTAAATGACTTAAATGCAATACATTTATTTTATTATTTAGTTCCTGAAGAATTTATGTACAATCCTCTAACAAGATCATATGGAGAGCCTCATAAGCGTCCAGAGGTCCAAAATTCTACCGTGGAGTTCATTGCTTCTTCAGACTACATGGTAAATTTATAGTTTTAAAAGATAATATTTTATAGGTCCAGATATAGGGACACGGCGGCTCAGCGGCTAAGACACTGAGCTTGTCGATCAGAAAGATCGGCAGTTTGGCAGTTCAAATCCCTAGCGCCCTGTAACGGAGTGAGCTCCCATTATTGTCCCAGCTTCTGCCAAACTAGCAGTTTGAAAGCTTGTAAAATATGCAATTAGAAAAATAGGAACCACCTTTGGTCGGGAGGTAACAGTGTTCCATGCGCCTTTGGCGCTTAGTCATGCCGGCCACATGACCACAGAGACATCTTCGCACAGCGCTGGCTCTTCAGTTTAAATATGAGCTGGAGATGAGCACTGCCCCCTACGGTCGGGAACAACTAGCACATATGTGCGAGGGGAACCTTTACCTTTATATGTGTAAGGGGGGGGGGGCTACATAAATGGCAAACCTGTTTGCTAGAACAGATCTAATAAGCACATTAGTAAAAATCAATCTTATCTTACAGCTTCGTCCTCCGCAACCTGCAGTATATTTATTTGTGTTTGATGTGTCCCATAATGCAATAGAAGCTGGATACTTAGAAGTTGTGTGTCAGTCTTTGCTGGAAAACTTAGACAAGTAAGAACTTTCTGTATTTATTGGACACAACAGTACTTACATTTTAAAGCATAAGGAAGATTGGATGGAACTTGTTTTTTTCCACTTGAAATGAAGTGTCTAATGACACTGAAGTGTCTAAAAAGTCATGGTGTTGCAGTGATTAGAATGCAGGATTGCAGAGTAACTCACTGGTCACTGCCAGGAGTTCGGTTCTGACCAGCTCAAGGTTGACTCAGCCTTACGGAGGTCAGTAAAATGAAGACCCAGATTGTTGGGGGCAATATGCTGACTCTGTAAATTGCTTAGGGAGAGCTGTAAAGCACTAAGAAGTGGTATGTAAGTCCAAGTGCTATTGCCATTGCTAATGATAATGTGACTTCCAAGTAGTTGTGAAACAACTTCTTGGTCAGACTGTGTTATAGAAAACAGCCCCTCTCTTTAGCAGCATGCTCAGTCCAATGTTTAATGAAAAACTAGGCTTAAGCTTCTCCTTTTCTTTTTCCATATTTCACCCCACCACAATTAGCTGCAGTTTGACATAGCTAGTTTTCTAATTGCCAAACAAGTAGAAGCGGTGGGGGGTAGGGGAGAGAACCAACTATGAACCAACTATGTTCAGGTTTCATTCATAAATTCTGGGTCCATGACAGAAAATAGTTAATGTGCTAGATAATGTTCATTAGGAGAATATTATTTTCTAAGATAAATTAATACCAGTAATCATTTACTAGCATTATAACCTCTAGAATATACCTCTGTACTGCAGGAACATTCTTGCTTTTGTTTTATTTTCATACTAAAGGTTGCCTGGAGATACAAGAACAAAAATTGGCTTCATAACATTTGATAGCACTGTTCAGTTCTACAATTTGCAGGAAGGATTATCACAGCCTCAGATGCTCATTGTTTCAGAAATTGATGGTAAGATTATTTGAACAGTTGGGAGAATAAAAGTTAGAAAAAGCAACACAGAATTCAGTATAAGTTAGCTCACTTTAAGGTTCCAGAATATTACAACTATGGGGAAAAATGCTACTTCAGTTATACTAGTTTGATCATACTGGAATTGAGTGGTGTTTTCTTTTCCCAATTCATGTTTGCAAGTTAATTTGAAAACCAGTCAAGACAGACTAGGATAGTTTAGGAATAACATATTTGTTCTCTTTTGCACATTGAGAAATGTAATTCAGTTGTAGACGTGCATTACATTTGCATCTGACCATTTTTGCTATTTTACTATACTTTTAAAATTATATTACATTAACATAAGAAATCAAAAGTGAAACATGTCTTCTCCATAGATATTTTCCTGCCTATGCCTGATAGTCTACTTGTCAATCTGCATGAAAGTAAAGAGGTAAGAGAAATACAATAGCATTTACAACAATAAATATTAAACTAAAAATATTCATGGTAGCTTCTTTGCTTTTGATTACATTAATTTAGAATATTAGTGTTAGACATTAAGATGGTATCTTAAAAGGACTGCATCTTTCCAACCATGTTTTCATCTTCATCTTAGAATATACATTTTTCCTTTGTTTTCTACGATTCTGTATAGTTTAGAGAATCAGAAGAGATTTGATCAAATAAAACAAGATCTACGCTAAATTCAGAACTTGATTTAAAATAATTTTGTTGCAAGAGAAAAGGGAAGAGTAGCTGGTGTAGCACAGATGAGATTTATACAGATAGGTCAGTGTACCCTGGAGGGGGCACCACAGGGCCGTGTGTGTGTATTTGAGTTTGTGTTCTGCTCTTGGGAATCTTGGATTTAATTTAGAAAAATCAGATTATTGCTGAAAGTGGACTTTTTAGAAATGTAGACTTGTATTGAATTTTAAAAGTATTTAAAAGTATTGCTGAAATTTCAACATTCTTGCTCATTTTATTTTCTAGCTAATTAAAGACTTGCTGAATGCACTACCAAGTATGTTTACCTACACAAGGGAAACACACAGTGCATTAGGCCCAGCTCTTCAAGCTGCCTTTAAACTGATGTCTCCAACTGGTGGGCGTGTATCTGTGTTTCAAACACAGTTACCTTCTGTGGGCACAGGATACCTACACTCTCGGGAAGATCCTAATCAAAGATCAAGCACCAAGGTATTCGTTTCAGATAAGGAATTAATTAGACAGGCTGGAAATGCTTGGTAGAAACATTAGCTGGCAGGCTCATTCAGGCTCATTTTGTCTGAGGTGGTGTTGGATTTCCTGCCTAAGCGGGGGTTGGACTAGAAGATCTCCAAGTTCCCTTCCAACTCTATTATTCTATTCTAAGAATCTTCATATTCATTCTAATGAACCAAATGTTGAGTGTTCAAACTGTGTGATGTGTGATGAAATACTGGAATCTATGAATGTGGTCCCTGCCTTCTTATTTTAGTGGAATACAGCTCAGTCTAAACTGATAACATCATTTATTTAATCACATCTTTTGAACAGATTAAAAAAGTCATTGAGGAAGATGTTATGTAGTGTTCATAGGTTTATGAAGGTGAATTAAGTTTTCAGAAAATATGTGAATGGTTTCAATATAGAACTGGAAAATTCTATTAGTTTCTTTGCAAAGCCCTTTATATGGACTACCCATGAAGAGCATTGGGAAGAGTCAGCTGGTGCAAAACTGCAGCTGTAGAGATGATTTAAGAATGCCTCTGGAAGGACACATGTTACACTTCCTATACTGGTTACCAGCTTCCTTCCAGGTCTAGTTCAAAGTGCTGCTTTTGACATTTAAAACATTTTTATGGCATGGGCCAGGTTATCTGAGGGAATGCCTCTTCCCGATTACATCTACCCATCCCATCAGGTCTGGCAGGAAAGGCATGTTGTCGGTCCCATCTGCCAAAGAGTTCCATTTGATGTCATCTGCCATGACGTGCTCTCTGAAACATCATTCCTCCCAATCTGAAGTTATCCCTGATCTTAATAGCCATCTGGCAAAACCTTGAAACTTATTATTTTCAGTAAGTTTAGCGATGCCTGCTAATAGGGAGTCCACCTGTTAGCTGCATTATATGCAATCTCTCCCTTGTGGCCTTGTTTTATCCATGTTTATTATTTTTAATTGGCTTTGTAATATATTTTAATTGTAGGCTTTATTATTTGCCTCTCATAGTCGCTTTGTGTGAGATAAGCGGCAATATGAACTTGAGAAATACAGATAAGAGAGCAAAAGAATAATTTATGTTTCTATATCTTTCCTTCTTTGTTTGTTGCTGTAGGTTGAATATCTAAACTATTTTCAGTTTATTTTTAAAATAACTATCATGTAATATAGGTAACGTATTTAATACATGGGATAATTATAGGGGAAGAATAAGCCCTTAGTAAGAATTTCCATTGTTGCTTTGCTCGATCTAAGCACAAAGAAATTCACTCGGTGAAGGACTCGTCTCGATAATGTTCTAGTTATTAAAAGATGAAAGTATTTTTTTAAATCAGAAAATATAGCAAGTTATATTTTATTTATATATAATGTTATATTTCTGTAGATTTATATATAGCTTCAGCTGTTGCATGCCTTAAAATTTAATAAATATATTTATAATGATCAGTTGTTAACAGTGCATTTAATTTGCAGACAGCTTAGACAAACACATTTTTTTTCCTATTGCATCAATAATCTTACTTTTTTTGTTGCATTAGATTGTTCAACATCTTGGACCTGCAACAGATTTTTATAAAAAATTGGCACTTGATTGTTCAGGACAGCAGACAGCTGTGGATTTGTTCCTCTTAAGTTCACAGTATTCTGATTTGGCCTCTCTCGGTAAGGATTATTAACTTGCATTACTTCATATAGTTTACCGCTTTGAGGAACCCTCAGTGTTAATTTGTAAAAAAAAATTATAAAGTTCCAAAACATGTTTGCTCAGATGTTTGCATTGAAAGAAGGTGGTTAATACTTCACACAAACATTTGAAATACTGTAAAGGGATGCTGTCTCATTTTTAAATCAGTTTTTTTTCTATATGATTACTGTGTCAGTAGATTGTCTCACATGCCTGATATGTCTCATACAATAATTCTGCAAATTTCCTGTGAAATGTATAAAGGAAGCCCTACTGTGTAAACCAGGGGTAGTCAACCTTTTTATACCTACCGCCCACTTTTGTATCTCTGTTAGTAGTAAAATTTTCTAACCGCCCACCAGTTCCACAATAATGGTGATTTATAAAGTAGGGAAGTAACTTTACTTTATAAAATTTATAAAGCAGAGTTACAGCAAACCCCTACCGCCCAGCATGAAAGCTGGAACGCCCACTAGTGGGCGGTAGGAACCAGGTTGACTACTACTGGTGTAAACTATTTTGAGTTCCTAGGAAAAAAAGTCAGTGTATGAGTAAGTACAAATAATTGGAATGAAGAAAAACACCTAACATATAGAAAATGAAGCTGTTACTGTACTTTACTTTGTTCCTTAATGTAGATACAGCTATCAGGTTAAGCAGGTATTGATTAAAGGGTTACTTTGGATCTGGACTGAGCATGCTTTATGTACCTGGCAGTGGTGTCTTAAAAGATTAACTTTCCTTGGAACTGAGGTTCTTTTAGGACCTTCAGTAGATAAAATCAGCCCATCCAGTTTTGGAACCTTCACTTAGATCCAAAGACTGCACACTGCTGGTATCTAATGTGTATGGTAATAATTCAGTTTTTTTTTAAAGTACCAAGGGAAAATGCACTATGAAATGTCTAAGAGATGGTACAAAAATTAAAATGGGAACCATTGATATCATTATACCTTTTGTTCCTTGCAATAGTTCTTCTCTATGGTTTCATATGTTGTATTAAAAGTCTTCACCTGGCTTTCTTCAGTTAAAGGCTGGATGTGAGGGTGAACTGGCTGCAACATCTGTCATCCCATTGATCACCAGGGTTGATTCAGATAAAGGCTTGCAGTGTTAAGAGCAGCATCAGATGCTAGAGCACTTCCTATAAATATTTAAAAATTATTATTTTCCAGATGATGAATATTTGTTTTAAAATAAGAATATGTCCTGCCTGTATTGACTGGATATTAACCATTTTTTCATCCTCCCCTAAAGCTTGCATTTCCAAATATTCTGCTGGATGCGTCTATTATTATCCATCTTTTCATCATATCCACAACCCTGTTCAAACAGAAAAACTGCAAAAAGATCTTCAAAGATACTTTACACGAAAGATTGGATTTGAAGCTGTAATGCGAATAAGATGTACAAAAGGTATCATCTGGATTTTGAAATAAATTTATTGTCTTCCCAAAAATAAGCCCAAGCATGATTTTTCAGGGTGCTCATAATATAAGCCTACCCCATAAATAAGCCCCAGTTGAGATTACAGCCAGACAGATGCATTTAGTACCATATTTCCAAAAAAGAATAAGGCCTAACTGGAAAATAATCCCTGATGTGTCTTTTGGCATAAATTAATATAAGACCCGGTCTTATTTTTGGGGAAACGGTAGTTTGAATATGCCAATATCATTCAGAGAGTGTATTAAAAAACTGAGTCAAAGTCATTCAGACAAATAAATTCCATAACCTGGAACCAAATGCTTTTGTGAGAGTTTAGAGTTATTCCATCACTTCTGCAAAGGAAGACTTATGAAGATTGGTGCATCCTTTTCTTGATTATGATGGTTTTTCTACTAAGTGAACTATTTGGGATAGTATTTTTCTCAGACTTAAAATAATGCATGCACTATTTTAGCTATTTTTTTTCAAGTAGCACGTTTCTTCATTTTTAGTTGTTTGGAATCAAGGCAAAAGTTTATGAAGTTTGCAGGGAGATTTTGGGGGGGGGGGGTGAATCCCACACTTACTGTTTTGCACCATTTTCCCCACTATTGTTTCCAGTCTCTGTAACTTCTTGTAAATTATTTTCTCTCATGCCTGGGGTGGGGTGGGGGGAAGGCCAGAGGAAACAAATGTGTTAAATGGCCCAAATGTTTTCTACCACCAGTACATATTCTGTCTTCAAATGTGGCTGTTGTAGTCTGCAGTATACTTTCTAGAGAGAGAAAGCACCATTAAACTCAGTTAATATGCCAAGGCTAGTAGGTGTATTTATCATCAGTCTTTGTTACTGGAATATTAACTGAAACTTTGCTTTTTTTCTTCTAGGGCTTTCCATTCACACTTTTCATGGTAACTTTTTTGTGCGATCTACTGATTTGTTGTCACTTGCAAATGTAAATCCTGATGCTGGATTTGCAGTGCAGATGTCCATTGAAGAAAATCTCACAGATACATCACTAGTTTGTTTTCAAACAGCACTTTTGTATACTTCCAGCAAAGGTAATCTTAGAGAAGCATCATAATTGTTTTTAATATCTTTTCTATAGAAAAAGACAAAAATAAAGGCTGATGTCATAGAAAAAATGTTCCCTTTGATTTGAAGTTGCTGGCCTTTATGTGACTAGTAAATGTATATTTAAAAAATTGGATTAAAAATAAACACTGCATATTTATCACTGTGTGGTTGGATCCTAATACAGGTGAACGGAGAATTAGGGTGCATACACTTTGTTTGCCTGTAGTGACTTCCTTGATGGATGTTTATGCTGGAGCAGATGTACAAGCAATTATATGCCTCCTAGCTAATATGGGTAAGTTGCAAATAAATGTTCAAATATCACATTTTTTTCCAGTGAAAAATACATACATTTTAATGGGTAGGCAGTGGGAAGGCACCCTTCTTCTGCCCTGCCATGGGATTTATAGGGGATGTAATCAATGATATTATGATCCCTACATAGTGTACATCATAGAGAAATTTTGGAAGTGGGTGGGGAACAAGCTGATACTAAGAACTACTGTAAGTCACCCAAAGGTGCTTTTTCAAGAGGCAACTGGACTTTCTGCTTTTTATTTAAAGACATTTCACTTCTCATCCAAAAACTACCTTTGGGACAACCATGACCTGGATGATTGAGAATCTCCAAAGACATTTAGCGATGCAGAGCTGAAGAAGCTTCTTGGATGAGAAATGAAACATCTTCAAAGAAAAACCAGAAAGTCCAGTTGCTTTTTGAAAAAGCACCTTTGGGACAACCATGACCTGGATGACTGACTCTCCATAGACATTTAGTATAAATGCCGTAAACATCCAGCATGGTTATAGAACTCATTTCATTCCTTAATCGTGGATACGACTTTTTCAACCACCCAGGTATTCCAGAGGGATTCCTGGGGATGGAAATTTGTTGATGTGGGCAGCTATAGATGATATAAATAAATAAATGCCACTGCTTTAAATTATAAAATAAAGGTTAATATTTAGTTTGAAGTTAGTACATCTTTATTAATTGCTCATCACCTTGGATGTGTGTGGTAAATAACACTGTTACTGTAAATGCATGCAGAAAACAGATCCTGTGAGTACAACATAATGGCAACATACTCAGTTTATAGAGCTTATAACTTCAAATTTTATTTTATAGCTACTAAGTAAGATAAAAAATAAATTACAATTTATCTATTGTAGATTTCCTTTATCTTCTCTCTAAAAGAGTTTTAGACAATTATGAGATATGAGGTGTGTTTCCTTTAACGCAATATAATTTAGTCTTGTATTCTGGATCAAGTGCATGTTTAATATCTTCAAAGCTATTTAGAAAAATGAAAATGTGCTAGCAGAATAGTAATCATTGTACTGGTATACTTTCATTGCCTCTTTAAATATGGTTCCCTCACAATTATTTGCTACTACTTCATTTTCTACAGCTGTGGATCGATCTGTTTCATCAAGTTTGTCAGATGCTAGAGATGCTTTAGCCAATGCAGTCGTAGATTCGCTGTCTGCATATATGTCAACAGCATCAAACCTCCAACAATCCGCTTTGATCGCTCCATATTCTCTCAGGCTGTTCCCGCTGTATATTTTGGCTCTTTTTAAACAGGTATAACCTCTGATAAACAGCAATAAAAAAAAAAGTAAATGTTAAAATCTGTTTTGATTACAGAAATATGATGACATACAGATTAATAGGTTGAATACCGTATCTTTGTAATTTTGGTGGGCTTTATTGTAATGTAGAACCAATAAAATGCATCAATTTGCTTAGCTTTCATAATCTCTAAAGAAATATAAAAATACATCAATACTGTACTTGTAACCAGTGTTTACCACTGTTTTATAATAGTAGCTAAGAGATATTTAAAATTTTGTGATATATATCTTCCACTTAAGTGGAAAAATATTCTGCCAGGTAGTTTATTCATTTAGATGTTCTTAGCCTATTTACAATAAAAAACACAATATTTTTATTTTCTCTTTTTTTTTTTACAGAAAGCTTTTAGAACAGGCACAAGTACACGTCTGGATGATCGCATATATGCTATGTGCCAAATCAAAAGTCAGCCTCTGGTTCATTTGATGAAGATAATCTACCCCAATTTATATAGGATAGACAAACTTACTGATGAGGTATATTTGCACGTGTGCGTGTATACGGGTATATATAATGTATAATTGTTATCTCTGCTAAATAGAGGTGGTCTTCCTACTGCTATCTTTATTCTAGTAGCATCTTGGACAGCTGCATACACCTCTTGTGTTCCACTGTATCATTAATAAACTAGGTAATTTTTCATCTAGTCTTGAAAGACTTGCATTGACTCTTAGTGTATTTTGTTACAAGAGCCAAGGTGGCGCAGTGGTTAAATGCAGCACTGCAGGCTACTGCTAGATCAGCAGGTCAGCGGTTCAAATCTCACCGGCTCAGGGTTGACTCAGCCTTCCATCCTTCCGAGGTGGGTAAAATGAGGACCCAGATTGTTGGGGGCAATATGCTGACTCTCTGTAAACCGCTTAGAGAGGCCTGAAAGGCCTATGAAGCGGTATATAAGTCTACTGCTATTGCTATTGTAGCACAACTCAAACCATTGGTTACAAACTTAAAAGTTGTTTTTAGTGTACAACCTAGATTTTTTAAAATTAGGATTATGTTTCAAACATACATACATACATACATGCATGCATGCATTATATACATACATGCATGCATACATACATTATATATATACATACATATAACATATATATATATATATATATGTGTATGTATGTATGTATATATATATATATGTATATATGTATATATATATATATATATATATATATATGTATATATATATATATATATATATATATATATATATATATATATATATATATATATATATATATATATATATATATATATATATATATATATATATATATATATATAACATTATATATGTATGTATGTATATGTAATGCTGGTCTTGTATTTGGGTCTTTTCCCATGTAAGATTGAGATTGTTTTGGCAACATTTTGGCGAGGTCACCTTCACCACCTTCAGGCTGGTGTTTTCGACTTCGTATTTGTGTGAGTAAGGCATGGTCGGAACTGCCGTCTTTCTATAAATCTTGGTGGGGCGTGTGTGTGGAGTGCTGGCTTTGTTTCAGTAAGTGGATTGATTGGCTGTATAGTTGTATCATGATTGGTTGATTGGTGCCAGCTGTGTGTCCGTTGTTGTTTTGTGTTGTAACGGCCTGGGTGGTGGGTGGGGCTCATTTGTTGACTAGGGCTGGTTTCCAGATGTCTGGTAGGCGGGAGGTATCGTCACGTTTATTCATGTTGTGGGGGTGTTTCTCTATTTCGATAGCTTCCATAATTATTCTCTTGTTGAAGTATTCAGTTTTGGAGATTTATTTGGTTCCTTCGAAATCAATTTCATGTCCATTACCAACCTAATCCAAAAGGAGACCCCACTCAAGAACCGAGACACAGAACAGGACAATGGCATCATCCTCCTCCCTTACATCAAAGGCACCACAGATAAAATCAGCAAAATTCTCCACAAACACAATGTCAAGACAGCCTTCAACACTGACCAAAATATAGCCAGCATCTTAAGAAACCCCAAAGACAAAATCCAGCTAGAAAACCAAGGAGTCTACGAAATACCATGCAAAATCTGCCCTGCAACATATATAGGACAAATGAACAGGAGAATAAATGCACGTATCGCAGAACACAAGAACGCAGTAAGAAAAAAAGAAAAAACTTCCTCCCTTTTCCAGCACCTTCAAGCTACAGGACATGAAATTGATTTCGAAGGAACCAAATTTATCTCCAAAACTGAACACTTCAACAAGAGAATAATTATCGAAATAGAGGAACACCTCCACAACATGAATAAACGTGATGATACCTCCTGCCTACCAGACATCTGGAAACTAGCCCTAGTCAACAAACGAGCCCCACCCACCACCCAGGCCATTACAACACAAAACAACAACGGACACACACCCAGCACCAATCAGCACCAATCTACCAATCATGATACAACTACACAGCCAATCAATCCACTTACTGAAACAAAGCCAGCACTCCACACCCACCCACCAAGATTTATAGAAAGACGGCAGCTCCGACCATGCCTTACTTACACAAACACGAAGCCGAAAACACCAGCCTGAAGATGGCGAGTGAGACCTCGCCGAAACGTTGCCAAAACAATCGCAATCTTACATGGGAAAAGACCCGAGTACAACAAGACCAGCACACCTCCACCTGTGAAAATCTATGAAACATATATACACTATATTGCCAAAAGTATTTGCTCACAACTGAGTCTGATTATGTGGATGGGTGAGCAAATGCTTTTGGCAATATAGTGTGTGTGTGTGTCTGTATTATAGTACAACAAGCTTGAAATTATTTGAATGGTCTGTATTTGAAGAGGAAAAAATATAGAACATTTCCAATATTTTAGTCATAGGAGAAAATAGAAACTCAAAACAAGTTACCTTTTTTTCTTTTTTGTTTATTTGAGGGCCCCAAAAGTAGGTAAGCATTTGTTGCTACTAGCCTTTCATCTGTGGGAAATTCGCCAAACAAAGCTAAAATGTATTCTGAGGTTCATCAATGCAAAACACAAAACAAAAAATATCAACCATACAAAAGCTCAGAATGGGTTAAAAAGTAACATTTTGTGCTTTTTGGGGAGGAGGGGGGACGTTGGATGAGCACTCATTGCCCCAGTACTGAATTATTACAATGAGGCTGAATTATATTGTGAGTTTAATTGTATTATCCTATTTTAGGGTGCAATACATGTCAACGACAAAGTTGTACCCCAGCCCCCTCTTCAGCGATTGTCTGCTGAGAAATTGACACGGGAAGGAGCTTTTCTTATGGATTGTGGCTTGGTGAGTTGCCCATTTAAAATATTATTTTTCATCTGTTTGATACAGCAGTTTCCTGTGCTCGTCTCCTCATTGTATTATGTCTTTAAATCCCTTTTTTATTTTATCCCAATAAAATCTTGATGACTTCATATGTTATCAAAGAAAAATGTATACTTTAATTACTTTGTTTCTAACACATTCTAGATCCTCTACATTTGGCTTGGAAGAAATTGTGATAATAACTTCATTAAAGATGTGCTTGGGTATCCAAATTATTTGTCAGTACCCCCAAAACTGGTAAGAACTTATTTTATATCCAGCTAATACTTCCCAAGATGAGGCTATAGAGGAGTCATACAGGCGTGAAAATGAAGTAGTTCTCAGTTCTTATTAGAGCTTGCCGGTTTTGATTCCCATCTTCATAATTTATTTTCTTATTTATGATATGGACAGTTGTTTCAGAACTTTGTTTATAAAAAGACAGCATTTAAATAAGATGAAAATAATAAATATAAATTATATTTTTATCACAACATTCTCAAAGTGTAATAAAAATGTGATGCTATCTTGAATATCTAATACAACAGCATATTATAAGTGTTTAATTTTATCACATTGTATTTTTCTAGACACAGCTTCCAGAATTAGATAATGTTTCTTCAGAGCGAACCAGGTCCTTTATAACTTGGCTGAAGGATAGTAAATCTTTAAACCCAGTACTTCAAGTAATTAAGTAAGTATTCATATATAGCATCCAAAAGGCAACATCACTTATATGAAATAGGAGTTTTCTGGCAAACTGTCCTTTGAATAGGTTTTTTTAAAGAATGTATTCAGGAATGCTATCCCTGTTTAAATTTGTAATTACTTGGCATATTTATAAATTAGCTTGTTGGCCAAATATTTCCTGAGTTGGTACATTTGAAAGGCATCTGTTATGAGGGCTTGAGAACAATAGGTAGGAATTAAGAAGTGTTGGTGGGCATGACTGAAATGGCACTGGGATGTTTCAGAATATTTACCCATATTATTTCTATCAATTATCGACTCCTGCAGATAATTTTTATTTTTTTTCCTCCATGTTTCAGGGATGAAAGCCCAGTGAAGACAGACTTTCTTCAGCAATTAATTGAAGACAAGACAGAGGCTGCATTTTCTTACTATGAATTTTTGCTTCACATTCAACAACAAATTTGTAAGTGAGAGGAAACAAACAGAAGGAGGAAAAAAATCCCTGTATTTTTTAATCCAAGTGTCACCTTGTCAAGCGAACCACACTGGAAGTGATTAAAACCAAGCATAGATTCTTTAGTATCCATATACAAAGACGTTCAGTTGTGAAAGGACAAAATACACATTGCTAAATGGATTTTACAATTCTGCTTTGTTATAAAAACGATGGACATGACACAGTAGTAGTAGTATGTTTTCAGTTAGTTTTTTATGCACTTCCAGTAGTGCAACACTACAGCGTTTCTCCGTATTTCAAGCTGGTGGTCATATGTGGCAGTGTGGAATAGTATTTATTAATGAAATCCAAAACCAGAGAGTCTCTTTCTCAGCATCTCAACATTTAAGAGCCTTTCCAGATGATCTCCAGCAGAGATGCCAAAAGGCAGTGCTCCATGTTGTTTATATCAATTTGTAAAAGAGATAATTCACTTTTGAAAGCTTAACCATTTTCTCTGTGAAGAATATATACAATTTTAATACAACTTATAAAATTGTAGAAATATGTATAATGTACAGAAGTGTTAACATTTGTAAAAAAAAAATTTTTTTTTTAAGGAGTATGAATTGCTTGATGGCCGTGGTGCTGGGAGGTCAGTTACAAACCACTTATCTCGGTTAAACATTGGCTAGCACATATTAAAACAGATCTGAATCCACATAGGAAAAATGCAACTTTGTAACTCATTTAATCGGTCCCTTATGTGGATTTATTTATGATCAGCTAATTAAAAGTATTTGCTTGATCATGTGTTTTTATCTCTATGTGATTACTGCATTTTAAAAACCAATACCAAATTTGTCGTGCTGTATTAAAGAAGGTTTATTACTTTATAGGCCTCTTGAAAAGAGGCTAGTGGGAATATTGAATTCAGGTTGGGATTTTGATTAGAGATATATTGGCTTGTGACACTAACTAGCGGCAGCTAGTATCTTTTAGCCTTAGATTACTTTAGGTATTTTTGCAACATTTTAGGGTCCTGGATTCTCTGTTTTGTCATCCCATCACCATAGGATGTTAAAGAAAAACCAATTGAACTTAAAAATGGATGTTTCTTCAGCAGGTGATCCAAATATTTGCCCGCATTTTTCTTTTCATTTTTAAAGTTAAAACTTTCGTGCACATGAAGTCTAAATAGGGCTATTGATTACACATTTGCATTTTATTTCTGAAACACAAGTACAGCTATAGAATGAAATTTTATTTTTAAAATGACTTCTTTTTTTAAAAAACAGCTAACAAGCACTAATATATTCTGAGAAATATCTATGTCCTAGTATGTTTCTACTTATAACAATGTCCTTATGCAACAAAGTTGTTCAATTACTTTTCAATTTTGGTTTTATGAATACGCAGTCGGGATACTACATTTTCAGTAACTTTTACTAAAGCATGCCAAAGGATTTCTCAGAAAAAAAATCAACTGCTTCTATTTGTGGCATATTTTAGGTATCTATCAAAGTATGTTGCATCAGAATAAGAAGCATTCACCTAATACTTTAAACTTAAAATAATTCATGTTTTGAAAAGATATAATGCCTCAAATATTTTGGTAAACATATTGACTGAAAATGTATGTTATATGGAACCATAAATGTGTCAGATGCATTAAGTGTGATTTTAAGAATTATTTTTTGAAAAAAAATTCTTGTGGAGCTTAGTACTGAATATTCAGAAACATCCAAAGCCATGATGTATGGTAGATGAATCTGTAAAACAATTCTTAAAGTTTTATTCTTCTATATTTTATATATAAAAATTGTCATGAAAAGTACACGAGCAGTATTTTGCTTTGGGTAAGATGTTTGCTGCCTCTTAGATGGAAAATATTTAGCACTTGTAATCCTTCCTTATAGTTCAGTATAACAAAAAACATAAAAATGGGTGAGTTCAGGTAAGTGCTACATATAGTTACTAGCTGAAATTCAGCATTATGAATTGTAAGAGTTTTTGCAAATAAAGGTTGGTCAATGCCTTGTGATTAAACATTAAAAAAAGAGAAAATTGATAGAATGTTTAAGTTTTATTTATGGTGCAGTCCTATATCTTACACCATATTCTACTCAGGAAAAAAATGCTCCATTGAATTAAATAGTAGCTCCTCATTTAATTCTACAGACTTGTTGCCTCAATTCTGCTTATGCAATTTCTTTTACCACTTTTACTGGTTCTTAGGGAATTATGCAGAAAAGATGAAAAGTTTGTGGTAGTTTTATAAGTATCTCAAGTCAATGTTTTTAACTTTCTCCATAACTGCTAAACTAGGGGTCCCCAACCCACAGGCCTTGGCCCACTACTGGGTTGCGGCCTGTTCAAAACCCAGCAGTGGGAGAAATGGGCACACATGTGCCCATGAAACTCCATTGCACAAATGGAGGGTGTGCGTGAAGCTGCATTTGTGTGAATGGAGCTTTGCGCGCAAATGCCATCCACTCACGTGAATGGTATTTCATATACGAGCACAGGCACCTTCCACTTGCGTGAGTGGAGTTTCATGCATGAGTGCAAGCACCCTCTGCTCATGCGCAAAGCTCCATTTGCACGAATGGAGGGCGCCATGGCCACTGTTTGTATATTTGCAGTTTTGTGCGTGTGCGCTTGCCACTCATACCCCCCCTCCGCCCTGGGCTGGGTTGCCAAGTTGGAAAGGTTAGGGACCGCTGTGCTAAACCAAATATTTGAATAAAATACTCCACAGGTTGATGAAAGTGGAGAATGGTGAGTGAATATCAACTCTTTGGTTTCCATTTTGAAGCATACCCTGGACTAAAATCTGGTTGCCCAGTAGACTGCAAACGCAACCTGTATGGTTGATTTATGGTTAATGGTTAGTTATGGGCTAATTTTACGTGTGTATGTGGACATAGCCACTGCCTTGAACACAGTTTTGAAAATTAATGAACCTTTTTTTAAAAGGTTCTGTACTGGATGGATTCTTGCTTGATTTGAATTTAGTATTGATAATAAGCATGTTGACTGTTCAGATCATTTCATATGTATAATCTTCATGCTAGCACAGTATTTTCTGCTAAAATTATAAATGTGAATCAATGGATAAATGAGCTAGGAAGGTAGTTTATCCTGCTAGCTGCCATAAGAGTCATCAGTTCTATTGCCTCTGAATCATTGTGATTGAGGTGGTGAGATTTATGCTTTGTAGTGGCATGCAGTGAATGCATTCACATAGGGCAGGAAAGCAGGGGCTTTTTAGCTTGTTAACTGAATAGATTTTGTGTATTTAGAGAAATTACATAAGCAGTATTTGAAAGAATTCTTAGCTGAAGTTAATTAAGTTGAAGCTTAATTAAGCTACGTTCATTGAAAGAAGGTAGAAAAATTTACTTAAATCCAAATGTATTGGTTTTACTAATGTATGGCTGGCAAAATGGAGGGTTGTCATTATCACATTACATTGCTTAAAGTAAAGGAGTTTCTAGTAATAACTGTATATTAATGGTAAAATCTCTTGTTTTTTGTGTTTGAAAAGTATGTATCCGTGTGTGAAGCTTTTGCAAGTCTCAAAATGGAGATACAAGTATAGATATTCAGGCTGATCTGAGCTACTGACTTTATTCTCTGTATTGAGACAAGTAGAAGGGTTAAGCTTGCATATTAAAGAGAATCTTAAATGCCACTTATTTATTGTTGTCTTTTTCCAAGAATGTAAAGTATGCATGTTTTAAGTCGAAAATGTCTGATCCAGAGTCAGCAACGTGTTGTATAATTAAATGGGTATCTATCTTTTGGTTTTCCTGGTCCAGTTCTAACTAGTGCATATTCTAGTGGATTGAGAACATAGATATATAATAATGAGTGGAACCCTATGTGCAATTCTGTTCATCGGATGTGTTGTTCAGCCAAAAGTATAACACCAAAAACTATATCTATAATCTTTTTGGAGTTAGTACATATATTTGGAATTTTGCGGGTATGTTTGATTATTGGAAGGCAGACTATAGACTATATGTATCTACATTTTGATCTGAGATGTTTCATGTAGATAAACATAATTGATGACAAGTGAATCCAGTGGATGCAGCTTTGAATGTGAATTGATCAAAATGGCTGAAAATACAGTAAAAGTGTCACACACTGGTTCAATAGAATATTTAAAATTTGTGTATGGGGGTGGGGTGATGTCCTTCATACATTATGTAGTTAGCTGTTTTGGAAGTTCTGTTAATATATCTTTTTTTAGGCTATTGCCCAAAATGTACAAATAGTCCTTGACTTATAACCACAATTGAGCCCAAAATTTGTGTTGTTAAGTGAGACATTTATTAGGTGAGTTTTGCTCCATTTTATGACGTTTCTTGTCATAGTTAAATGAATCACTGCAGTTAATGAGTTAGTAATCTGGTGGTTAAGTAAATCTGGTTTTCTCATTGCTTTTGCTTATGAAAAGGTTGCAAAAGATGATCATATGATCTTGGGACACAGCAGTGGTCCTAAGTATGAAACAGTTGCCAACCATCTGAATTTTGATCGCATGATCATGTGGATGCTGCAAAGATTGTAACTGAAAAACAGTCATAAGTCACATTTTTCAGTACATTCTAATTGAATAGTCACTAAATGAACTGTTGTAAGTTGAGAACTACCTGAGTATGTCAGGAAAAATAGTTTGAGAATACCAATCCCCCAAACCCCCCAAAATGTACAGCTTTCATTTGTATTATCAAATCATTGGCAAGTTTCTATTTTGTTGCAAGTAATACTCAGCATATATTGGAATATAAATGACCTGGAACAGTATGTGGACAATCCCTTTACACTGATTGGTTGATGGTGAATCCTAGAGAATTAATTCCCAAATGGAAAACTGCATGAAAATGTGACAGTTCCCACAAAGATTTGTTTAAAGTCAGAGTCTGAAGTTTGAGAAACTACTTACATTACTACTATGTTCTGAGTGTAATGGGTGCTTTAAAAAATGTCTAGGACTTGTGGATATAAAATAGGTTTAAGAATGCATAGTGCCTGCTGAATCTATAATTGTACTAGGCATGGGTCTTTTATTTTGATCATTTTCAGATATAGAATTGTACAAAATAATGTATTGCACACATAATAGCACTATTTATAGAACTTTATGTACATATTTAGAACTATTCCCAAATTGTGTATATTAGTTGGGAAAGAATATATGTTGAAACTGAGTAAAAGTGACTTGCCTAAGGTTAGTTTGTATATTCAAAGCAAATTATTTGGAAGAGAAGAATTATACAAGATATATCAAGTCGGTTCCCACAGGCCAAACACAAAATGTTTTTGTTTTGTTTGCTTAGAGAAAGAAATGCGCCAAACAGAATAGTTTAGAAAAAAATTGCAACCAGTTCAATATTTTATGTAATAAATTTTTATGGAGCCTAATTTTGGTTTGACATATATGTATGTATGTATGTATATGTCAAACTATATATGTATGTATGTATGCATGTATGTATGTATGTGGAAATGTCTGCGTGTCTTATGGAGCGAATATTGCCAAAGCCTTCTCCCCACCTGCCAGCCTCCACACATTTTTTGCCTCCGCACACCCCGTTTTTAGCCTCCACGCATCCCATTTTTGACCTCTGTGTGTCCTGGGCCATGCAGAGGCCGATAAAGGGGTGTGCAGAGGCCAAAAATGGGAGTGCGTCTTATGAAGCGAAAAATACAGCAGTTCTGCCTAAAAGTATTATTTGTTGTTCTAAGCCAATGCTTTCCATGATTTCTAGAGATTTTATGAAGATATAAAGAATTTGGGGGCTCAGTTCAATAATACAGGAGGATGCTGTATTAGTATATAGATTATATTAATATATGAAATATTTTCCATTTTCAAATAGTTACATATATTATCTGATTTAAAGTATAATCTCTGTATAATAGCCAATATTAATCAGAGATGTAGATAGGCATCAAAGGTCTCTGTTTAGGGGAATGAGTTAAACCTCTTCACACATAGGTTGAAATGTTCCCATTTAATACCAGTTACTATGGAAACAGATTGCTAGTTTATTAAATCTTGATGCTTCAATTGCCAGCGTCCTGGAGAGCAAGGAGCCCATTACTTTTCTGCATTTGGGAAGCTGGCATGCTCTAAAGTATATCTCTATTCCCCAGCATCATTTTTTATTTCCAATAAGTTTTGAAAGCTTCCTTTATAAATGATGTGCAACTGTAGAGCAGTTACTCAGGAAAGATAAAGTAGATATGGAGCTGAAAGAAATGCTTGGATACAGTCTGGACAGTGTTTGCATCAGATAGCTACTTTGTGGATGGATAAATTCCATTCTGTGAGATTACCTTTTCAAATTTCCAACTCAAAAGCTCAAGAACCATGTGACATTATATTCTTCTTGATATAGCCATTTATACCTTTATAGTATGTTTTAATGAGAAAGGCCAGGGGAAAATATTTCAGCTTGGTGTAGGTTCTCCTATTGCTATAATTTGGGGAGAAATATTAAACCTCAAAGGCATCTTTTTAACATATAACTGGTCTCTGAAGAGCTACAGGATAGGTCCTCAATTACAATTATAGTTCAGCTCTAAATTTTCATTGCTAAGTAAGACAGTTGTAAAGTGAGTGTTGCCTCATTTTATGACCTTGCCACAAGGTTGTAGAATGAGTCATTGCCGTCATTAAGTTCATAACATGCTTGTTAAGTGTCTGGCTTCCCCACTGACTTTGCTTGTTGGAAGATCACAAAAAGTGATCTCAGGATCCTGAGACATGGCAACCTTCATAAATATATGCCAGTTGCCAACCATCTGAATTTTGATCATCACATTGGGATTCTGTGAAAAAACAGCCATAAATCACTTTTTTCAGTGCTGTTGTAACTTTAAATGGTCAGTTGAGGGGTACCTGTAACTGTTTTTTTTTAAGGTACTCCTATTTCCAATATAACTTTCTCAGCATTTATTTATTTAATTTTAAGGTTTATATGACTGCCTACCTCACAACAATCTATAAAAATATGGCTAAAAACAAAAGTTCCCCTTTTCTCCTCCCTCCCTCATATGAGACCAAATGTCATCCCAGTTCAACCCTTATCTTAGCCCCGTGATAGCAAACCTATGGCACGTATGCCACAGGTGGCACGCGGAGGCGTATCTGCCGGCACTGCAGCCCTCAGCTCAGGTGCACATGCGCACAACAGCTAGCTGATTTTCGCCCTTCCGGGGGGCTAGCATACACCATTTTCGCCCTCCCCAGGCTTCAGGAAAGCCTCCGGAGGCCAAAAATTCCTCTTCACCGTGCGGGGTTTGCTCACGCATGCACCGGGGGGGTCACTTGTGCATGCGCAGGTGGGGATTGCTTGCGTAGATGAGTATGCCCAATAGCATGCGCTCACACACAGTTTTGGCACACCTTTAGAAAAACGTTAGCCATCACTGTCTTAGCCCAATATGTGGAAGAATAACTAAGTCTTTGCAGCCTTCTGGGAGACTGAATATCATGAGGAAGGTTTCTTCTTAACATAAGTTCAAGATCCCGTCAGATAACTGTAGTTGGTACATAAGATGCATTTGTTTAAAGACTTCTCTGCCACCCATTCTTCCAGCAGGAACTCTGAATCCAAGAAGATCCCCAAATTGCATGCCAGATCTGTCTGGGGAAGATCATTTCTCTTGACTCCGGAGGGTCCAAAGTCACTGGAAGCTTCCATGGCTGAATATGAATTTAAACTGGAGATTCCTCCAGACCAACTTCAATATCCCAACCGTTATTTCACTCGGATTATTAGACTCCTTTTAAACAGCAACATTGCTGAGTAGGCATTTTGTCTGTACTGCAATTTGAGAGGCATGGCTGCTTTGGTGCCAATTCTCGAATCCCACACAGCCATTTTAATGGCATTTAATGCCCTGGAATTGGAGGAGTAGCATGCTGCTGCATGGCATTCTCTGCCACTTTTTCTCTCTTCCCAACCTCTTCAGCCACCCATGCTGAAAAACACTGGTGGAGTAAAAAGAGGATGCAGCTCTTCTGTCAGTTTTCCCATCTTGAGAAGTGAATCACCACATCAAAAGTTCAGAGAACCATGGCCCAGCTTCTCTCCTCCAACCCCAAGTGGCAGAATTTATTTATTTAGAAGATTTTTATGACCAACTTATTCTCAGCGACTGAGTGGCTTACAACCAATAAAAAACCCAATATAAAAGACTAAAAAACAGTAATCTCCATCCTAGCAACAACGAACAATTAACCAGCCACTTGATGGGCTCTGTCCCACATGGTTCTCCAGGCCTGTTTTTCTGCGGATCACCAAAATTTTCTCAGGGACCACTAGAGCTCCACGAACCACCAGTTGTTGACCACTGATTTAGGGCTCGATAACTACCACTTTTAAACTCCAGGCATTCGTATTTATTTCCTGTTGCAAGATTGTAAATATAAAGGGTGTGCCATTTTTCTTTTAATTTCCTGCCAGTTAATATGCCAACCTACACAGGCTGCTGCAGGCTTCCTCTTAATATTGTACCGCCCTGAATGCATAACAGTTGGCAGCCGCCGGATCTGACTATTATTCACTATTAGAGTCAGTTGTTCTCAAAGTCTGCCCTGAGGCAGCCGAATGGGGAGATCGCTAGAAAGCGAAGCCTTTCTGCCGCTTTGAGCAGAAAAGCGCGCACTTCGTTAACTTTGCTTTGTGGCTCTGATCAAGTCAATTCCTTTTTTCGAAATCCCCCCTTCTTTTTTTCTTACAGCCAAATTTTTTTTTTTAAAAAAAAACAACTTTTCGGGGTGGCCGCCGGGTTACTTGACGGGCAGAGCCAGACACGTTATGTCACAACGTCTCTCGCGTCACGCCTTGCGATTTTCAACAAACCCAGTTTAACAAAAGTCTTTTCCAAAAGACAAAAGGCTGCCTTCGGAAGGCGGGAGAAGCAGGAAGAAGTTCGAACAGTGGTTGCCAACGTGGGGCCCATGCCCCTGGGGGGGGGGGGATTTGATTTTTAATGGGGGCAATTTGAACGTTGTTTAACACCACATTAATGGCAGTAGAGTTCACTTTTTGAGTAAAGTAAGAATTATATGTCACCGGGGGGGGGGGAATTCAGGATTTTAGTCATGCTTGGGTGGGACATGGCCAAAAAAAAGATTGGCAACCACTGAGTTACAACCTCCGCTTCGAAACGGGACACTCACAAATGCACTTTCTCTCTCCCCCCCTCCCCACTTTCCTTCAGCCCCTCCCGGTGCGCGCCTTTCGCCGATACGGAGTCCAACGCGAGGAAGCCACGCCCTTTCCTTTAAAAGCCCGCCCCCTTGTCTTTGGCGGCGGCGGCGTTCTGGGAGAGCCGAGCTCGCTCCGGCAGATTCTCGCGCTCGAGCTCAGATCGCCTTCTCCGCGGGTGCGCGCTCGCGCCCCGATGCCTCTTCCCTCCTTAGCAGCCTAGCTAGACCGAAGGGAGAAAAGAGACGCCGGGGAGAAAGGCGAGAGATGCTCTCTGCGGCGGCTCACCGGTTGCTCCGAAGCTGCCGAGGGAGATGGCGAGCGCCGCCTCGGATTCCGATGCTTCCGGGGCCTCCTTTTGCCGAGGGAGGACGAAGTCCGGGCGGCTGCCTTCTCCTCCCAAGGGTCCGGTTGCAGGTGAGGCTTAAGAAACTCGCCCTCTCGAGAGCGGTGGCGGCGGCGGACTTCGTTGCTCTACTTCCCTTTCCAGGCCTTAGGGAAGAGTTTTTGGATCGCAACGCTTCCCCGCCGGGCAAGGCGAGAGTTGGGCGAGGGAGGGAAGCTGGCAGGCGGCGTTAACTTCTTCTGGCGTCGCTTCAAGGAAAGCCTGGAACTTCAGCCGCCCTTCTGGAGATGCTGGGCGAGAAGGAGGCGAAAGTTGTAGTTTGGCTTGGGGAGGGACGATGTGGGATAAAATGAGCCTCCTTTCGCTTTCTCCGCTCCAGTCCCCGTCCTTCTCTCCCCCCCCCCTCCCGCTCCCCAAGATTTAGCGAATGCAATCCTGGTTTCTCCCTGGAGGAGAAGCCCGGCGGGTCCTCTTGGCGGCGGCTTCTCTCTCCTTGCAAACATTTCGGGTTGTTTCGCTGATGGAATACTTGGATGTTCAGGAAAAACAGCGTCCTTGTTCAAAGTTTTCCTTTAAAAAAAAAAAGTTGATCTGCTGGCATTAAAACACAAGACGCGTCTCTGGTAAATTTTCCACAGGATCTGATCAGGAAAAAAAACATCCTGTTTAGAGAGTCTTCAGTCATGGCCTCACTGGTGCTTTGTAGTCCATTTTTAGAATAATTTAGACCGTCTTGTGTTGAGCCAAGGGGAAATAACGACAACCTCAATGGTGTCCAAGGGATGATGCGCTTAGTTGGCATAGCTCATGAAAATAATGAAGAGCTGAGCTTTATTCGCCCAGTGCTCCGAATTGCAATATAGGCAGGCATTGCTTAATCCAGGCTGTTGTGAATTCAGCTGGTGTGGGTGGTAAACTCAGAAAATTAGATTAATTCAATAAACCATGGTTTGTTACCTGGTGGTTGGTGTGTTGTACAGAGCTAAGCCCTAGAAGATTTTGTTCATTGCTGATTAAAAAAGGATAAGTAGCCCATATTGTTTTCTTCGGTGCTTAGAAACTCTAGTTTTAGACTAGGAGTCCTCAAACTTTTTAAACAGGGGACCAATTCATGGTCCCTCAGACTGTTGAGGGGGCCAGACAGGCTGGGGGGGGGGCATGGCTAGGTGGTCATGTGACTGGGTGGGTATGGCCAATTTAGCAGTGCCTTAAACAATACACACAAATTAAACTTTAATTTGTTATGCTCCTGGGGGTGGAAAGCAGGCTAGTGAAGGGATATGGTTGCCTTGGATATTTTGTGTGTGTGTGTGTGTCCCTCCCTCTCTCTGGAGGCTGGGGAGGCCAAAAACGGGCCCATTTTGGCATCCTTGGCCTCCAGAATCACTCTGCCACCCCAAAACAGGCACATTTGGCCTCCCGAGGCCTCCGTGCATCCCATTTTTGGCCTCCTTGGCCTCCAGAAGTTGGGTGGGGCCCAGTGAGTAGGTGGGGCAATGTGGGTGGGGCAGCCTTGTCCCACAGGGTCCAGATTAATGGCTTCAGCGGGCCATAGCTGGCCCACAGGCCGTAGTTTGAGGACCCCTGTTTTAGACTGTAGTTTCTGCTTTCTGCTAAAACTAAAATAATTCATAATCTTAGCCCAACTTCTTTCTATTAATGTACTTAAAAGAGAAAATTCAATAGTGTACTCCTTTTGCAACAGACTGAATAACGAAGAAATGTAGAATGTATTATATTTGACTAACATTTTAATCTGAAGCTCTGCCTGTTTTTGAAGGATCTCCTTATTAATTATGCTCCAGAATACTTAGAAATTCTATGACAGTTACTTGAAGGGACTAATCACTTCAGCTGAAGAACATTATGATCAAAGGAAAAAAGGAAATTTAGAAAAAGATGCTGCAATATTAAGGGTACCAATGAATCACTATTCAAATTAATACAATTTTCCATCATAATGTTACCTGCTTTTAAAACCCAATGATTCCAAACTGATCAACAGACGTTCCCTTGTCAACAATTTTATATACACATTTTGCTAAATCTTCATACAGTCTAATAGGAATTCTTTGTTTGTGAGCCTCTAGCCATTTTAGGAACAAATGTATTTGGCAGAGGTTATTGAATTGTTTGGGGAAAATAGGCTAGAAAATAATATTTGAACCTTTTTGGCTCCAGATATCTACCCACTATATCAACCACTTTTGAAATATAAACAATTGTCCATGAAAATGAATCCTCTAAATAAGATCTTACATGTGAGGTTCCTGGTGAGTCTCCTTGCTATTACAGCAGGCTTTTAGCTAATATTAAAAAGGTTAATCTTGTTAACATTAATCCAAGATTTTATATATCCAGCATTTTTGGGATGCTTCATTATGTAACACAAGGTGGAACCTGTCATAACAGTTTATTATCTGTAGGTTTCTACTTGATTTTCTCTTAGTATTGAGTAGTTCATTAGTCAAGAGTAGAATTGGAAGGGCAAGCCCTACGATGGTCATATTTGCTTACAGATTTATTCCTGGGATGAGCATCTTGCAGTCCCAAGGCTCCAGGCCTACTTTTTTCTAACCCTTTAAATTCCTTTTGACTACAATTGCTGAAAATAACAGAATTTCCTCCCAGTTTGAGATGGAAAATATGTGAGAGTTTGTTTTGAATATCAGAATTAAATGTATATAGAGATTCTCAGTCATCCAGATCATAGTTGTCCCAAAGGTGCTTTTTCAAGAGGCAACTGGACTTTCTGGTTTTTCTTTGAAGACATTTCACTTCTCATCCAAAAAGCTCCAGAGAGCTGAAGAAGCTTCTCAGATGAGAAGTGAAACATCTTCAAAGAAAAACCAGAAAGTCTAGTTGTCCCTTGAAAAAAACCATTTGGGACAACTAAATGGGAGTCAAAGCACTTTTGCACATAAATCAGATTTTCCAGTTGTTCTTGTCTTTTATATCAGCAGTCCCCAACCTTTCCGGCTCTCTAGACTAACAGGTGAGGAGAGGGAATGGTTCTGCGTGAGCACAGTTCCATTTGCGTGAGCAGAGGACACGCACCTGCCACTCACGAATAGAGGCTTGTGCTCACCCGCTGCACATTCAGATGGTGCTGCACACACGCTCAACTGCCACTTCTATGGCCTGCTTCCAAACAGGCCATGGTCCAGTACTGAGCTGCAGTCCAGGGGTTGGAGGCCCCTGTTATAGATAGTATTTGGGAAGGGAAGTTATTTGTTATCTCAATTAAATGATATGCATGCATGTTAGTCTACAGCAGATAATTTGGATAATTAATTTCTGCTTGTTCCTGAGTTAATGCTTATAGGTCAGTGATCAACAATATAGCACTTCTAACGACAGATCCCCAAAATTACTATTATATCCTTATGTGAGCTCATGTAATATTTGATGGAAAGAATCTGAACTACTGACAGCCAAAGGAAATTGGCGATAGAGAAGAGTAGAAGGCATTCAAGATGGGCTGGACTTAGATCTCTTGTGGGCTCATGGTTGTTAGTGCATTTGACTCCTCCCTTGAGCTCAACTTGGTCATCTCCTATAAAACCACCGAGACTGGGTTTTCTCAAGGTTCTGAGTAATGACCCAATCAATTCAGGACTCTGAGGCTGTGACTTTTCTCAAAGATCCATTTTATTGGGTACATTATATTGGCACATTCAAATGTGAAACCAACTCTAAATATTTCCCACATTTTGATATAATAAAAAGAATAGATATCACCCACCCTACTAGTGTCATTGGTCACGTTAGCCAAGCAGGTGGATGGCAGGCTGCTCAGCTACTCCCTCCAGCAGTTATGAGCTCTCATTGATACGACCTTGATTCCCACCAGCCTTATTGCCCCATAGCTTCCCCTACCCCCATATGTATGGCGACTAAGATACGGAAGTAAAAGGAACATGAAACAATACAATAGCAGAGTTGGAAGGGACCTTGGAGGTCTTCTAGTCCACCCCCTGCCTAGGCAGGAAACCCTATACCGTTCCAGACAAATGGCTATCCAACATCTTCTTAAAGACTTCCAGTGTTGGGGCATTCACAACTTCTGGAGGCAAGTTGTTCCACTGATTAATTGTTCTAATTGTCAGGAAATTTCTCATCAGTTCTAAGTTGCTTCTCTCCTTGATTAGTTTCCACCCATTGCTTCTTGTTCTACCCTCAGGTGCCTTGGAGAATAGTTTGACTACCTCTTCTTTGTGGCAACCCCTGAGATATTGAAACACTGCTATCATGTCTCCCCTAGTCCTTCTTTTCATTAAACTAGACATACCTAGTTCCTGCAACTGTTCTTCATATGTTTTACTCTCCAGTCCCCTAATCATCTTTGTTGCTCTTCTCTGCACTCTTTCTAGAGTCTCCACATCTTTTCTACATCGTGACGACCAAAACTGAATGCAATATTCCAAGTGTGGCCTTACCAAGGCATTATAAAGTGATATTAACACTTCACGTGATCTTGATTCTATCCCTCTGTTTATGCAGCCTAGAACTGTGTTGGCTTTTTTGGCAGCTGCTGCACACTGCTGGCTCATATTTAAATGGTTGTCCACTAGGACTCCAAGATCCCTCTAACAGTTATTACTACTATTGAGGAAGGTACCACCTATACTGTACCTGTGCATTTCGTTTTTCTTGCCTAAATGTAGAAACTTACACTCTTCACCATTGAATTTCATTTTATTAGATAGTGCCCAATGCTCAAGCTAAAGTGGTTTTGAGAGTTGACACTGGGATGACTATTGTCTTATAAAATAGATTTTTTTTACAGCAGGTTGGGCTTTATCCAGGCATTTTATATTGGTTATATTGTGCCGATACAATATCTGCAACATGTGAAAAAATTATGCTTATTTTTTATTGAAACATAAACTTGTCATTGTAAATTCTTCAATCACTAGCAAATATCCACAACAGCTTCAAAAACCCTATAAAAACAAAGATATCATGTTGGTCTATGGAAAAACTTCTGAAATACTTCTCATAATAATGTCAACAATATACTGTTCTAGTCTGATGCATATTTAGCATCACTTTTTCAAATTTTGCTAGGATTCAGTATGCAGATACTGAATTGGAAATAAGCCATCAGACCTGGGTTTTTTAAACATTTTTTTTCCACAAATACTTATATAAACATGCATTTTCATGTTGCTTTTGAAACTAAGTATGTGTGCAAATGTATTTAGAATGTTACATTTATAAGAATACTACAGCTTCAAGCATTCTGGAACCAATATAAGCATAAATCTGTAAAACTTAGATAATTAGATTTATGAAGAGCCAACTGAATTCCTTTCTTGGAATTATGAAAATGTATGTATGCTACTATTTTGTGAAATTCCTTTAATTTTTCTTTTCTACTTAGTAGGTCATCACATATCACCTCTTCTGTTTATTAATACTCTTGCTTCAGTTTGAAGGGAAATGCAGTTAAGCGGGTTTTGGTAATTTGGAAATATTCTTTGCCATGTTTAAATAAGGATTAAATGAAAATGTTTCTAACAATACCAAACAAGGTGTGTCGAATTTTCCTTTCAGAATCAAATTCCCAATTATCAGATAGCAAAGCACATTGAACAGTTTTCACAACTGCTGCTCATTTTGTCTTCCGGGTAAGGGCTGATGGCAGGTTATATGCCCTCTGAGCAGCAGCTCTGCGTGTGGGGACATCCTGCAGTGGAATCATTAGTGTTATGGAATATACATCTGCAGCAGCAGAGAAGAGGAGTTAGCCATCTTTTTGCTAGAAAGAGACCAGAATTAAAGAGGCTGCACGATTCTGAGCTGGATGGGAAGGAAAGAGAAGAGGTTCAGAATAACTTGAATTTTTCAGATATATCTAGTAGCTAAGAAAGTGATAGCTTTAGTTTGGGAAGATTCTTTTTGGTGTAAGCAAATAAAGAATTGGACTCTATTGTATCTCACTGTCTTGTCTCTGGGATTGGGCCTGAGAATCAGTCAAGGAGGGATTGTTGGGATTGCCCATTTGCACTCTGGAAGAGCTATTCCTCACAAGGAAACTACAAGAATTGAGTCTCTTCTGGGTTGATCATGAGTTGATCAGCATGGGAGCCAAAAGATCATTAACTGCTATGCAGTCTTAATGGACATTTGAGGGACAAAAACTTCACTTTCTTAAACACTTTAGGATTTAATTACTTTATAGCTTGAAAGAGATATTTTAAATGGCAGTGAAGATCAAAGACTTTCAGTGAGTACATTTTTTTAATTTAAGATGGGTGTGGAAAGGACCATTTTAAAGGTTTTTAATTTAAAAGCAAAAGGCTTAACAAGATTGTGATTCAAGAAATGTATAAAGGGGACAGTGATTTAAAAAAAAAAAGAATAGTAAATAATTGCTGAATTTTACAAAACAAGGAAAGGATATGAGCTAAACTGTTGGACTAAAGAGTTAAATATATAGAAAACCTTTTTTTAACAAAACCCAGAAAGACAAAGAGAAACCTGCCTTTTACTTTTTTCAAAAATAATTGACATACTTTCATCTCACAATGGTAATCACAAGAAAAGCTGCTAAATTAGGAGAAGGAGTATGTAGTGGCTCTCTAGAACAACTTATAAATAAGGACATTTTACCAGATTATTGCAGAAAATGTTTAAAGAATTTTACAAAAAGATGACTGCAACAGTTAAAAAGGAAATGGAAGAAAGAGTTACAAGAATAAAAAATATATAAAAGAAGTTAAGAAAATTGAAGAATCTATACAGCAACTGACTGTAGACTTAAAGCATTGATAAAATGAAAGTTTTGAAAAGTAAGACAGATGTTATAAATGGAAAAATAGAGAAAGAGGTCAGGGTTGAGTTGAAGCTGGTTCCTCCCCTTCTAGATTCTTGTTATAAGAAAGAAAACTGAAGGAGTATATTCAAACAAATTGATTTATGGGGACTTACCACAACATGCTTGAAAACTTTGCTTTATGGTGAAGGCAGTGTTGCCTAAAAGATATTTCAGAAGAAAAAAGTGTTAAATTAGGAAGCAAAGGTATATTGTATTAAATGCAATGAAAAAATGGCAGAAATTTTATCTTTAGTTCTGAACGATTTTTATAAGTGCAGTTGAGCTCAGAATCAATATTTTGACATAATAGCCTTTTCTTAATTCTTTTCACATTTTAGTGGAAACAAGATATGGGTTAAATAATTCGTGCACAGTTCTGTAGTCTCTTTAACTTCAGAGATCAAAACAGCTCCAAATTATGTAAACTGATATAAAAATTAATACACCAATATAAACCTACTGGATTGTGTACCACATTAACAAGAATCCCACATTATTTCCGTTTGTTTTTGTTCCATAACTGCTGTGGTAATATTTTATTGACATAAAATGTAATGCTTCTTTACTGATTAGAAAAACTGGAGGCCAGTTACCTCTTAGATGCATGGAGAAATTCCCTTTCCTGTTCTATTTCTCTTTTTGAAGGTTAATTGAAGGTACCTCAATCCAAGGTATCCTACTTCAAACTATGTTATCAAATTCTTGGGTTAATAATTTAATGGCATTTATACTTGATCAAGCCTAACAAGGGAAGAAATTTGTTCCATGGTGTACTGGGTGCATACTATGAAACCGGATGCAAATTTGCAGGCATGTTTATTTTGACTATGTCATGTACATCAGTATAATAACCCCACCCAACCGGGGGCAAGTTCCTGCCTGTTTTACTACCAGTTTGCAACCTGTGCTCTGCACTCGCATATAATGTTCAATGGACAATTTACAGTGAACTGCACACGCACAGGAACTAAAATCCAACATGGCCGCAACATTGGTAGCTAGGGAACCAGTTTGGGGGCTTATCAGGCCTAGGTCACTGTGACCCAGGCCTGAATTCCACTACCAATTCAGCCAAACCAGCAGCAACCCACCTCTGCACCCAACTGCCAAATACTCTACCAGATTTCTATCCCAAATCTGTTCATAAAATGGGTCTACTTTGCTGCTGCTTCTGGTAGAATAGATTCCATGGATCAAACTCATAGTAAGTTAGAGTCTGAGATAATGTTCATTTTTTTCCTTATACTTTTACCATTCATATGGCAATTAAAGATAGAAATACCAAAAGTTATTCTTGGTTAATCATCTTTAAAATGTCTTATTTAATGAGTTAACATTGGTTTAACTGCGAGTGAGCCTTTTAAAGTAATTTGTAAGAAACTTCTATTATAGTTTATATCTGTTCCTGATTCTTGTAATATTAGAATAGTGGTCATAACAAAATCTGTTTAGGGCATCTGGTACATTATGCTTATGTATTAAAAATAATTTTAATGCTTATTGGGATGTTACTGCATCAGTTCAGAAATTGGTTTAAAACAGTGAAGTTATACTTGCATATTCCAACCAACCTTCTGTGATCCTAGCCATCTAGAAACCGTTAATAAAGCGGGATTAGATGCTCATATATTAATCCGGTCTTTATGTTTGCGGATTATGGCTTGTGTCTTGACATGCTGGTTTATTCAGGTGATGGATAAACAAACCATGTATTGTGCACAGGCTAGGTCATTTTCCGGAGCAAGGGACAGGAGGCTCCAGTGGATGGTATTGACACACCCATTTGGCCACGAGACTGGGATGAAGCTGAAGACACGCCTCTGTGCTCCACCCTTTCTTCTCCACCTCATCTCAGTCCAGCTAAAGAACGAGTCATATTTTTAACTTCTACTGCGATTTCTATCTACTGGAACCTCCTTGCCTCTGCAGCCACTGTAGCTAGCTCTCTGCTCTAGCCTGTAAGTAGCTCTACCTGGTTTTCCTTTCTAACCAGCAGGGAGTGTTACTTTGTATTTTTGGGATCGGAGAGAGCTCTGAGGTCGTGGCAGCCATTTCCGGCTTTGCCAAGCATGTGGCGCCGATCCCTGGGGGTTTTTATGCAACTGGGAGGCTAGAGGCTAGGGATTCCCAGCCCAGAGCCGCCCCCCCCCCCCCATTGCACCAATCGACTGGAAACAGTTTTGGCAGCTGAATTTGAGCCGCAGAGAGCACGGAGCGCTGGGAAGAGCGCGAAGAAGTTTTTTTGAACTGTGAGCATGGAGCGGAGGAGAGTGCGTGAAGCAGCCTGGTGCCAGGCAAAACAGATTGAGCCCACCAGGGCCTCGGTCTTGTAAGTCCTGGAATTCATCCAGGATGGCCTAGACAAGGGTCTCGCCCGGGGAACTGGGCGCAGGCAACTAGCCACCGTTGCCACGATCCTCCTGGGCGAGGGCCCGGTTCCTCTCACCCAACTTCCTGTTGTGAAGAGGTTCCTTCGGGGGGGTCTCCAACCTGCACCCCCCAGTGGTGCATAGATTCCCCACTGGAATTTTCCAACCGTGCTACGGGCTCTCATGGAGGAGTCCTTTGAGCTGTTGAAAACAGTTAGCCTGAAACACCTAACCCTTAAGGTGGTATTCCTAGTCTCCATCATATCGGCTAGAAGGGTGTCAGAGCTAGGAACACTCTCCTCTTGGGAGGACTTGTGCATGTTCCACAACAACAGGGTCATGTTGAGGTTGGACCCAGCCTCCCTTCCTAACGTGAATTCCATATTCCACCGTTCCCAGGAACTTGTTCTCCCCGATTTCTGCCCTAAACCGGCTAGGGAACGGGAACAGCAGTGGCACCGGTTGGACGTCAGATGGGCCCTGCGTATTTACCTGAAGCAGGCGGCATCCTTCCAGAGGTCAGAGGCACTCTTCCTATCTTTCCAACTGTCGTCTCTGGGTAGGAGGGCAACACCTTCCACCATTAGCTGGTGGATCCGCTTAGCCATCTTCCTAGCATACGAATCCCAGAGGTTGCCGGTGCCAGCTGGCATCACGGCACACTTGAGGAGTGCTGCCACCTCGGTGGCTTGGGCCTCCCAGGCCCCCATAGAGGACATTTGCAGAGCGGCTACATGGGTATCCCCATCATCGTTTATCCGACATTACAGGCTGGACACGTTCGCATTGGCTATGCAGCGTTTGGGCGCAGGGTGCTACAGCAGATTATTGCAGAGCATGAGTTCTCCGCCCATGGGACTTAGCTTTGGTAGGTCCCATCCACTGGAGCCTCCTGTCCCTCACTCCAGAAAATGGCAGTTGGTCTTACCTGAACTGCTATTTTCCAGGCTGGGAGTTCTCCTTTGTGCCTTGTTTTCAGGTCTGAAGGGAGCTCACTTCGATGAAGTGGAGAAGAAAGGGTGGAGCACAGAGGCGTGTCTTCAGCTTCATCCCAGTCTCATGGCCAAATGGAGTGTCAATATCATCCACTGGAGCCTCCTGTCCGAGCTCCAAAAATAGCAGTTCCGGTAAGACCAACTGCCTTTTTGTACTCTAGTCTATAGAGATTCTTAGTCTTCCAGATCATGGCCGTCTCAAAGGTGCTTTTTCAGGAGGCAACTGGATGTTCTTATTTTTTTCCTTGAAGTCGTATTGCTCTTCAGCCAAGAAGTTTCTTTAGGTCTGATTGATTGGTGGAGAATGGAAGGATTTGTATTCCTTGCAGATAGCTGGTCATTTGCATTCTTTTAGAGAGCCTTTGATGCCACTTGAAGGTTTATCTTTATCCTCGGGATCAACTGAGTGTTGAAAATGGTGTGGCGCCTTCTTGGCTACAGGATGTTTTCTGTCCTGTGTCTCTTCACAGTTGAAGACAGGCACAGGATATGTTGGAGATGAGTCTGTATTGTTTGTACCTCAAACTGAAATGCAAATGCTTCCTCTAGTCTGCAATTTTTCTGGAAATCCGTTCATACTCCCACACCATTTGAAGGATGTTCAATTTGTATTCTAGTGTTATGCTGTGGCCTGGGCTTATTATGGAAGTAATTAGGTACATTTCAGTATTTCTGTGAAATCCATATGTACTCAAGAAAGGAAATGATAATTTGGTATCTGAACAGAACTCCCTTTTCTTCTGTAGTAGCTCCTTTAATAGTGCCAAGCTTTCAACAGAAAAAAAATCATTGAATGTAACCATCTAAATGCTACCGTGTTTCCCCCCAAAAAACAGAGTCTTATTTTCTTTTTACACACAAAATATGGCTTGGCCTTATTATGAGGGGAGGGTTTATTGTTTTGGGGTTGCCGGGCGGCTGCTCTCTTGCAAGTGGGCTCCCAAAGAGCCGGGCACAGCCTCATGGGTGAATGGCTGTGTTGCGCTATCACAGCAGCACAACACAATAGCCATGAAGCAACCACGCTCATGAGCAGCCACCTGGCAAACCCCCTTTCCAGCTGGGCACAGCGCCATTCACTGACCTAGGGGTATCGCCAAGCCACAAGAGCACCTGTTTACCACTGCCCGGCTCCTGCGGCTTGGCACCTTCGAAATGCCAGTGAATGGTGCTCTGCACGGCTGGAGAGGGGGGTTGCGCGAGCGGCTGTTATGCTCTCACTCACACGCCTCCCAGCTTCACAATGCCCTGGCCCAGCTCTCCCTGCAGAGCCAGGGCACCTCTGCTGCCACTGCCATCCCAGCATGGCTTTTTCGGCAACTTCCAAACCAAGTCGTCTGGCAGTGGCTGCTCTGGGCGTACACTCTATGGTTGTAAGCTCTGCAGACAGACAGACCACATTATTATATCTAATCAAGGTATGAAATCAACTATATGCTTCATTGTCCAATCTCCTTTAAAAACAACATTTCAATTGCTTGGAAGTGGTCAGATTGTCTTAACACATTTTCACAGGTGACAAATCTTGTTACTCATAATTACCCAGTCACAAAGTAGTTTGACTTAATGTAAAACGTTTCTTGGTTTGATAGATCTGTCAATGAACAATTCATTTCCCCTAATGTGTTGCTGGTAGAAGTGACATTTGAACCATTTTCATCTGCAGTGGAGTAAAAGGTTGGGTTAAGTGTGGGATAAAAATAGATATTTTTCATCTGGTTTCACAATTGTTGTGACTTCAGGTTTTCCCTGTTCTTTTCACAAAAAGTAATGCAGGCTTTCACTTCCATCAGTGATGTATATATTATACTTTTCATCTGATTCATATACATGTTGAGCATGTTAAATGCCAGATGTTGATATATAAAAAACACCTCAAAGCAAATTAAACACACTTGTGTGTTAACATACAGAATTATCACGTTTTTCCAGGATATTTCAGCATTTGAAGAAAGCTATCAGACCATCTTATTTCAGTTACAAGAGATTTGCCTCCTTCAGCACTTCTAACAACAAAATTTATCCATCTTTTGCTTTTTTTTCTCTCTTCAGCATAATGGAATTGAAAGTGGCATGCTGCCATCACCGTGTTTGGCTGGAAGAGAGGAATGCCGAGGAATAATTTTCAAATGAAAAATATTTGCTTATTTGTAACTTTAATTATATAACATTATAACCATCTCAGCTTTTCTTGGAATTAACTGCAGAAGCCCACCATTTGAAAATAATTTACAAAAGCAAAATGATATAAAATTACAAATCATGTGTTTGTTGCCAGCCAAGTAAATATTTATTTTATTATTAGATTTTAATCACACCTTTATTACTTTATAAGTAACTCAAGACAGTGTATATGCTAATACTCCTTCCTCCTCCTATTTTCCTCACAACAGTCCTATGAAGTAGGTTGGGCTGAGACAGAATGGCTGACCTAATGTCATCCAGTTGGCTTTCATGCCTTAGGCAGGACTAGAACTCATCGTCTTCTCATTTCTAAGTCAGCACCTTACCCACTAGACAAAACCGACTCTCTTTATTGTTCAGTGGCAATAATAAATATTCCTGTTGAAAGTTCTAGCTAGTAACAATTTGGGATGGACATTTTCCACTCTGAAAATATTTTATTGTTTTCCAAATATTTATGTTGCCATAAAATATCTTTTTATAGGTAGTCCTTAACTTCCAACCACAATTGGGGCTGGAAGTCAGGTTCTAAGTCTTTGCAACTTAAAACAATCACATGACCAGGTTCTTTGGGGGGGGGGGGTTGTGGTGGTTGTTAGATGAATCACTGTGGTGGTTAAGCAAATCCACAGTCATTAAGCAGATGTGAAGTCATTAAGTGAACTGAGTATTCCAAATAGGCATTTTTTGCTGGAAACTGGCATAAGTCACAAATTGCTATTATGACCCTGGGACGTTGCAACTTGTCATAAAGGTGAGCCGGTTTTCAAGCACACAAAATAGTCACGTGACTGGAGGAAGAAAAACATTTTATAATGCCTACAGGCCATAAAGTAGGGGTAGTCAACCTTTTTATACCTACCACCCATTTTTGTATCTCTGTTAGTAGTAAAATTTTCTAACCGCCCACCGGTTCCACAGTAATGGTGATTTTATGAAAGCGTAATGAAAATGTTTTTAAATAATGCTATGAATTTTTTTTTAAGTCAATTAAATTTTTTAAAAAAAGGAAAGTGCTTCAGTATTGGTCAAAACCATTACCGCCCACCATGAAAGCTGGAACGCCCACTAGTAGGCGGTAGGGACCAGGTTGACTACCACTGCCATAAAGCATCCATTCCAAGTCTGTTACAATGTGGAATGTTTGTTGAACAACCAATAAGTTGAAGACTACCTGTAATGTATTTAGATGGTATCTTTCTGGCTGTGTAAAGTTATCATTTGGAGACTGAGTATAGTATTAATATATATGAATTATAAAATGTCAGAGAATTATTTTGTTTAATAATATTTAAAATTCATCCTATACAGAAAAGAACCAATGTGAAGCACTAGTTGGCAGATTCTGCAATCTCCTTATTTTCCTTTAATGTTGTATGGCAGGGGTCCCCCACCCCGGGTCCGTGGACTGGTACCAGTCTGAGGCAGGCTAGCAACCAGTCCACGCAAACAAGGGAAGCCCCATCCACAAGATGCAGGCAGCACACGAAAACATGTCCCCCTTGTGTCCGTGGAAAAGCCTTTTTCCACGGAACTGGTCCCTTGTGCCCCAAAGGTTGGGAACTGCTACTGTATGGCATATTTGGTGAAAACAGTGTAGAAAGCTGCCTTATGATTTAAAGGATTCATTAAAAGAGTAATGAAACAGAATTCATTAATATTTATTGTTTCCAAGAACACTTCTTTATTTTTCTCAGCATAATGATATAATGATTGCAAGTGCTGCTACTGGACTGTTGTATTCTTTATAAGACACTTATATGCTATAAACCTTACAATAACTGACTTGGAGTAGTTGCATTACAGAGCATTTTGAGGCTACCTCAAGCTTCAGTTCTATGCAAAAGTGGAACAATGCAAGTGCAGTATTAAAATGGAGATGGATTTGCTGCAGTGCCCTAATTCTATGGCATAATGAAAAATCTATCTAGGTTTTTCATTTGACAGGGTTTGCCCAGATAGCTGTCCCAGATTTGGATTTGATTGAGAAAAGGGGCTATGGAATATGCTGACCTATGAATGTAGCATCTCTTTCTGGCTCATTAAAGCAGTTGCGCTTTTTCCCAAGGCTCAGTGACTTTCATGGAAGCCTCACTGCAGCAGCCATGCAACTGCTTTAATGGATTGTAGATGGGTTCTCTGTTCCAAAACACTTCTTCCACACTGCATCTAAAGCATGACAGAATTCAAATCAACAAGGATTGGAAATATTCTCTTGATATTGATTTTAGATTGGTCTGTCAATGGTCCATTTAATTTGGAAGTCCATTAAAGACCAACGTAATATCAAAATTAAAAAGGATATTCTTAGGCACATTGTATGAGTTTGATCTTAACTCAGTTTAGTTGGGTTCCTGTTTATTTTTATGCTCAATTAAATATGCTGGACATATTTTTTTGAGACAGCAAATGGTTTGGAAGAAATCTTTCCCTTATATCATCTGTTTCAAATTAATCAATACCAGAAATATTTCTGGAGTTGGTTTCTTCTGTGGTGGTATTATGGCTCTGGAATATTGAAGCCTAGTGTTATTGTTCTATTAGAATTTACTTAACTTTTTATTTTGGTGGGCTTTTAATGTGTAATATTTCCTCATTTTTATTGCTTAAGAGTTTTATATATATAGGTTTTAGAATAGCTGGGATTTGTATTGATTTGTTTATTTTTCATTCTTTTCTTCAGAACATACAGCAAAGTGTACCACATAAATGATTGTTTCATAACATAATGATCCGTAATATTTTAAATAGTTCTATTAACAGCCTCCTTACTTTTCTGATGCGTTCTACAAAGGCAGACTAGAGACCATCAAAATTAAGGAAGTAATTGTCTTCTTTAATACTGCTAAATTGGGACAGATAATATGGGGGAGTGTGACATGGAGAAAGTAGCATTTATCTGCAGGTTGAAATGTTCCAAGTACAAATTCCCAGGTTTTTGCTATTATTTTGTGACTGCTAACTCAGTCACAGCTAACAACTAAATAGCTTTTAAATGTGCTTGCATGGGCGGAGACACCAAGGCCCGTCCAACAGTAAAAAGTAATCCTTTCTAAATTTGGATAGAGGATTCATGCAAAGAGAACAACTATTATCTATACAGAATCAAGGCTTGTTTTGTCTTTGGTAATATCAGATATTTGATACTTATTCCTACTGCATTCCAGGAATGGAATGATCTGGAGGAGAGATTTTAAAGAGAAAGGAGCAGCTAAGAGGAATCAACGGAAAACTATGTAAATGATTTTATCATAAAAATATAAATTTGGTACTTTAACAATACCTGACCTAGTCCTATAGCCATAATCCCCACTGCAGACTGATAATGGAGAAAAAATCCCTCTTCTCAGAACTAAACATAGGCAAAGAAAGAACAAAGGTAAATCATGGTAATACCCTGTTTCCCCCAAAAATAAGATCTCCCTGGATAATAAGCCCAATTGGGCTTTTGAGTGCATGTGCTAAAATAAGTCCTCCCGCAAAAATAAGCCTCCCTGAAATTATTGCAACACAGCAGAAACCATGAGGTGACCATGCTCACCGCCTCCTGCACCTCAAAAATAATAAGACCTTCCTGAAAATAAGGCCAAGTGCTTTTTCGGGGGTCAAAAGAAAATAAAGACCCTGTCTTATTTTAGAGGAAACACAGTAAAGCTTCTCAGTAGATATTATACATTTTTATCAGAAGGGAAGGACATTTCAGATAAAACTTATGACATACTGGCACAGAGGATTAGGAAGGTACAGTATGTCCAATGAAGCAATATTATGAATATGAAACTCATGACTTGAAAATAGTTTTCAGTATCACTGAAAAGTTTGCAGCATAATTATTCAATGTATAGATGCTCACTGTGGAGAATGAGCAGTGGTAAATCTAAGGAGGGTGATGTTCAGTTAGTAATAACAGATCTGTGCTGTGTTGAATTATTGCCTTATGGTATCTCTTAACTGTACATTACCAAGAATGGTAAAATGTAATATATCATTTCCGATGTCACTTCAGATATTTTCAAAGTAATGCAAAAAGCCTGCAAACATTGCACAATATGTATGTCCATTGAAAATACTGGTGTCTCATGCAGTGCCTTACAGTCCTGTTAGTCATAATATTTGGCATTAGGTCATGTGGTATTTGGTCATGCGTTGAATAATCTTCCCTTTTCCCCTGTGGAGCTTGTAAGAAGAACTGAAGACAAAGACAGGAATCTGTTTATAACCAGGGGCTAGAATTGCCTGCTCTGGTTCATGTTTCAGAAAATCTTGCTTTTCTGTTAGTCAAGCTATGAATCAAGCAGTAAATGTTCAGAATTGCAGTGAGAGAATTAAAATAGGGCCAGATTATAATCAGGCCTTCCTTATTGTGGATCCTCTGAGGAAACACTGAGCTGAACATGAAAATGGGACAATTGACTTAAAGAATTAAATGATTCTGCAGTTAAATACAATAGTTGAGCTGCCTCCTTCCTTAATTAGTAGTGAACAGACTTTTAATAATTTCTAAAACACTTTGTTGGCTCGCAAAACAAAACAATTATATTTTATGCAAGTTTAAATTTGTTGTTTTGAAGTTTTTATTTGTTGTAGAAGCATTTGCTTTTTTATTGGTTGTGCATATAAATATCTTATAAATAAAAGGTTTCATGGAATTTTTTGTGATTAGAAATTTCAAAGGGGTTGGCTTTTTCATTTGACTGAAATCAAGATAACCAGGTGATGTGATTTCTTTATTGTATCAAATATGCTGTCTATTAACTCCTTAGCAATAGCACTTAGACTTATATACCACTTCATAGCGCTTTAGACCCTTCTCTAAGTGGTTTACAGAGTCAGCATATTGCCTCCCAAGAATCTGGGTCCTCATTTTACTGACCTCAGAAGGATGGAAGGCTGAGTCAACCTTGAGCCTGATGAAATTTGAACTGCCAAACTGTTGACAGCCAGTGATCAGCAGAAGTAGCTTGCACTCTTACCACTGTGCCACTGTGGCTCATTCTGCATTTCTCACATATACCCTTGCTCTCTCCCCAGCCCAGCAACAGCCACTTACCTAAACAGAAACATAGAATGATCATAGGCAAAAAAAAAAGCAGTGGGAACAGGAGTGACTTTCAACTTCCTACTGGTTTCCACACTGAATTTCCCTATGGGAAGTTGGCAGGGAGTGTTTGATAATCAATTGACCATGGCTGATTGCTGAAGTAGCAACAACATTTTCAAGTGTTAATCTCATGGGAGTAATGGGTTCCTTATTTAGAACACATTCTGTACATTAGTCCATTTGAGATACCTTGGTTCAAAAATTGTTGCCCTATGATGCACCATTTTGCCCAATTGAAGGGTATAGGAGAGTTTTAGCAGTATATAGATGGGAGTTTTTGGAATCCGCCGTCAAGGGAGCGCATTAAAGCATGCCCAGATTTAGTGCTCCCTGGAATTTAAGGACAATTATGTGATTATAGCTAAATTATTGACATAAATAAAGACAGGGTTTTTTTTATAAATACCTCCACTTGTACTTCTCTAAGAATAAGTTAGTCAAGCATGTTGGATGAAGTAAATATCATAAATATTATCTAAAATTGTTCCCTCCAAGTTAGTATCAAGTTTTTTGCAACTTTCTGGTTGGGCTGGACTTGGATCTTGATTTCTTCTTCATCTCTACATCCAGCCATCCAAAATTACCGTATTTATCGGCGTATAACACGCACCGGCGTATAACACGCATCCCCCATTTTAACACAAAAATTTGAGTAAAAATTTTTTTCATTAAAAATAAATGACTTGGAAGCTCGGAACTTAATGTTGGATTAAAATTTATAACATTAGAACATGAATTATAACATTAACTCCTCTTAAAAGGCAAATATGAAATTAAAAAACACCTCTTTGAGCAAAAAGTTAATTCCATTTTCTTCCTTATATAATATTTTCTGTTTCAACATAAAGTGCCTTCCTTCCTTCCCTCCCTCCCATCCCTTTCTTTATGTTTTCTTCATGCTTTCTTTTCTTTTTCCTCTGCTCTTTTTAAATCCCCCCCCTTCTTCTCCTCCTCTACATTTAGGTTGGATTAGTTTGTACAACGGTCATCAAACTTCTGAAGTAAAAATAAATAAATAAATCATATTTAAGAAGAAGAAGAAAAAGGAAGACGTTTTTAGTTAAGTCAAACGTTTTAATAAAAGTTTCATCTTTTAAGATTTGTCCAACACATCCAATTGTAACCTTAACAGTAAAGAATATCACCCCAGCTGCTAAAGGTTCAACCAGTCTGAGAACCATTGAAAAGACAACAGTGCAAAATCCAAAAGACACAACTTCCTCACCGCCATTGCTTTGGTACCAAATCTTTGAGGAAGGGGCTCCAGAAAGAAGGAGGAGGAGGAGGGAACCAAAGAGAGCTTTTACCGAGTCTGCGCCCCACAGCCAGGACCGTCCTGGCGCCTCCAGCCGCGTTTCTTCCCCGCAAAGCCCTTCGGGCAACCCGAGAGTTCCGCTTGACGCCAGAAGGGCTTTGCAGGAAGAAACGCGGCGTTTCTTCCTGCAAAGCCCTTCTGGCGTCAAGCGGAACTCTCGGGTTGCCCGAAGGGCTTTGCGGGGAAGAAACGCGGCTGGAGGCGCCAGGACGGTCCTGGCTGTGGGGCGCAGACTCGGTAAAAGCTCTCTTTGGTTCCCTCCTCCTCCCCCTCCTTCCACAGTTTGTGTGACGCTGCCGCCAGGCTGAGAGCTGCCGCTGAAACAAGTTTGGGGAGGTCCTTTGCAGCCAGCCAGTTCTAGCTGCCTGCAAAGGACTTCCCCACGTTTGCTTTGAAAGAAACCTCTGCGCGGGAGTTAGAAACCTCTGCGCGGGGGTTTCTTGCCATGTGTGCGGCCGCGCGGCCGCGCACCTTAGAGGGAACAGTGGACCCGGCGTATAACACGCAGTATCGGCGTATAACACGCAGGCAGGGTTTAAGCTTGCAATTTTAGTTTTAAAACTGCGTGTTATACGCCGATAAATACGGGTACTTGTTTCTGAATTCTTTCTAGTAAAAGGGAGTTTGAGAAATACATCAAGAGCCAGCAATTCCCAATGCAGAGATGGTGTCAGCGTTCCAAATACCATGCAGAATTAAATCAGAGTCGAAGGCAAAACTATGCTTAAAGCTCCAATTTAATAAGACAGGCATGTTGGCATCGTGCTGTGGGATTCCAACTCTGGAAGTTACATCAGAATCCCATCCAGTTAAAAGTTCATGATCTTGTCCCCACACCCACAGTCCATCACATGGTCCAATCTTCTTCTTCCAGCTGGCGTCTCCACCCAGCTGCTTCCAGTCAGGTGTGAAAGTGCGGAGACAAAGGATGACCTTGGCTTTTAGTAAAGAATGAAAATAATACATTCCACAATCCTACTCCTTCTATTCCCCCCTCCCATCGACTATACTAAAGAAACAGCATAATGAAATAAGAGAAAGTATGGCAGGCCAAAATTCTAAAAGGAATATAAATGCAGGCGTGACAGATGGAGCTATATAATCAACAGCCACTCTACTTAGAGTCATGAAATATACAGCAAAATATCTGCTGAAACATAATAGGGAAACAAGCAAGAGGATTGTCATGCCCTACGGATTGAGATAGAAGTTTCATCCTCTGTCTGAAAAAGGACAATAATTGTTTTATAGATCTTTATCCACATGAGCTGTGCCATGTATTTGAGAGATTATTATATAGTAGGCATAAACTTAGAAATCATGTTGAATGCGGGCAAATCTAAGATTTTTTGTTGAGATTTTGCCATCAGAACCTAACAGGAGAAATGCACATGTTCGTTTTAGGTGGTATGTCCCATATAAATCCACTGCTTGATTAAGATTTTTTAAAAATAAAAAAATCTTTAAGAAAGAATGGAATGATGACCTTAATACTAAGCAGGCCAATCAATACTTGTGACATCACCACTTCTGTTTAAGTTTCTTTTTTTAGAATTTGAAGGGGAGGTTGGCTAATGGGAGAACTATCATTACACATCTGAATGGATCCCAGCATATCCTTTTTTTAAAAAGTAAAATAAAATTCTTAAGTATTCTTAAGTGAAAAAGCTGAGTTGACTTCAACTGCTGACTGGAAGGAACTAAATGCAAAGCCTTTCCAGCTCCACTGATAAATTTAACTCCATTGATATGAATTAATAAATGAAATCAGTGGGAGATAAATTCACATGTATTAACTAAAGTTATTACTGAATCATTCCAAAATGCAAAACTGGTGAAACTAAATAGAATGTCTTGGATTATTTTTCATGTTTATTTATACTTTTATTATATTGAATCATACATTTTAACATTTGGCTAGCATCAATCATGCATCTGATTGAAGGAGGCAGATACTAGTAATGATGGACAACTTTTCCCCCTAATGACTCTTGAGGAATAGATTCTGCCAAGCCCAGTCCTTCCAAGAAATGCCTAACTTCCTGGCAGCATCCTCTTTCAGACGGTAGGGAAGACCTCAAATAGATTAGCTGTTCTTGATTTGATTTTATCAGTAGAGAGAACATAACAACCAGAAAGACTGGCAGAAAGTCACAAAGCTAGAATGGGGTACAGTTAAAACAGTGTACAGCAGAGGTGGGTTCCTACCAGTTCACACCTATTCGGTAGAACCGGTTCATCAAATCTACCGAACCGGTTAGAAGAGGTTCCACCAGTGGACCCGGAAAGCAGGCCACACCTACAGAAGAGGTTCCAAAAATTTTTGAAACCCACCACTGCTACACACACACACACACAGAGAGACTGACACAGAGAGAGAAAGAGAAAGGAAGGAAGAAAGAAGGAAGAAGAAAGAAAGAAAGAAAGAAAGAAAGAAAGAAAGAAAGAAAGAAAGAAAGAAAAAGAGTGAGAGATAAAAAAGAAAAAAGGGACAGAGAGACAAAAGGAAGGAGAGAGAGAACACATGGCTGGCAAGCCACTCCCACCAGGTCACATGGCTGGCAAGCCACTCCCACAAAGGAGGCCACACCCACAGAGTAGGTTCCAAAAAAATTTGAAACCCACCCTTGGTGTACGGTATCCAAACATGTATCTGGTTTTCAAAAAAGTATATTTTAATTATAAAATTTTAATCAGGACAGTGGTAAGTAGGATCCCATGACAAGAATAACTCAAGATAGGTAGAAGTTCCTAAACAAAGAGGTACTACAATTGTAAACAGTAACAATAGTTGGAAAAATGGAGAGCAGCAGAAAAAACGAAAACCTTTTGATTACACAAAAAGCTTATAGTGAGTTGCTAAAAATGAAAAAAAAAAACCAGAAAAAAAAAATAGAAAGAGGATGAGATACAAAGGAAAAGTACAGACAGAAATATAGAACTGATATGAAGAAAACTAAAGCTTAGAATGAACTAATGATAGCATATACGGAATAGACTGACTGACTTTGATTGCTAGGAACATTCTTGAATAATTCATAAAGAAATTGTTCTGAAAACTGAAAAGAAAGTATGTACTGAATGAGTTGAATTAGTCTGACAGATACAGATAGTTGTTTGTAAGGAAACTATGCAAACAAATATAATTTAGTGGTGGCAGTTGATTGCATCTGTAAGCTAACTTGGCTGTGCTCTTAAAAAAAACACTTGCTGGTAATTCTGAATTTTCAAGCCTAAATTATAATTATTTCATGTGGAGCGCTACTGTCTGGTCTTTTTATGGCTTTTAAATTCCACTTAATCAGATTTATATACCTGGCATGGACTGGTAGCAGTTAAATTCAGACTCTTCCTTGTAACATAAATATGGGCATCGATACAGATATGCATATTATAGGCAGTCTATGCTTAACGTCTGTAGTTGTGACTGGAATTTCTGTTGCTAAGCAGTGCAGTCATAAAGTGAAATGACACTTGACCACATCACTTAGTGGTGGCAGTCCCATTGATGCTGTTAAGCAAGAATTGTGGCTTATTAAGCAAGGGACTCACATGACTTGTGAGGTCTTTTCAGCTTCCCACAAGCACAGCACTCCTCGTTTCTGAGGGAGATGGGCGGTTTAGAGATAGGAAATATTAAACAAACAAAGAGTCAATTGCAAAACCAGAATGAAGTTGTAAGTCCAGAGAATTTTACAAGCAGGCTAGTGAGTAGGTGCGGAGTGTAGCCTGTGGTGCCATGTGATTGCAAGTAGATATGGGAAGGGGCACACTGGAGACAGATGTGGGGTTCTGTGGGTGGGAACACACTACTGAGTACAAATCCCTGGGAATCCAAATTCCTTTTAGCAGGGTCTTCAGGAAGAAAAGCAACAGGAGCAACTTAGGGGAGCAACTTGCAACCTTCCCCATTGATTTTGCTTGGGAGGAGGTGGCGAGGAAGGTTAGAAATGATGATTACATGACCATTGCAAATGTTGTAAATGCAAGCTGGTTACCAAGTGCCTGAATTATGATCATGTGACTGAAAAGGTTCTAACAGTTGGACCTTTGAAAACCAGTCACAAGTCTCATCCTTTGGTGTCATTGTAACTTTGAACAATTACTGAAAGAGTGGTCCTTAAGTGAGGACTAGCTGTAGACATTTTTTTAGAATGGCTCCATAAAAAATTAGACCATTATTTGTTTCTCTAATAGTTTTGTCTATAAATATTCCATGCAACTAGCACAGGCATGATTTTAAGAATAGTTGCACTGAACAGAGTTGCTTGCAGGTGTCCCTTGTGGAAATGTGAAGGGAATGGATCATGCTGGTCGTTTGTTGTCCTTAAGATACCAAGTGCTGATTCTGTGTTTTCTTCTGCAAGCTCTATTGCAATGCTTTTAAATGGAGGAGAAAAAAGAGTTGGCAGAAAAAGTAATAATACTGCAAAATGTTGGGAGGGAGCAGCCATATAATTTTGTCTCTTCATTAGCCCTTGTTTTCAATTGTCGTAATAATAGACAATTATTAGTTTGCTTATTATTTAGCCAAGCCACAGTTTAAATAAGCATATCTCTTTGAATTATTTAATTAGTTTGGATTGTTTTGTCTGTAGCTCTCAACAACCATCTATTAACTCATGTTTAATAGCTCAATATACAACATGCTTGTTGCATCTTTTATCCATCTCAGTGTATAGCGAGAACATCAACTCATCATATAAGTATAGTTCTTTGAAAATGTTTGAGGGAAGACTGTGTTAGAATACAGTGTAAAATTAGGAATATTTTAATTTCCTTACCATTTTAATACAAACTGGAAATTTGTTTGAGTAAAGGATGCATACAAAAAGGTGTGTTAGAAGGACAACTCTGTATAAAATATACATATAGTCACAACCATAATTGAGTTCCAAATTTATGTTGCTAAGCAAGATCGTTATTGAGTGAATTTTGTCCAATATATCTTTCATGCCACAGTTGGTAAGTGAATCACTGCAGTTGTGAATCTGGCTTCCTCATTGACTTCACTGGTCAAAAGGTCTCAAAAGGATCGTATGACCCATGCAACCATTAAAAAATACTGATAGTTGATTGGTGGAATTATACATAATTGGAAAGAGTGATATACAAATATAAATGGTTGGTAAATCTCTTATATTGAGATCTGTGATTATATAAAGGTATACTGCTATTAAATAAACAATCAAGAATGTAAAGGAATTAGGTTTATTGGGAAAAAATAATATTAATTGTAATTGAATATACATTGTACAATGAAAGTGAGGTATTTAGTTATACTAGATGAACAATCTGTAAATATAATTGAATATGGATGCAAAAACACTTTTAACCAAACGACATGCTGTATGTAATGGATGTGATTTTTTTAAATAATTCTTTTTATTTTTAAAAATAAAAAAATGGATTTAAAAAAAATATGAGTCAGTTGCCAAACATCTGAATTTTGATCACATGACTATGGGGATGCTGCAATGGTTGTAAGTGTGAAAATGGTAATAAGTCACTGTTTTCAGTGCCGTTGTAACTTCAAATAGTCACTAAATGAATTGTTGTAAATTGAGGATTACCCGTATATCAATGAAAGCAACATACCAAATTCTTCTAAATGTGTTTTAAAAATTAGGAGAAATTTGCATCAAAATCCATATGAATTTCCATAAGGATTTTTTTTAAGTTCAAACAGTAAGAATTTTTGTAACTAAGATCAGAAGAAAACCATCAAATTTACTTCATATTGCTTACTTTAACTTATTTGATGGAGAACTGTTCGGCTTTACATTTTTGGCTCTTTGAGGCGGACTGCATAATCCACATAATCCACACATTCTCAGATGGCAGCCAACCTTCCTTCAAATTCCTGCTGCAGAATCATAGTGAAGGTCTTTGCTCGTCCCTTCCCTTCTCTTCCCCTCCCCTCATTTGTGCTCAATGTAGAATAGGAAAACTTTTATTTAAAAGGCCCTATTAGAAACACTAAAAATTAAGTGTAGTACAATTAATATTATACTGAGAAGGTGATGTACTGAAATGCTAGTACAGACTAGAACTGGAAATGCCACAGTTTTGGATTACCTTGGGTCAATCATTATATCCCAGATGATGGAGTCAACTCATTTCATATTTGAAGTAGGTGTTTGGTGTTTGAAATGGTTGTTTTGAATTTGAGATGTTTGCGTACCCTTCCTTGTGTCTGTTAGAAGGTGGTATCAAGCTGTGTAATCTCTGACCATCTCTTAATGACTCCAGATTATGTCTAGTGTTGTTGATGATGAACAGCTATTTCAGAGGAAGCTATTGTGAGCTATAAAGAAAGAGAGTTTTCTGTGAGGGAGGTGTTGTACCTTTTTGATAAAGATTTATTTGTGTATTTAATTTGTAAAGACAGTTTTTCAGGATTTCAGGTGACTAAGCATTCATTACAGTATTTGCCCTGCTTACATACCAGTAGCTTGATCCAATGTCAAGCTACTGGACATTAGTAGCTTGGTTCACAAATTGCGCTAAAACAAAGCCTCTTTTGACAATTATATAGTGAATAAATCGCATGAAATTATAAACCTTAGTTTGCAAATCACACTAGCTGAGTTCATAAAATCAAGTAAAACCACATTATTTAATGTGATGTATGGGTGTGGTTGATTCATTTCTTCACTTTCTTGGATAGTATTAGCAATATGTGTTGGTTCCTGTCTTTTTTATTTGCCCTCCATTAGTGAAAAATGTCACCTCCAAAAAGTATTTGCCTGTCACAGACGTAATTGATTGGTTGACATCCTTGTGATTATGGGAGGGATGTGTAGATTCACAGAACCAACAGTCAACCTTCAGTAGATAACCATACCTCTAATCTATTTGGTGGAAAAAGTGTGAGATAGCTGAAATAAGCAGATGTACGTTATTGATTGGTATGCGAAATTCACTGGCAGGCAAAATCTTTCTGATGTGCAAAAAAGAAACAATACCCTCCCCCTGTAAGGGATAGGATAGGATAGGAATAGGATTCAATATGACACAGAATGGATGACAAAAGATATGACCTAGATGAAAACTGGATATACATGGATGTTGTTTAGCAATAAGTGGAAACCAATGCAGGTTGCTTCTCTTAAAAGTATTTCTCAAATGCTGAGCTATTTTATATTAATGCATGGCTCCTCAACTTCATTTAATTAATGCTCTTTTCATTTAAAGACAATTGAGAGAATTGGTAGAAATGAGTAGAGAGCAGTTTTCAGACTGCCTTCCTTTTGTATCTTCAAAATAGTCAAATGCTATCTCTTCCAACATTAACTGTAATGGCATTAGCTTCCTTCCCCTCCAGATTAGAAGATTGCACTGGAGAGCTACTTTGAAGAAATAAGAATAAACAAGAATCATTTGTGATTTTTGTTTGTTTGTTAAAGAAGTAGAAAACTCTATTAGCAATAGCCAATGAGATTTCAAAGTAACAGAGACCTGGAAAATTGGATTATTTTCATGCCTGCCAGTAGCTAATACAAACCATTTATTCCTGAAAGCACTTTATATGACACACACATATTTTCAATAGTGGAAAGATCATTAAATATATGGCTGTAGACTAATAATTTCAATTATGTTTTAGTACTTTTAATTACAATGGTTATTTTTCCTGGCCTATTCTTCACTTTTTGGAATATGGCACTAGTACACCAGTTAAAGATTGAGTGCAGCATTTCGTCACCAAAATTGTGCACCCCAATTTAGTAACTTAGCAAATTCAGATCTTGTTCTTCATCTGTTGAGAATCTAAAGTGGATTTACCGTGGCACGACAAAACCGCGGTCCACTAAAGCGCGCCCGATTAAAGTGCGTACCTGATGTCATCAGCAGCGCGACAAATACGACCGCGGAGAAAAAAGGGCGCTTTAAAAAGTGCTTTTAAAGCAAGCCGATTCACGTAAAGGTAAGGGTTAGGGTTAGGGTTACGTTAAGCGTTAGGGTTAGGTTTAGGGTTAGGTTAAGGGTTAACGTTAGGTTTAGCGTTAGGTTAAGGGTTAGGTTTAGGGTTAGGTTAAGGGTTAGGGTTAGGGTTAGGTTTGGGGGGGTTAGGGTAAGGTTTTCGCGTTAATTTTAACTTTACCGCTCACAGCGTGATGTTTTCGTCGCGCTGTGATGACGTCAGGTATGCGCTTTCGTCGAGCGCGCTTTAGTCTTCCACGGTTTTGTGGTGGAACCGGATTTACAGTTATAGCTGTTGAGCTGTATTCAGAAGAGAGGATCACACAGAACTTTATTTGATAAATATGAGCACTGTCTAAAGGTAAAGGTTCCCCTCGCACATATATGCTAGTCAATCCCGACTCTAGGAGGTGGTGCTCATCTCTGTTTCAAAGACAGTGCTGTCCAAAGGTGTCTCCGTGGTCATGTGGTCTAATGACTAAACGCCAAAGGCACACAACGCTGTGACCTTCCCACCAAAGATGGTCCCTATTTTTCTACTTGCATTTTTACATGCTTTTGAACTGCTAGGTTGGCAGAATCTGGGACAAGTAACAGGAGCTCACTCCTTTCCATGGCACTAGGAATTTGAACCGCCGAACTGCCGACCTTCCTGATCGACAAGCTCAGCGTCTTAGCCACTGAGCCACCACGTCCCTGTTTGAGCACTGTCTACTGCTGTATAAATATACCAATCACAACCATTTATTTGTTTTCTGGCATAACTATCCCAAAGATGCTTTTTCAAAAGGCAACTGCACTTTCTTTCTCTCTGAAGGCGTTTCACTTCTCAAGAAGCATCTTCGGTTCTGACTAAGGGGGAGAATGGAAAGATTTCTTCGTTCCATTCTCGACTATTCAGTCGGAACAAAAGAAGCTTCTTGGATGAAAAGAGAAATGTTGTCAAGGAAAAACAAAGTTCAGGGTTTTTTTTTTGTTCGTTTGTTGTTTTGAAAAAGCACCTTTGGGACAACCATAACCTTGGATGACTGAGAATCTCCATAGACTTTCTGATATAACTCTACAGCAAATCATGAACAGCCCCAGCCCAGCTCTATATAAATGTGTTAATGTCTTTTTTACTTGAAGTACAGCAAAGAATCTCACAGCATTTTAAGCTTAATAAATATCTACCTATGGCATAAAATCCTGTTTTCATCATATCCTTAGTTTTCAGCAATCATGATGAAAGAGGAATCCAGGAACCACAAAAAAGTGGGCTTAGGCGCTGTTAGACACCCATTCCTTTTTATATGATGAATAAGGTTGGTAAATTATTCAATATGTCATAATATTATACAAAAGACTAAGAAAGCTATTTCTGTGGAGGTAGTAATTTAAGTGTACATGTATACATATTATAGCATGATGTACAGCTTTCAAATTATATTTACTATAAATAAATTAGGGAAATCATATTGAAATTGTGTATTTCAACCATGAACTGTTGAAAACCTCTTTACAGAATTAGATATTTAGTTTATTTATTGTGTTGTGAAATGTGATATTTCTTTCTTCATACACAGGCTAGTTTTAGTATTCTTTTATTTATTGCCTGCTAATTTATGTTTGCTGTGGTGCATGCATTCAGCAATGTTCTCTCATTCATTTTGAACAAAACAGAAAAGTCATTTTTCATCTGCTAGTATGTGTCACCCTGGGAATCTGAATATGGCTTGTGGAAGCAGAAATCCTCAAGTGATTTTTAGCTGTTTGTTATTATTATTATCTATGACACCACTTGGATCTCATTTAAGTTTCAACATAGGAGTTCTTGTCCCAGCTTCAGGCGCTATAAAGAATAAATTTACACCTTCTTCCTGATTACTACTAGCAATGAAAGACTGTGTCATGTTTTTCTTTAGCTTTCTCTTCTTTAGGTTCTTCTTTTACTATCCTTCATAGAATTCATCCCCCATGCCCTAATCATCCTTATTGCTCTTCTTTACACTCTTCCCATTTTCTCAGCACCTTGTTTTGTAGAACAAAACCAGATATGATATCCCTTGACCAGCACTTAGAGAGACAATAACTTTCCATGATGTTAACATTATACTTCCATTGGTGCAGCCGAAGATAGAACTGGGCTGAAGACAGAACCCTTAATTATCCCACTGTACACCTTCCTTCATGTAGACATAGTTCCATTAAGCACCATATATTGAATGAATTCATTGTGTGGTGGATTATCCACATCATTACATTTTAGGATTGATGAGTGAGGTCAGTCTCTTTTTCACATCATGCATCTTTGCACCTGGGAAAGAACACACTTTCCTTGGTATCATGTCTTGTTTGCAGATTGCCAATTCCATTCCCTTCAGCAGTGACTCACTCATCTCCACTATATGCCTGTAGTTCTTTTGGCCAGCTATCGAATACTTCCCCTCAGTCGAAGCCTGAGCATCTTCCCTTCCCTTCCCTTACAAAGATTTCTTAAATGAATGCTCTTTCCTAATGTTTTGTCTCTTTTGAAATTGTCTGAACCTTTTGCTGATCACAACAATGCCTCCAGCATTGTATATCTATTAATTTTGTAGCTATTAGCGCATCCACTGCTGAAAGAAGAAATGCCTTAAACCTGTCAAGCTTCTTTTTGTTTTCTATTTGGCTTGTCTTTTTGCATTTGTGGTTCAATTACATTCAGCTGCCTTAGAAATGTATATAGATCACTTTAGATTCTTTGCCATTTTAAATAAGAAAGAGAAGAGAGAAACATCGTCCTTACTGTCTTGCAAGTAAATAAGCTGTTTTTACCTGTGGCTGCCTATCCAGGGCTCTTAATCTTTTTCAGCAGATACTACCAAATTACGATGCCTTATTCTGCTTATTTCTAAATAATGGCAAACATGTTTTTCAGTCTGTGCTGTAGTGGCCATTCCACATCTCCAGAATATGAAAAACTGTATAATGTGCTATGCATTTTTGTAAAAAGTATGTGCAGTTTGATATGTTTCATCTTCAGCATATTCTGGATTTAAGTGATATGTATATCAGTATATATAATAGTGCTCTATATTTATATTCTAGAGTGAACCTTTTCGGCCCTGAGTGCCAAAACGGGTATGCGTGTGCATGCGCACCGGAAACCGAAAGAGCAGCCACCCATTGCACATGAGCATGCCTGGAAGATGATCTTCCGGTTTCCACCATGTGCATGTGGACTGGCGCCCTGGTCTTCCGGTTTCTGGTGTGCATGCACATAGAAAGAACAGCTGTTATTATCTTTGACACCCACTTGGAAAATTCATCCACCTTTTTGCGTCTTTTGCCAAATTTTGCTGCTTATTCCATACATATTTATTCAAAGCATTCAGGGACTGGCAATTGCTGTATATAGGAAAGTGGCTAGTGATAAAATACAGATATCTTTTGATAGGATCTTTTTGTATAGTGCAGCCCATGGAATCTGTCCACAGCATGGTCCTTTACAGCTGAGTCCTTCAGTGCGGATAAATGCTATTAGAAATCTAAGAGAGTATGTAATGACATCAGGATTTAATTTTGTTATTAGATTCCTTGCCAGTTTCATTTAACTAGAAGCTAAAGATTGATATTTTTTGATATTTTTTTCTTAAGAGGATGATGACAGGCACCTGTTTACAGCAGTTAGTCTTAAAAATTGAGTCAGATGATAAATGAAAATTGACAAAACCATTTTTCAGGGCTGTTGATAGTTTGAGTTATTAAGATAACTTTTTTATGTATGTACATTGACAGTGCTGACTTTTGAAAGTCTATTGCATTGCTTTTTTAAATTGCTAGCCCTTTTTTTGGATGCTATGTAATTACATGTGAAATCAAATCACTTAGAAACCTTTTACTTAATAATGAAACATGGTTAACATTATAGCTAGGTTAAATGGGATGATGATTGAATTGGACTGCTCTTTTTAATTTGTTCATAAGTGAAATGAAATAAGAGGGTGAGCAGCGGTGGTACAATCATGTGTGCTTAAGAGTATGTAATTATTTATGAAAATTAAAGCAGAAATGTTAATGAAGGTTTCCAAAAGAATCTCTCTAAACTGGATACATGGGACTTTCTTAGCTTAAAAAATAGCAAATGTAGAAGAGCTTCTGCTTAGAAAAATGCAGGCACCTGTGCTGTAATCTTCTCCTTGCATGTGAGCCTGTTCCCCTGAGTCAGCACAACAGAGTTGCTAATGAAGCTGCAACCTTGAAACAGATGTGAGAGGAGACAGGGAGAGATGTGTGTTTTGGAAGCGTTGCAGCTAGCAGCTGAGTAAAATAAGGTGGTGTTCTTTCAAAGAGAATGGATGGTCCACAGGTAAAAGACGTTTAGAAGCACAGCAAAGCATAGTGTGAAAAGGTGCAAATACTCTACATGCTGGCCATTCACAGAAGGAGAAAGAAGAAATCTCAAGAGAGCAGAATGGGAAAACTCACCACCGTCAGATCGCCACCACCAATTTGATGCAGGATTGCTGCAAGACAACTCAACACAACCAGCTTATTCTGAGGGCAACTCACCATGGGCAGCCAGAGAGAGAGCTGGGTAGGTGGGCAAGAGCACGAGTAGGCAGAACTCAGTGGGTGCGGTGAGCAAGTGAGTAGAGTGGTGGCGTATTTGAGTGAGGGGGCAGTGCATGGTGCTGCTGCACTAAACTCTAGGACTGGGCACAGTGGACATGGCAATGGTCACAGGCAGGTGGAGGGAAGAGCTGAGAGAGGGAGTGGGCACAACATGTGGGCTGCAACTGGTGAGTGAGCAGATGGCAGAGTATGTGGGTGGGGTGCAGCAGGTGAGCGAGTGGACAGAGTGCATGGGGTGCAACAAATGAGAGGACAGAGTATGCAGGGTGCAGCGAGCAAGTGGATGGGCAAAATGCACCAAGTCTCTTCCGCCTGGAGTCTGATGAGTGGAGGCGCACTCTACCCATCAACTTACTCACTCACCACCCCAGGTATTCTGCCTAACTGCTTGCTTGCTCACCCAGCTCTCCCTCCAACCACACTTGACCACTCCCTACCATTTTAAAATTAAAATTTCGACTAGCTCAGGTTTACGTATGTTATTTTTAATTTTTTTTTTATGGTTAGATGCCTCAGCAGTTGGAAGCAATCTAAGTTCTTGTGCTCTCTTTAATTTTGTAAGCCTCCCAGAGTCGCTGTATATGAATTTAGCAGCCTTTTTTTCCTTTTTTTTAAAAAACAACCCTGTAATTCATTGCATCGGGGTGGAGTCGGGGTGATTGAACAGAGCTTGAGTATTATTGATTGGATGTCCTTCCTGATGCCTACAGGGAGTTTGCAGCGAACAATTATGCCCAGAAAAAGAAATATCTGCCACCACCTAAGATTGAATTTGCAGCCTGATTGTGAGGCAAGAGCTCCATCTCTAGGCCACTGCTAGTAAATAAAAATATGTTTAATTAATAATAATTCTCTGAGGGAGCCTGATATTTAGTGCAAAGATGTTCATCGCCCATGATTACAATATTCATGCAATATAATTACATCCTTTTTCCCCTCTGGGAGACAATTCCAATTTTTATGTTCAAAATCAAATTTGGATATAAGTGTATCCCAGTGAATCAATAAAGTAGGGGGCAATGAACCACTAAAAGGTAGCATTGAAGTCAAGAGTTCTGTTATAATTAAATCATATTATCCAAAGATTTGTAGGAACCTTTACCCCGGCATTGTCCTTGCCTTTTTATTCTGCTGATATATTTATTGTTGATATAATTTTGTATTTGTGCTGTTCCTGCAAGATCAAGTGACTGGTTTTTACAAGGTATTGAATTTGCAATACTGAAGGTAAGTCAGTGGCTGTAAAAAATTAATTAAGTAGTAATGCTCTGGTTATTTTCATTTCCTAAATCATAAAAGGCTTGTGCTAATAATCTCAACACGATATGTAGAATGCTAGTTATTGTTTGCAGAGCATGGACCAAATGAAATATAGTGGGGTTAAATCAATAAGCAGACTTTAGATGTTTGGTGTAGAATTAAGGTTGAGTGAGAGAGAGTTGCTTACCCAGCAAACTTACCATGCTTTTTTTGCAAAATGTTTAGTTAATTAGAGGTTTTTCGCCAACAGTCGCTCTTTGTGATTAGAAGTAAAACTCTTCCTGTGCAGCATAGACCAGTGTTTTTCAACCTTTTTTGTGCAAAGGCACACTTTTTTCATGAAAAAAATCACGAGGCACACCACCATTAGAAAATGTTAAAAAAATTTAACTCTGTGCCTATATTGACTATAGGCGGGTGTTTTTCCCACGGCACACCTTACACTATGTCACGGCACACTAGTGTGCCGCGGCACAGTGGTTGAAAAACACTGGCATAGACAACTACAATGAAATTGGAGGCCCAATTCACTCCAAGCATATAACCCAGCCAATTTTGTTTTAATCTCCATCCTCAACTCTATAGGGGATTGGCAGACCTTGGGTCTGGGATTATGATCTGCTATAATTAACAGAGAATTGAGAGACTTAATTTGTAGGTAAGAATAGTAGCTGTTAAAAACAAAGGATTTTCAAGAGGTACAAAGGAGTGGAAATCTCACTGCTGCAAAAGGTAGGGTACCTCTGAAGATTGCTTTGAAGATTAGCTGTGTTTTGGAGAGACTGATTACCTGGTAAATTTTACTTTTTTTTGTAATCCATAAACAGATCTTCCCATTTTTTTCCCATCTCTGCCCAGTTCTTCCCTTCTCCTAGGCGCTGCTTGGAGTGTCCAAGCATGGGTTAACCTCAACTTGCTGCCCAAGGACTGAGTTCAAAGTTTGTCTAACCACGCCTCCTCCTCCCTTTAGAAGCCCAGTTTAAAAAACTCTGTTGCCCTAAAAGGACGCAGTTGGGGAGCTTCAGTTCTTGGACAGCAAGTTGGACACTCCAGACTAGCATAGTGTAGCCTCTTTATTATTTTTGTATTGGTAGTGTAGATTAGGAAGCCTTAGTCTTTGTTGTTTTTGTTCCTGTAAGTGCAATTTCATTCCCTCAGCTTCCTGATGGGCGGAACAGGCAGCTTGGAGCGCAGCTGCCTTCTGCGACCACCGTGGTCGAGGCACTACCGGGAGGCTCGTCAGCGGCCCCTGTTGAGCTCTGGGGGCAGATAGGAAGATAAGGAACCCCAAAAGACTGTTGGAGGACTGTTTCTAGCCCCAAAGGCTCTACTGAGCTCTCCAGATTGCCGATATATCCCTGGTGCCACTCCAAAGCTCATGGCGGCCATTTTAAAAGGAAAAAAAGTGGCCCACTTTATTTTTCAGCCGTTAGAAGAGCCGCGGCCTTGTTCCACAGCAGATCACTGCTGAGAGGGATTTTAACATTGGGAGCTCGTTCTGGGTCTGCAGGCAGGTCCCCCCTCCGCAGGAAGATTGTTTTCAACTGGCTGCAGGAAGTTTGACCAGGCCATTCCCTGGTTTAAAATAGTGCGGATCTGCAGGTGCTCTGGGAATCACCAGTTTGGTGCCAAATATTGTCAGAGCTGTTTGTTCCCTGGCTGGCCCCAGTTCCTCAGGACATTGACTGATTTAGGGGGCACATCTATCATCTTCTCTCACCTTCAAGGTTTCAGTCTTCAACCAGACTGTGTTAAGGCTGGGAGTGGACCATGGCCAGCAATAGTGTGGCTGAAGTCAGGGATCTAACAGGGCCTACCTCCAAGAAGCGCAGCAAGCCCAACCTTGCTGCTAAGGGGGACAGCGCAGGGTGCCCTGCATAGGGGAAACATTCCAAAGCCAAGGAGGTCTCCAAGGTCGCAGAAAGGATGGCTCAGAGGAGGCAAAAAATCCTGGAGAGTTTCAAAGGGCAGTAAATGCCCAGGGATAAACTGTTCAAGACAGAGAGCCACCACCAGCTCAGATTCCTGCAGACTTTCCCATAGTGTATAACCAACAGGAGGCATCACCATCCCTGTGGGAAGAGGGGGATTTTGGCTTCTCACCCAGTCCTTCCAGGGCATCTCCCAGGTCTCCTGATTCATCTCTGGAAGAGGTGGATATGGAGGAGGCCGGTTCTCTAATGGAGGAGAAACTTCCCCCTCCTGGACCTATCCCCAGGACCACACCTGAGCTATCCCAAGCCATGCAGGAGGTGGTCGCACGTGCGATATCTCAGGGGATTGCAGATGGCATCCAACAGGGGATCCCTCTTCAAGGAACCAGAGCACCTGATCATAACAACAGATACCAGTTTATACAGCTGGGGCACCCACCTACAGACGCACATGATGCAGGGCAGATGGTCGCAGGCGGAGCTCGCCCACAACATAAACTGGCTGGAGCTCAGAGCTGCCAGGCTAGCCCTGCACCACCTCCATCGGTTCATCGAGGGATCCCACATCCTCATACTGACGGATAACATCGCTACCAAGGCCTACGTCAATCACCAGGGTGGAACTCGATTGACGGCCCTGATGGCAGAGGCAGAAGCCATAGGGCGATGGGCAGAGTGTCACCTCGAGTCCCTGAGAGCGGACCACATCTTGGGGGAGGACAACATGACAGCGGACTGGGTAAGCAGAACGACCATCAGCAACTCGGAATGGTGACTTCGTCCATCTTTGTTTTACCAACTGTTCGCCAGTCCAGAAAACACACACCTCCCCCGGTTCTTCTCGAAGGGACGGACACTCTTTGATGCCGCAGGCCTCCTGGACTATTATAGGCCTTTCCGCCTCTCCCCTTGATACCTCAGGTGATCAGGAAGATCTTATTGGAGGGCATGGAGGTACTTCTAGTCGCCCCACACTGGCCAAGGAGGTCCTGGTTCACTGATCTTGTCAGTCTGTCAGTGAGCAAGCACTGGCTCATTCCTCAGAAGCAAATAGCAATAGCAATAGCAGTTAGATTTATATACTGCTTCATAGGGCTTTCAGCCCTCTCTAAGCAGTTTACAGAGTCAACATATCGCCCCCACAGTCTGGGTCCTCATTTCACCCACCTCGGAAGGATGGAAGGCTGAGTCAACCTTGAGCCAGTGAGATTAGAACTGCTGAACTGCAGAACTAGCAGTCATCTGAAGTGGCTGCAGTACTGCACCCTAACCACTGTGCCACCTCGGCTCTCCCTCAGCCAAGGGGCCATCCTACACCCGGATCCTCAATGGTTCCAATTGGCCGTTTGGCACTTGAGGGGGACCTCTTGAGACAGGAGAACTTCTCTGACAAGGTCATTCATACCATCCACGTGTCCAGGCGACCTTCTACGATGCGGATCTATGACGCGACATGGACTATCTTTCCTCTTGGTGTCAGTCCCATCACATCGATGCCACAGCAGCGACAATACCACAAATCCTGGACTTCCTCCAGGTGGGGTTGGACAAGGGCCTTGCCCCCAACACACTTTGGAGGCAGACGGCGGACCTAGCCACTATTTTGTCCAGAGACGCTTCTCTACTGCTCAGCAGACACCAAACGTCCGCAATTTCCTAAAGGGGGCGATCAACCTATGCCCCCCCCCCTGGTGCACTATTATCCAACTTGGAACCTATTGGTTGTCCTGCAGGCCCTCACATCGACGCCTTTCAAACCGATTCATTCTATTAGTCTACGACATTTGTCATTCAAAACTGCTTTTCTCGTAGCCATCACATCAGCACGCAGAATTTCAGAGCTGGCAGCGCTCTCAGTTAGGGAGGACCTTTGTGTTATACATTCGGACAGAGTGATTCTGCGGCTGGACCCTGCTTTTCTACCGAAAATCAATAGCTTATTCCATAGAACACAGGAGGTCATCCTCCCCGACTTTTGCCTGCATCCCAGACATCCCAGGGAGCGTGTCTGGCACAAATTGGATGTGCGGCGCGCTGTGCGGGTATACAAAAAGATGACAGCTTCTTTCTGCAAGTCGGAATCGTTCTTTATATCATTCCAGACCACCTCCATGGGCAGGAAGGTATCATCTTCCACATAGGATGTTGGCTGCGTGCTTGCATTAAGCTAGCTTACGAACATCAAACTAGACCTGTGCCTCCTCGTATAACAGCACACTCCATAAGGAGTGCTGCAACTACATCTGCTTGGGCGACGCAAGCGCCTATTGAGATCTGTAGGGCTGCTACCTGGTCATCACCATCTCCGTATATTCGAAATTACAGACTGGACTCCTTTGCCTCTGCCAAAGCTTCGGGTCCTCGCGGGTCCTACTAACCAGGACATTCCTTCTTCCCAGCCTGGGACTACATAGCTTGGGTATGTCCCATGCTTGGACACTCCAAGCAGCGCGTAGGAGAATGACCTGGCTTACCTGAATGGTCGTTCTCTAGATGCTGCGGGAGTGTCCAACCCCGCCCCGGGGGTCGTCTGCGGATGCGTGACTTATCACCTCCATGGCATAGATATTTCTCTGTACAGCATCCTTCTGGGTCTCATATCTTCGTTTTTTAAACTGAGCCTCTAAAGGGAGCAGGAGGCATGGCTACACAAACTTTGAACTCAGTCCTTGGGCAGCAAGCTGAGGTTAACCCATGCTTAGACACTCCCGCAGCACCTAGAGAACAACCATTCAGGTAAGTCAATGGTCATTCTCATCAACCTTTTCGCAATCTTGCACCTTCCTGCCTTTATATAGAAAGAAAGAGGGATCTAGGACAATTCGCCACATCCATCTTGCCGGGGCCAACTCACTACAGCTATCTCGCGGGGGCCATCTTCTGGCAGCCAACCTGCGATGGCATTTCACCACAGTCATCTCGTTGTGGCCAACTCACTACAGGACAGCTTGCCACAGGCAATCCACATGTGAAACTCAACACAGTAAATCCACCATTGTTTCTTCTACATTATTACTATTTTTTTGTCAGTGGAAACAATGTTGAAAAAACAATGGCTGATAACATTATGTTGAGTTATAGCATGTAGCATGTTGGCTGTGAAGAAATGGCCGCAATTATTCCAACCTTCTACACAGCTGCAGATCTCCTGTATTCCAAACAGCATTTTCCATTAACTAGTTGAGGTGGATTAATTAGAAAAATGGGTTATTGCTTGAAAAGATGCTAAAACCTGAGCATAAAATGAAGAAACCCTATATTAGAATTTAACACAAAGATACTATAAACCTAGGAAACCTATTAACTCAAAAAGCAGACACTATGAGTTTCCACTAAAAACGTTGTAGAAGAAAAGGCTTGTTAATCTATGGTGGAAAAAAAATCAGGAGTCTGGTAGTATCTTTTCTGGTTTAAATTTTTTTATTAAAAGCCATAAGTGAGTGTCAAGATGAAATGAATTGCAATCCTTGAGAATGTATACTTCATAAAAAATAGTTGTTAAAAGTACTGCCAGGTTCCTGGTTTATTTCTATTAAGAATATCAATCAGGAAAAGGTGCTTAGTTTATATTGCTGTGGAGAGTTTAGCTGTTAAAAAACAACAACCTCGGTAGTAATTTTCAATTTCAAGTTATGTTGAACTTCGTCCTTTCATTATGCAGTCTCCTATTGTTGTTGTTGTTGTCCTTCTCCTCAGACACATACAATAGATCCTTCAGGGCCTTTTTGTTTTATAGATAGAAGAGGTCATCTAACAGAGGCACTCTATTAATTCTTTCACTGAGCAGAGAATTGAGCTAGATGACCTTTGAGATTCTTTCCAACTTATGATGCTCTGAATATGCATTCAATGAGAAGAAAAATTGCTTAGGAGCATTCAAGTCATTTGACTTCTTACACCCAAATGTGTTCCTTCCAAAACAATTTTCTGTAAAAAAAAATAATTACTGTAATTATCTGTGAATATGGAGCTTCTGTTCTTGTACAGTTGTTTTCCAGAAGCTTATTTCAGATTTTTACCAGATTAATTTGAATATTCCAAGCATGCAGCAATCTTTCCTATCTTAGTACTCAAGAGGTGTTGGGCTACAATGCTCCAATACAGTATAACTCCAATACAGTTATAAGAACCCAACTTGAAAAGTAATTTTTTCATAGGTAGGTCTTGATATAAATATTTTTGTGATGCCTAAAATTTGCTATACAGGTTGTCCTACACTTCAGACAGTAATTGAGTCTGGAATTATGGTCGTAAATTGTGGCAGTCATTAAACAGATCACCACATGACCACACCTGATTTTACCTTTTATTTGGTGGTTGTGGTTTACACTATACAGTGTGGTTGTTAAACAAACCTGTTTTCTTCAATGGAGCTTTTTTCCAGAAACTGGAAGGAAATGTCAGAACCAGCAAAAAAAAAATGCTGAAAATTGCAATCAAATGACCATGGCCATAAATATAAGTCAGTTGTCAAGTACCCAGTCACATGACTGCAGGAGGTACAGTCTTTGGAACTTTAGAACTGGGTTGTAAGTAGCTCTGGGCAGGTCTACTATAATTTTTAACTGTTGTTAAGTGAAGATTACCTGTATCTAATTTGACAGTTTAGAATAATGAAGAAAAATCTGTTCCGACCTAAAGCACATTTTGTCATTGCTTTCATCATCACAAATTATACGGCTGCCTTTGTTTATGACCTTAAATTGCACTTTATTGCTAAATAAGATCTGAAAAAAAATGCCTGTATTAATTTAATGTCAGATTTTGCACATCACTTCCTAGAATGCTTTATTTTATATTACTTTTCAGGAATCTGTGTAATTTAATGGGTTATGGTGGCACCAGAGGTTTGGCTTTCACGAGATTTGTAGTATGGCTGATTACAACAACAACACAATAACCATTTTTTAATGCACGGGTATCAAACTTGCAGAGTCAGGTTGCCATCACGTGACGTATCATGACATTTTTCCCTTCATGCAACTGGGGTGGGCGTGGCCTTTTTGTAACGCATCCGACTCGCAGGCTGCCAGTTTGACACTCCTGCTAATGAAACCCAGCTATAAAATGGGAATCCTCCATAGATATCTGGTCTTCTGAACCATACAGGTGATTCCATGGAAGAAAACCAAATAATTGGGAAGGTAGTCGGTTGAACACTGTGATATCTGAATCAATCTTCTTTGCCAGATGCTGTGGGTGAGACGAACTGGAAATTTGAGGCACCACAGAAGAGCCCTCTATAGCACTCTAGTGCCATCTGATGGTATGGTTTCTAACTAATTGCTATCTTCATATCAAATATTCCAATAGTACCAATTTCAAGGTGCGTATCCCCACATATTCCTATTTTATTTTAGGCAGTTTGAATCCTGCAGAGTTTATGTTGGCTCTGAAATATTCACTGCTTTCTGGAATAACATTCTTGTGCCCCCCTCATCTTTCATGAGAGGCTTATATCTTTTTATACCACAGGTATGAATATCTCTTGATTAAAATGAACAGTTTATGGTGCTGTAATTGGAGGTGTGGAAGCTTGCAGGGAAAAAATTAATATTACCTTGAGACTAATAGTTTAATGTCTGGCAAGTTCTGCCTCCACTAAATCATAGGTCTGTTTAGAGTCTATTGTACCAGTGGTGGGTTCTGGGCGGTACGCAGCTGGGCCACTGTACTGGAATGGTGCTTTGGAAGGCCCACCCACCTGCCCTCATTCCTTACCTCTATTTGAGCTAACCGGGCCATTTGTGCGCGCACGCACAGAATATGGCGCCTGCGTGACCTCCACTGAACAGTTGGAGCGTCGCAGGGTAGTGGGTGCGCATGTGTTTGGCAGAGCATGTGGCGGTGGTGGATGCCCAGCCCCATCACAGCATACCGATTGCAACAGGATCCGGAACCCACCACTGCATTATACCCTAGCATGAAGGCCTAACTCAAACATAAATTCTAGATAGGGTAAAATTCAATTTCCTCTCCATCCAAAGACATCTCTTTCCTGCAAGCACTATGGTGTATAGCTTGAATGTTCATGTTCCATATCCTTGAAAATTAGATCTATTTACATCTATATGCTTACAGAATGATACCATTACTTGCACCCATGTCATTAGCCAAAAGAAAGTCAAGCTAAAAATTAGATTTGTTTAGTACTTCGATGGAAGACTACCAGACAGTATGATAGACCAGGAAGTTGAAAAATTATTGTGGAAGAAAGTACTAGCAAAATATTTCCATATTGTTGCCAAGAAAACTACAGGACGCATCATAGAGTCAGCAGGAGCTGAGCTCAGTTTGAGTCTTTAAATTATTGAATGTTACTCTTCACTGAAGAGCTCATAGATAATTTATCAATGGCACAAAGAAATATATGCTGAATTTCATAATTTTCCCAAAATATACCTCAACTCTTGACTAGCTTTTTAAAAAAAAAACACCTGATTATACAGGAGTGTTTATATGTATGCAAGTGTACACCCCACACATATACATATGCCTAAATCTTTTCCTTTCTTTTTTATTTTTGCAGAAGTAAGTGTTCATTATAAATATGGTCTGCCTGTGATAACCCTTACATTGCCATCAAGAAAAGAACGTTGCCAGTTTACTATCAAACCAATGCTAACAACTGTGGGCACCTTCTTAAAGGACATAAAGAGAGAAGATAATGCAATTGAAAAGGTAGAAGTCTTCACAACAGGTACTAATGCTGATATCACTTTGAAAATCAAGGTGGTTCCGACTTTTCCCAGGTATTGCAAAATCTAGGAGACTTTATAAATGTTTGAAATCTGCCAAGGTTACATCCTGGCAGGGCACCCACTAAAATGTATCTGCTTCAACCCTCACTGTTGCTAGCTTTTTCTTCACTTTCTTTTCATTTTTCACCCTTTCACTGACTCACCACTAGGAGAAAAAAGGGAGTGCATGAAATAAATGGGAGCTCTGAATAAGACAGTGGAAGGAAATCTACAAGTGGCAAAAAAAGCCTCACTCAGGAACATGTGCGTTTAATGTTAGATGAAATTTAACTTCTTAACTTTGTATGTTATAGATATAATAATAGACCACTTATTATAATGTTTATTACAGAACATTTGTTAGGCAGGAAAATATATTAAATAAGAATATTAGCAATTTATCCTGAAGAAATTAAACAGAATTCGTATGCAGTTATTATTGATTTAACTTTGTTTCATTTTTCTTTTGGGATTAAATGAGACAAATGCTTGCTGTCAAAACAAAGATAAAAAATTTAGGACCCGGCTTACTTAGTTTTTATCTCTTTTTCACTCAAGTTTCATCCACTGTAGAGTGGGTAGAGTAGAGATTAGCTAAAAACAGGTCTACGACTTCAGTCTTCAAGTTCCTAACTTGAATCCAAATGTCTAATTCCAGGCAGAAAATGCTCATTTGCACATTTGCAGGTACAGATGGTAAAGAGAACAGGCAATTTTCAAATCAATACTAGTAGTCTTCAACTTACAATCACAACTGGGATAGGAAAATTTGTTAAATGGTGCAATCATTAAATAAGACATCACATGACCATAACTTTCAACCTTCTCTGATTCCTTCCCCATTGGTTTTGCTTGCCAAAAGCTGCCTGGGAGGATGGCAAACAATAATCATGTGAATGATTATGAGTGTTACCAAGCACTCAGTTCACAATCATATGACTGTGAGACGCTACCAAAGTCATAAATGTGAGGACCAGTTGTAAGTCACTTTCACAGCATTGTAACTTCAAGCGATCACTAAATAAAAGCAGAGCACTTACATTTAATTTTTAGGGATGCAAATATAACTCGGTAGCACAGAACATATTTTATGGAAGTGTGCAAAAAGTTCCAAGCAAAAAAAACCCCAAAATAACTCTGTTCCATTTGTTTGTACTTCAAATAAAGCAGAGGTGTTTTGTCCCTAAAAACATACTAGTGCGGCTTGTCCAAGATCAAAAGACAAATTCCAGTGTAGGCAGACTTCTGTACTGCAGGCTGTCTTCAAGGTTCTTCAGTTGTTTAGCTCCTCCATAGACTCAATCCACCTACTTACTGGATACTTGAATAGCAGTTAGTTATCATCCAAAACCATTAAATGTGTGTCTTGGATAGCTGGATCTAGGGACATATGGCTGAAAACATAACTGCACTTTTTCTCTGCAAAACATCTTTTTGAGCAGAAAAAAAAGGCTATGTTAAATTGGATTCTGTCTCTGTTTAGAAAAGTCCTTGAAAAAACTCCAGAAGAACTTAGATTCTGAAGATAGTAGATATTTGGCAGACCAACTTCACATTGACATTTGTGCACTGAAACCAATTAGTGGCAAGCAAACCTTGTGCTTGCTATCCTGTATTGTCCAGAGTGAAGCAGAACATCATTACCAATTGCAATTTCTTGGTAGAGAGAATTCTAGATGATAAACTCTGAAATGTCCATGAGAGGAGCTGGAAGCGCCTTGGTAGGTGGTTTCTACACGAATATAATAATAGCCAGAAGAAAGTGAGAATGCGGATCTCCTGTTTTCAGCAGCTGGTATTTAGGCTAACTAAACTTGTTGGGATTTCCCCTTATTATCTCTCTTGGCCATCTTGTTCCATCTGCATTGAACAAGAAAGCGTTCATCAACCTGAACAAGAAAGTGTTTTCCAGGGTAGGTGGCATGTTGATAAGCCTTGTGCATGCTTGGATACGGATTTTACAGAGCAACTTATCTTCTTCAAAGAAGGGCTTCCCTTGATGCAATCCCCTAACTTGTATTAGAAGGCTAGCCTCTTATCTCACCTTCCGGATCACTGGCACCCTATACTCACATATAGCTAATGAAAGGCAAGACCTCTAAGGTTATCTGCTTGGGTAGAAGCAGAATGACTGACTCACCTGAACCACTCTGGGTTGATTCATTAGTTCACATCATTTGAATGATGGGGATTGGAGCACCCACAACTGTACCACTTGCATCACAGTGGAATACAACTTCCTCTGTAGTCTCACTCTGATGGTTCTTGGATTACAGACATCACATGCTGCATTCTCTACATGAAAGCAGTTCTAGGCAGCAGACCAGAGGCCCAGTGGAGGAAGATTCAAGTTTTATGCCAATGGGATATCATCAATACACGACATGTCAAGTGAGGGGCTTTTATCCCAAGCTTTTTAGATATTATGCCTACTCATGAATTACTTTGCATGTGTCTCTTATACAGTGCTAGATATCTCCAATTAAAAGATTAAATTGCAAATAGTCAGGAAAAGACTCCTAATAGACGGTCACTTGCACCGAGAAACTAAAAATAAAGAAAACTGGACAATTGGTCTATGTTTGTAAATTTCCTATATTTAAAATGTTGAGTAAAGTTCAGTGTCCATATATTTTCAAGATTCCCCTTATGACACTGGTTGGCAAGAAAGATCTGAATGCATAAAATAATTCTGCACACTATTGTTTTTCTTTGCTTTTCCAAATATTTCTTTCTTATCCTTCAAGACTGTCTGGGAAAAAACCTCAATTGTTGGGCTTCCTCCCCTTAACCAATTTTCTGTTCTGTAGCATCCACTGAAGTTTAACTTTCCAACATGGATGTGCAATACAGTTGGGCATTTTTCCTTCAGCTTCAGTTTCATAACTCTTTTTTTAACTGGTATCTGCAAGGAATTGGTGAGGACAGACTGATGAGATTCCTTCATAGAAGCAATATTAAAACACCTAAATTAAATAGCATTTTAAAAGAACATTAACAGTCAATTAGCATTTGCCAACTTTCAAGTTGGCTTAGAAGTTGAAAGTCCCAAGTTTTACTCAAACTGCATAAATTCTTCTTCTTAATTATACCACAAGGAAAAAGTTGAGTTTTCCTTCAGTAGCCTGGAGCAGAGAAACCAAAATGGGTGATAGCATAAAGGACCTAAAGTTGAACTCATTCCTCTTATTCTGTGAAGCCAATGCATATGTATATGCTATCAGAAAGTCTATTGGTCTTGGAAGAAAGGTGCCATTAATGAAATCCATCATATTATGGATTTCATTAATCATATGGCTGGCATAAAAGCCAATTAATCCAATAAACAATGCCACAGGGAAGATTAAGTAAAGAGCGGGGAACCCCAAACCCTGGTCTGCAGTCTGGTACCGATCTGCAGACCATTGGGAACCAGGTTGCACAAGTGGCAGATGAATGTGCAAAGTTCCAGTTGCGCAAGGGGGGCGCGTGAGGCCAAAACCATAGTCTCCCACCCGCTGCCACCGCTATCAAGCCATGAAGCTGGAAAGATTGGGTACCGCTGGCTTACAGCACTGACTCCAATGAGCATGGTAAGATAATTTAAAACAAATCTATGTAACCTTTTATTACTTTGACTGAAATGCCTTTTCTCTCCTGCAGATGGCAGCAGGATTTCAAATGCGGTGTCAATGGATATTCTGCTAATGAATGATTTTAAACTCATTGTCAACAATGCAGAATATAGTGTACATCCACCACTGAAAGGTACATAACTTCATGACCATCCGGAAATGGAATCTTTAATGGTTATCAGACTATTTAAAATTTAAATCCAGTGAAAGCTAAGCATCTACTCAGAAATTAATTCCACTTTATTTACTGGGACTTCACTCGAAAGAGAAGTTGTATAGGATACGCAGAGAGAAAGTTCCCTGCACATTTTCTGAGCGTATGGATGCTTATAGTAATTGTAATGACACAAGCTTCACTCTTCTTTCAGATAAAATGAGCAAAGAGCATGCCACAGAGCTAGATGACATCAAGTCAACAGTCCATAAGTTATTTGTAGCCCTTCACTTAGAAGAGCACCAGACAAGAAAAGAGAAAGAGCTAATGCAAAAAATGGAACTTCTGAAGGAAAAACTGCTCCCTTTAGAAGAGGTTTGGAAAATTCTTTAATAAATTCAGGTCCTGTGGAAATTGATAATCAGCAAGTTAAATCTTGAACCTGTCCTGTTTCATGAAAACCTAAATCTGAATGTTGATTATTGGTAGGTCACTTCCTTCTATTCGGGACATAGCATATAAGCGATGCTTGAGCAGGGTCCACAGTATTGTCTGGGATTCTACACATCCTCTTCACGACCTGTTTTCCTTGTTACCTTCTGGGAGGAGGTTTCGTGGTATCCAAAGCAGAACATCTAGATTCAGTCACAGTTTTGTTCTTTCTAGCAAGCAATAGCAATAGCACTTAGACTTAAATACCGCTTCATAGTGCTTTTACAGCCCTCTCTAAGCGGTTTACAGAGTCAGCATATTGCCCCCAACAATCTGGGTCCTCATTTTACCCATCTCGGAAGGATGGAAGTCTGTCAACCTTGAGCCAGTAAGATTTGAACAGCCGAACTGCAGCTAGCAGTCAGCTGAAGTAGCCTGCAGTACTGCACTCTAACCACTGCGCCACCTTGGCTCTTGTCTCAATCTTGTGAATTCTCAAGCTTCCTCTTTCCAATATATATTCAAATTGGTCAGTGATTAATATATGTACGTATGAATGTAGCATAGCATGTGCATGTGTTGTGTAAGAGAATGGGTAGACATATACTTTCTTTTGAGAGCAGGCAACAGAATTTCATTTTTTTTAAAAAGTTGTTTATTTTATTTTAATTTCATACATATAATCACAAGTATACCATTACATCTGAACAGAAATAATTTTGTATTGTCCATTATTATATCATTCCCTCGACCCAGAACAGCTATCATTTGCTCTTCTTTCAATACACCATATTTTACCCTATTTCACCGCCATCCTATCTTTTCTCCCTCTCTCCTCCTCCCTACCTCCTTTCTTCCCTCTGTCATCCCTCTCTTCTCTACTTCCCCTTCCTCTCCCCTTCTCTCTCCTCATTCCTCTCCTTTCTGTTCTACTTCTCTCCCTTCTATTTCCCTCTCTCCTCTCTTCCTTCTTGCCTCTACCTTTCTCCTTTCCACTCCTTTCTCCAATTAATTTGCATGGTGTATTCCAGCATCAGAGCACACTTCATTTAATATTGGCTGGTATTGATAACTACATTCCAATAAACTTCTTTCATATTTATAATTTTACCTACATCCTCTTTTTAGTGGTATGTGTATTTCAAAATTCCATTATTTCATCTCCCCCTACCCTCCCAAAAAGCCCATTTTTTGGACAAAGTGTGAGGTGGATTCAGGTTTCCCGCTAAACTTATACTAATTTTACATAGTTATATGTCATTAAGGACCCCAAATTTTTAACTCTCTCATTAGTGCTTCAGTTAACTATTCTGCTTGGGCATATTTTTGATTCCCTCTCCATTTTTCATTTTATATTAATAAAAAAGTTTTTAAAAATCCTATAAGCATCCTCATATGATAACATTGTATTTAATTATATACATATTATTTATCTATATCCAAGTAATCATTTTTTATTTCTGTTACTGCGTAGCATGTAGTGTAGCAAATGTATCAGACTGCCTTTAATTTCCTTTTTGATTTAAATAATGTACATCTCCCTTGCATTTTAATAAATTCTACCAATCTTCCCTGATCTAATAATTTATATTCAATTATCATTGTTAACATCTCAAATTTCTCTCCCCTTAAAACGAGAAAAGGGAGGAGGGGAGGTCTACCTGTTCAATTAATCACATTTGTTCCTGTGAATATTACATACTTATTATTTATCTATAACCAAATAGTCATTTCTTATTCTTCTGTTACTTCATAATATGCAATGTAGCAAATGTATCAGGCTGCATTTAATTTTCTTTTGGTTGAAATCTTTACTGCATCATACCTATTATTCAATTCAGTCACTGCATAAAATACAACAGGTAATGTACCTCTCCCTTATATTCTACACATAAATATCAACCAACTCAAATATGTTAATTTGTATTTGATTATCTTTCTATTGCCATCTTTATTTATTACAACCTTATTTGCTAATTTTTAACTGTTATCTAAAATAACAATCCCTGCGTCACAGATATCTTCTCCACTTAAGAGGAAAAAAACCTACCAGTTCTGTTAACCACACTTATTTCCTGTAAATATCATTACTAATGTTATCTATATATATATAATTCCCTTCTTCCTCTCTCCTATCAACTTTTTCTTTCCTTATCCTTTCCACTTCTTTCTAGTGAGCCTTTTATCCCAGTCTCTAAATTACTTCTTCTTTTTCTTCTTACCCTTTCTGTATCCTCCCTTCCAAATCTTTTTTATCCCTTTTTGCTGTGCCATTCGGTGTGCCCTCATCAAAGTTTTCGTTTGTCTCTTCACCCTATGTCCCTTTATTTCTTTTATTATTAAGCTTTTTCCCCGTGATGTGTTTCCGTTCTTCTTTCTTCTCTGTATCTTTCTGATTGTTTCCCTTTCTTTCTTTCTTACTCCCTTTTCCTTTCTTTGTTAGGACATGCTCCTCCTTTTCCATTTTTCCTGTTACACACCAAGCCCCATGATGTTATTTATCTGTTTTGTTTTTGTCTTCCCTTCTAATACTTTTTCTGTCTTTTCAGCTTTAATGATTCCCGCATATTTCTCATCTCACATATTCCTTCCAGTTCCCAACGTTCCATAATTCCCAATTAACGATTTGCAGCTTTCCCCCTTTAAATTTATATCTTAGTTCATTACAATTTAAAACCCACTATTTCTTCTTATATATCAGTTTTAGTCCAGTTTAGATGTTCCAGTTCCGCTCCAACAAAACAGAAAATTCCCCCTTTCTTCCACGGTTACAGAGGGACAAAGTCAAACCTGTGCAAACAGCCCCTCCCTAGTAGTTCTCACCATGCCACGTCGCCTCAAAGCAGGTGTTTTAAGTTTCGCTTTCTCTGTTTCTCGCCACAGAGTTTAATTTTTAATGTGTGCCCACAATGAAAAAAAAAGTTATCTATCTTAACTAATAGCTGCATTTTTCTAATTGAGATCTACAGAGAATAGCATTATTCTAAACCAGTGCTCGGATGTCTATCCAAGAGTATCTAGAAAAAACAAAGTTGCATCACAGGTCATGTTCTGAAGTAGTTGCTCTTGGTATTAGAATTGAATTTATATGTGAAGCTTTATGCTTAAGAAACCATTCAAATGTATTTGGATGAACTTCAGATTCCAGTTGGGAGTATCAGTTTGAATACAGCAGTTCTAAATACATTTGAGAGGAGCATAATTGAACACTATGGAATGTAACGCAGCTTTTTTTTGTTCCTAGATGAAGGCTAGAATTGCAGCAGATATTGATGGAAAGACTTCTCGCCTTCTTTGGATTGGTTTGGCCTTAATGTCTACTCAGGGGGGAGCCCTGGCTTGGCTCACCTGGTGGGTCTACTCATGGGACATTATGGAACCTGTTACTTACTTTATCACTTACGGAAGTGCCATGGCATTCTATGCGTACTTTGTACTTACTAAGCAGGTAAGGAGGTGATACATACAAACAAAAATCGGTTGCGACTGCTTGAAATTTGAAACATATATACTTACGTGCACAAGGCTTTGAAGTGTTATGCTAAGTATCCTTAAGTTTTCCTTTGAGAGCAGTTGTAGGGTGTTTGTTTCAAAAGTTCTGCAAATTGTTCAGAGTTGATCAGTAAAGATTCCAATGCTTCAGATTCTGCAAGTCTGAAAAATCACCTGCTGTTTATTATAATGTAGCACCTACCTACAGTAATGCAGTTTATGTATCTTGTGGATGTGGTGCAGGAAGGAGTGATTATCTTAGTCTCTTCAGTTGTTCTTCTTTTTTAATTAGAATTAATTAGAATTAATTAATAATACAAAGACATATCAGCCCTTATTCGATTATCTGGGGACACTAATGCTTTAAAGAAAAATAGGCTGCATCAAACAAAAGTCCTGCTATCCCTGTTCCCATTTCCTTCCATGTAAAAATCGCTTCTTCTGTAGTAATCATAATTTGAGGCGATGTCCAGGGCTGGGATTCTACCGGTTCGGGCAAATCGGTAGCTCTGATGATCAGCTGGGAGCAAACCGTTCGCTCCAACAATCAGCTGGGCCCACCCACCTGCCCCTGCGTTTTACTGACCTAGTATATCCTCTCAGCTGAATCGCACGGTAGAGCAGATTGCATCCCCTTAGCTGTTTTCCTCCCCAGCAGTAATGCATAAGGTAAGCTTTCTCAAAACTGTGTATGCAGTGCGTGCCAAGTGCATGTGTGAAGCGTGCGATCACCGAACTGGTTGTTAAACCAGTAGGATCCCACCACTGGCTATGTCAGCCTTACCGTGTAGATCAGACAGGAAACAAAACCAGGTAAATTAATTCTACATTATAAAGCGATATTAATAGAATCTTGCAAACCTGCAAGTAAAATTTCCTGGCTCCTTTGCAACCTAATAAACTAGGGAGGGCGTCTTCTGAGCCTCTTGTAATGCACATTATAGAGCTGAGGGCTCTGCTCTCTCTTATCTGATCATTCCCTAGGGAGCTTCTCTTCGCTCTGTCTCCCAAGATCCTTCACACATTGCCATTACATATTGCCATATCTTGAAAACAATGTTTTCTAGTATTCAAGATACGTTAATTGGAAATAAGGGTTATTTCTACAGAAACCCGATCAAGCAAATCAAACCTTAGTAAATCCTAAGAAACCCTTTCTAAAATTTTGAGATACTAGTATTGAGATATAGTTGAAGTAGAACCCCATAAAATAACATGTTACAAAACACTTTGTGTAACCAAGTTTATAGCCTTGTTGAACGCAATTAGAATTTGGTTTATTACATATCATGATTAAAACATGGTTTAATGAAATATACAGATCCACTTAACGCCTCACGTGTTTCATTTTAAATCCAGGACTGAGCTTGAAAGAGATTTTGTATTCTGCAGTCTTCTATGTGTGAGCCGGGGAAATTTCCTGTATGGTTTATCGATATTCAACCATACAGGAAATCTTATTGAATTAATTTTTTCTTGTTTTTTTTTTTTTACTTGTCATTTTAAGGATTATATTTACCCAGATGCTCGAGACAGGCAATTCCTTCACTATTTTCACCGGAAAGCTAAAAGCCAGAACTTCAATATGATTCTGTATAACAAGTTAAAAGAGGACCTGGAAGAGGTAATTTAATCACATAGATTGCTCTGTCTATCTGCGCTTCAGTATGTTTTGAAAGTCAATTATTTGCAACTACTACTGGCAGTTTTATTTCCTTTTCTTGTGTACAGAAAGCAGTTCAATCTTCTGAAAAGTAAGTTTTTAAATGCATGTTCCTAGTCCTCCAGAAAAAAGGAAAGGAATCATGTTACGTTGTGGGAATCCTCCTAGATCTATCTGTTATAGCAGCTGCAATTAGTCTACTGGGGATGAAAATTTGAAATCTTATAGATTATCTGCTTTGCTGCCTGCAAAAGTGAATAGGATAGTTTAGTATATTGTAAGATGAACCTGCCAATTTACTCAGATCTTCCAATTGATGAAGGATGGCTTGGAGAGGAGCCAGTTACAACATTTGTTCACAAAAAGCAGTTACTAAGCCCAGAAATGGTAATCTAGCTAAAGTGTTACGTCTGTCTTGCACAGATTAATTCAGCTGCTAATAACTGTAGTCAAGGTACCTTTTTCAGGCAGAGAAAATGCCATCCCATGCCACACAGCACATTTACCCTGTGTCAGGACCTGGGAAACAACTGTACATTTAATGCAAAATGATTACAAATGCACAGGTTCTCTTGCTTCCTCAGCACATTCATTCAATGTATATACTTTTGTATAATCATTTTCTTTCTGTTTCCTTTTATTCACTTTTTAAAATATTTTGAAACACGCTAGAGGTAGAGGTAGTTATAGAGATAGTCTATAATCATGAGTAACTATCATATTGCATATTGCAAACCCAATTCAGCATTTTCAATTGATTACAATTCAGTTAATTCTTTCCTATGTTTCTACTTTAGTGAAGAATAGGTCATTGGATATGTATTCTGGCTAAGTAGGTCCAGCATCCATAGATACAAAATAAAATGTATGGAAAAGTTTATTTCAGAGTGTCTTGCTACCTGCTAGCTAAATCAGTTTCCTAATTTTAAAATTAAGTGTAATTGAATTACATTTAAGATCTAAATTCAGGTTATTAAGGTCCCTTGGTTAACAAAATACATAACTGAATAATATAGAATTTGATGGAAACTATTTACAACTATTTAAACTTGTCACTTTTTTTTCCTTTTACACTATCAGGTGGAAGAATCCTTGAAACGACTGAGGAACCCCTTACAATTACAGCTTCCAGTGCAAGAAATTAATGACAAACATTAATTTTAAGTTTCAGCCTGTTGAGTCCCCCCCAAAAAACTCACAAACTGGACATTTTGAACCACTATATTAAAGCTGAATGTACAAAACTTTACAAATAAAACCCCAAATCATACTTTTTGTATATATCATTCCTCCACAATATTTGAGTTTAGAAAGAATAATCATCTTAATCTTGGATGGCCAATCCATTCTTAATAAAACAAGACAATGTTTTTAAAGGATGGTTTTATTCTGGGATTCCGATATTTGAATGTAATTTTCATAATGAGCTAAATAAAAACAGATAGTAGTTTTGGATGTCTTCTGGGTGTTCTGTTTATGATCTTAAGAAAACGTTCCTTTCACACTTGCACAAAATATCTCAATGCTGTAATAAGTTACATATGTAGCATACATAGCACCTGAATGATTTATGAAAACAGGTTTTTCACAGGCACAAATTAATGTAAATGTTTCGGTTAAGTTGCAGTAATCCACAAGTTAGCAGCAGCTTGTAAAACTGAAGAAATCACAATATCATATTGGTCGCATAATTCATTTTTCCAAAATATTAAAGTGGGTGGGGAACATTTACGCAGTACAAACAGATTAAGAAAATGATTCTCACAAGACAATTACTATCTATGTTGAAACAAAAGTATAAAAATTTAGCAATTAGTACAAAATATCCATTATAACATCCATTATGAAATGTAAAACCTAAAGGCAGATAAAGTTTGATTAACTCTTCCTTTATTATCCCAATGTCAAGTCTGAACCTATTTTTAAAATTCCCTGAGCATAGCAGAATAGCTAACTAGTTCAAAGACTGTATAAAAAGTATTTCTGACTGAGTTGTTACACTTCACAGTTGTTTTTTTCCATTTTTAATGCAGAATTTGTATTTCTGTTTGCCATTTCGAGTCCGCAATTGTTGTCTGTGGTTTTTATTGCATGGATCTGCTCATCTAATGATTTTAATTAACCATTTCCTGAAGATCTGAGTTTAAGTAATAGACTATATACTAACTAAACACACATTTTAAATTATCGGTACAATTCTATATGTCTATTCAGAATCAACTCTCATTGAGTTTAATGCAGCATATTTTAGATAAGTGGATATAAAATTGATCTATTTTAACAGTACGGTATTCTTTATGTTTTGATTCCTGCAAAGCACACCACTGCCACAACCTATGTAGCCAAAAATAATAATTACTCCATCATGCTGCTATGATTTGGGGTAAAAGTACAGTTTTTTAGTTAACATTGAAGCAAAGCAAGGGATCTGCTTTTTCCCTATAATAGCAATATTTCTGCTTTTATCTACCCTGCGATGTGATACCTTCCTGTTAACAAGCATCAGTAATTCTGTGAATTCCAGGGAAGTACCATGCTCTTGTATCATCTCACACAGATCTTGAATATACCAAGAACCATATAGAGTCTCCCGGTAGGAATAGAAACCTATTGGAAGAGGGAGGGGGGAGAAAGGATTACATTACTGAGTCAAGAAATTAGCTTTAGTTTTCAATCTGTATTTTACTAAGCAACCAAAAAAATGTTCAGGGGAAAAGTTTTCATTTTTTTAGCTTTTTTCAATGTGCCAATATTCTGACATTTTTGTTACATTTCTAGTATTTTTGCTCGGCAAAAAAAATTTGAGGATTTTTTTACCTGTCCCAAACATCTAACGTCCCCTTTATTAACTATGTTTATATAAGTAGTACTAGCTGATCCACTTCTGCTCTATTTTACTAATAAATACTGCATCTAGTGAAGTCCAATTGTTTTCATGGTGGCCTTTATCACACTGAATAGGGAAGCTGATAAACGGCATTAAGAGAAAGTGTTCCCAATGGCATTCTCTAAAGTGAAGTTAAAAAAGACTGGGAGTTGAAGAAACCTTACTATAGCTGGATTCATTTGGGCGGGCCAAACCACAAATTAATAACACCATTTTAGCCTATTTTGATGTGCGATCCTAGCTGGTATTCATGAATTTGTCATTTAAATATTATCATCTAAGTTGCATTCATAAAGAGAGTATGGGCCAAATAGTCATATTTCTACACTCATTGCAAGCACATGCAACAAGGAAGTATTAGGAAGCTGGCTCTTTACATTGCATGGAAACCTTACATTACAGCTATATTACATTATTTGGTTGTTTGCCCCCTAGAGTTTTGACTAGGTAAAACAGGCGGGCATATAAATTTAATAAAAATAAATCCCTAAAGATTTATTTCTTGTAGGTATTTAGTTTGCTATGTAGACAAGGATAGTTAATATTTGCTCTGCTGTGATGGAAATATGGAAAGCTGACACCACCCTGATGGGAAAGAAGTTCCAGTTGTGATTTACATAATGATAAATGCGCTACCACTTCTTGCAGATTCAATTTCTATCTGCCATTTTTTATTTACTGATTAGTTTTAGTGAGTTTTGTTTATATTACCTTTTTTTTAAAATACAAAAGGACTTGATTGTCAGTAGCTATTCAACGTATAGCATGAATAACCAATAAATAAAACATCAAAACAGCTTTTAAGGAACTATTACTTGACGACGAGGATAAAAAAAAAATTTCTTGTAGGACAGGGGTGTGAAACGCGTATCGTCATGTTATGTGATGACGTATCGCGACTTTTCCCTTTTACTAAAATGGGGTGGGTGTGGCCAGCACGTGACGCATCCGGTCCATGGGCCACTGAGTTTGACAGCCCTGTTCTAGGATAACATTTTTTTTACCTTCTGCCACAGAATAACACATGAGGAAATCAGCACCAGCAGGTAAAGAATAAACTGCAGCAGCGTCAACTTCGGTTTCATTGACAAGTGAGCGGTCTGTAACGCTACCAACCGGATCGTTAGGAAAGACCGGATCATCACTTTTTTCTCCTCTGCATGCCTAAAATTGGAGATAAAAAACTGCTAGAAATGAAATCCCACATCTGGAATCACTTCTGAAATATCAACCATCCATTGCAGATACAGAAAAGTCGAATATATAATGCCTTTATTTATGCCCTGCTATAGATCTAGTGGTGATCTAGATTTTCTTTTTTTAAGGTGAAGACTATTCTTATACAAGAAGTGCCAGAATCACCTTAAATTGTGTTTATGTCTTATGTAACATAAACACAATTTAAGGTGATTCTGGCACTTCTGCCACCCACCCATTTTCCCACTACAAATTGCCAGTCATAGACACAAATTTTTACACACATTGATGGTAAATCCTCAGGGAAGTTCCTTAAATTACATAGGTGTAAATATATGGAAGTATATCACATTTTGACTAAATGCACCAAATGTTACACTTTATGTTTGCATTTTTTTGCATTTTAAAGTGATGCTTTTAATATATGGCAGTCTTAATTTTTCTTTTTCAACATGATTGATTTTAATCCTATATTATAAACGCATCTCACCTGAATTATGAATATTTTTGGCTTTCCTATCAGACTAGGGCATTCATCACCTCTGAACATATCGGTCAGATCCTGTATCTTTATTTTACCATCATAAGCGTAAACTTTGTTATTTTTTCCATGGCTCAGGAAAACGCACATAAAGCAATCGGCATCGGCATGCTGCTCTTTGGACGCTACAAAAATAATGACACAATTTATCTCCACAGAGAAATTACTTCTATATTGGTGGCTATAAAACAGTGAGGTATAAACTTCCTTTAGCTTTCTTTCGACATAAATCAAATCAATCCAGTTCTCCCACATTCTAAACAAATAGTTACTTTTATTCCAAGCTGGATTTAGAAATTCAAAAATCAATCAACACTCCATTACTTACTGCATCATTAAAACCATCTCATCAGATGCCATGATTGCATACTTTTGAGACCTTACAGTCTCTGGTGGTTTTTCTGCTTCCTGTAGCAGATAACAGCAAAGACATTTTAAAGGCTTATTTTCCACCTTATTTTCTAAAAATTAGAAATGGGAAAATGGGAAATGAAAACCTTCAGAAAACAAATATGCTGAATTTCCTCCTAACCACCTTGTTCCGGGCCAGTTTCCCGAAGTAAATTCTCTGAACTGTTGGTGATCTAGAGTGATCCAGTCATGTCATTCCACGCGAAACAGGCTTATTCTCCTGTGTGCTGCTCGGGGAATCCAATCATGGGTTAACTTTGTCCATTAGCCTAGAGACTGAGTATGTAAATTTTGACCACGCCTCCTCTGACTGGACTGAGCCAGTTTTTTTACTCAGTCCAGCCTAACGAGACGTCTCCCAATTCTCTCTTGACTAATTGACAAATTTCTCATCGTTTTCATTGGATTCAGCGGTCACTCTCAACCTTCGATGGATTTTTAACTCTCGGAGGTGGAGGCGGCAGTTTATTGCCAGCCCAATTTCCTCATTGTTGGAGCCTTCCCTCCAATCGGGGATTGGGAGCTCTGCAGACTCATCGTGCCGGGTGATTAAGCCGGCAATTCCGAAAGCGACTTTGGAAGCCTTTGTTCCTCGATTGCTTGGGCGCGTTCTGGGCTGGTGCGCTGCCCTGCGCCGTTTCGCGCTGGGTAGAACTTGCCTATGTGGCGCGGTCAGTTCCCAGGCATGCTGCCTTGCCATGCGGCTCTTTCTTCCTCTGAGTGGAGCGGCAGCCGTGCGGGGCTGCGAACTTGCTGGCCGTTTGGTTCCCTCCTCGCCGTTAGCGGTTTAAATTTCGCGCTCTCAGTGCCGGTCGCCATTTTGAATAGGGACTTTGCGCACACGATGGAATTGGACGGAAGAGGCGTGGCAAGCTATTTCGTGCGCTGGAGTCTGCGCTGTTCCGGTAATCCTCCCTTTTCCCTCACTTGCGGTTGCTGACTCAGGGAAGAGGTTGCTTTCACCTTAGCCTCTGCTTTCACGTGGCGACTTGGCAGTGGTGCGCAATTCGTGACCCTCTTCATTGAGCGTGATTGAGCTTTTTCAAATACTTTACCCTACCATGGCAGACCAATCAGTAGCTAAAGGTACTGTAGAGCCCATCTGTGAACCCCGTTCCCCTGGCGAGGGGGGGCTAGCCCAAGGCCCGGTAAGGCCGCTACCAGGGCCTCCAGCAATAGGCCTCGGGCCTCATCCACCGCCCGGGACAAGGCTCACAAGCGCAAAGATAAGGCCAAGGTAACATCAAAGGCATCTGGGGCTCCCAGTTGCCCACCCCCGGCTCTGATTCCACAAAGTGTTTCACCGGTGCGCGTTAATGAGCAGGGTTGGTCTCCTGATATCCAGCTGCCCCGGGCACCACTCCCTGAGGAAGGGGTTTTTGGGCCTCAATCTCCCCCAATTATTTCAGAGGCTAGTGGGGCTTCAATTCGTTCGCCCTCACGTGCTGGGCCTTCTGCCACATTCACTCCTACAGCTGCAGGCCTCAGGCCTATGGAGGGCCAGGATTTAGGCCTTCCTTCTGATTTGTACCACATGATATTTGAGGCCATCTCTAGGGGAGTGGATGCAGAGTTCCTTCGCAGAGCCCAGGCTCCTAGGCCCATTGCGGCCTACTCTGGCCCAGTTTCCCAGGTAGTGCAAGGGGATTCTTCTCTATTCCAGACAGACCCTCCTTCGCCTCTGCCCTCAGTATTTAGTGACGAATCAGCCTTAGTGGAGGAAGGTGAAGTTATAGATAGGGAATTTTCCGATGATGAAGACCTGTCCCGGGACCAGCCTACTGCCCCTGGTCTGTTCCGGCATGCTCTTTTCAAGTCCTTACTGTATAAGGTTAAGACCACCACCCACATGGGGGAGGCAGCATCTAAGGAGAGCACAGCTGTAGGCTTAGATGCCACTGAACACCTCTTTGCAGGATATTATTCCCTCTCCCAAGCTTTTTCTTGATTTGATTCAAAAGCAGTGGGATCAACCGACTGCGGTTACCCTACCCGGCAATGGGGATAGGAAATTGTACACTTCTACTCCAGAATTGGAAGGTCTTCTCCAGTTCCCCACCGTAGATGCCCCTATTGCTGCCCTCGCCTCGCCAGTATTAATTCCATCAGAAATTTCGGAGGGCTTGAATGCAGAGGATCGTAAGGCCGAGACAGTCATTCGCAAGACCCATCAGGCTGCGGTCTGGGCTTTACGCTCGGCTACCGCGGCGTCCTTCTTCAGTAGGACTTCCTTGGTCTGGCTTAAGCAGTTACAGAGTAGGCTCGCCCCTGAGGAAATGCGCCTTCATCAAGATATCACCAAATTGATGGTGGCCTTGGAGTTTTCGGCGGATGCCACTCTTAGTGCAGCAAAATTTGCCTCTCGAGCTGTAGTCTCTAATGTTGCATCTCGGTGTTTGCTATGGCTCTGCCATTGACAAGCTGATGTCAAGTCCAAGTGGTGCCTTGCGTCCACGCCCTTCAAGGGCGGAGCCTTGTTTGGATCTGTTCTGGATCCCATCCTCATTGAAACCAGGGATAAACGTAAGGTTCTCCCTTCTACTAGTGGTTGCGCCAATAGGAGGCAACAGCCTTACAATAGGCAACAGCATTTTTGAGCTGGGGACTCGGGATTCGCCCCTGCTTCCTATGCTCCCAACTGCAACAGGGGTTTTTCTCAGTCCCAGGATCGCGGCCAGGACCCCGCGGGGGCCAGGGATAGGGGCCGCCAGCAGAACCAGGCGCAGTCTCAGGCTAGGAGGCCATTTCGTGGAGCAGGCAACCGGTCCTTTAGGAGGTACCGGTGACTTGCAGGGGGGAGAACCCATAGGAGGGCGTCTCCTGGCCTTTGCTCATCAGTGGGCGGAGATCACGTCCGACGCCTGGGCCCTTCAGGTCGTGACGCTGGGCCTCACTCTAGAATTTCTCTCCATCTCCCCGAGACAGTTCATCAAGTGCCCCGTACCCAGGTGCCTGACAAAACAGCACCTCATGGACGCCGAGATACACTACCTTCTCACCATCAGGGCCATAGAACAGGTACCAAGGGGACAGGAAGGGCTAGGGTTTTACTTCATCTTGTTCCTAGTACCCAAGAACTCCGGGGAATGGAGGGCCATCCTAGATTTGAAAAGGCTCAATCGGTACATCAAGTACCAAAAATTCAAAATGCAATCTCTCAAAAGCATATTGGCCTCCATCCGCCAAGGCGATATGATGACATCAGTCGACATCAAAGAGGCGTACCTCCATGTGCCCATCCATCCGGCACATCGGAGGTTTCTACATTTCCAGTTCAACGGCCGCCACTTTCAGTACCGGGCCTTGCCTTTTGGCCTGTCTTCGGCTCCACACATGTTCACCAAGCTTCTGGCAGTGGTGGTGGCTTCCCTTTGCTTGATCCCAATAAGTGTCAATTGTTATTTGGACGATATATTGGTTCTGTCCCCATCTCGAAACCAGGCCCTGCGGGATCTGCAAGTCACGATGGACTCACTGCGCAGTCATGGCTTCGTCCTAGACTCCTTTCAGTCTGGATTTAGGCCTGGATACAGCACAGAAACTGCTTTGGTCACACTGACTGATGATCTCTGGAGAGCCAGGGACGGGGGTCATGCCTCCGTCCTAGTGCTCCTTGACCTCTCAGCGGCCTTCGATACCATCGACCATGGTATCCTTCTGCGACAATTATGTGAGGTGGGGGTGGGAGGCACCGTCCTTCGGTGGTTCTCCTCTTACCTCTCGGATAGGTCGCAGTCGGTGTTAGTTGGAGGGCAGAGAGGCCCCTGAAGTATGGGGTGCCGCAGGGTTCGGTCCTGTCCCCCCTCCTGTTCAACATCTACATGAAGTCGCTGGGTGAGATCATTCGACGGCACGGGATGAAATACCACCAGTATGCAGACGATACACAGTTGTATATGTCCGCCCCGTGCTAACTCAATGAAGCGGTTGACATGTTTGTATTCCCCCCCCTTACTTTGGTTTGTGAGCCGCCCTGAGTCCCTCTGGGAATAGGGTGGCATAGAAATGCAATAAATCAAATCAAATCAAAGTCCTCAACCTTCCCAAGTCATTTGCGGCCAACCACGTCACTACTCCACCTGGGAACCATCATCAATTCAGTGACATGCGAAGTTTCCCTATCTCCGGAAAGGCGGCAGAGCATCCAACACCTGGCAAATTAGGTATTGTCTCAAAGGTTTTTGCCACTGGCAACGCTGTCCAAATTGCTGGGAAAGATGATCTCCTGTATCAACGTGGTTCCCTGGGCCAGGATCCATACGCGCCCACTCCAATGGTTCCTGCTTCCCTTCCAGAGGGCGCACACCAGTCACTCCCAGATCAAGGTTCGGCTTCCACACAAGCCTCTCAGATCCCTTCGATGGTGGATGTCCTCCAGGCTCCTCCAGGGGTGTCCCTTCAAGGAACCAGAATGCATCCAGGTCACAATGGATGCCAGCCTATTTGGATGGGGAGCCCCTGCCCTGAACTGAGTGGCTCAAGGGCGATGGTCGGGACAGGAACTATCGAACAGCATAAATTGGCTGGAGTTCCGCGCCATCTACCTAGCCCACCTGGAGTTCCGGGACATTGTGACACACAACCAGAACCAAAATCAATGTATTGATTTTGACCGACAACGTTGCCTCCAAGTCTCATGTCAACCACCAAGGGGGCACCCACTCCAGGGCCCTGATGCAGGAGGCGGAGAGGTTACACCACTGGGCGGAGGCCAGGCTCTTGTCGATTCGGGCGGAGCACATCTCGGGTGTGGCCAACATGCAGGCGGATTGGCTGAGCAGAGCCACCGTGGATCAAGGGGAGTGGCAGCTCCACCCCATTCTCTTCCAGGAACTCTCGCCGATTCGGCCGTCCCGAAGTAGACCTGTTTGTGCAACCACACAACACACAACTACTGCGATTTTACACCAGGTACCAGACTCCTGGAGCGGAGAGGGTGGATGCTCTATGCAGTCCATGGCTGGCCGGTCTCCTCTATGCTTTCCCTCCTCTCCCGATCCTCCCATCAGTCATCCAGAAGATCTTGACGGAACAGGCGGAGGTGCTGCTAGACGCTCCGATGTAATCCAGATGGCCCTGGTACGCAGACCTCGTCCACCTGTCGGTTTCACATCCGTGGAGGATTCCGGACGATCAGATCCAGCTCAACCAGGGGGCTCTCATCCACCCGAACCCCCAGCTCCTGCAGTTAGCCATGCGGCACGTGAGTGGGCTATTCTAACCGCACTTCACTATTCAAGAGAAGTTATTGACACTATACAAGCGGCTCGACGTCCATCCACTACTCTATATACGAGGCCACATGGCAGGCATTCTGTAGGTGGTGTCCGCCGCTCCGGGGCCGACCCCATCAAGGCTTCGGTGCCTCAGGTCTTAGACTTTTTGCAATCCGGTCTCAATAAAGGTCTGGCACCCAACACACTTCGTCGACAGGTCACCGCCTTATCCACGGTGATTTGAGGCGGTCAGGGCCGTTCCTTGTCCCAACACTCATGGGTCAAGACCTTTCTGAAAGGCACCTCTAACTTGCGACTGCCGACGGTGCATCGTTATCCCACCTGGGACTTGACCTTGGTCCTCAGAGCTCTCATATCTGCTCCCTTTGAGCCCATTCATTCCATCAGCCTTTGGTTACTGTCGCTCAAGACTGTGTTCCTGGTGGCCATTACATCGGCCAGGAGGGTGTCGGAGTTGGCTGCGCTTTCTGTTCGGGCGGATCTTTGCATTTTCCATCCAAACAGAGTGGTGCTTCGTTTGGACCCGACTTTCCTCCCTAAGATCAACACGTTGTTTCACAGGGCTCAGGAGCTCGTCCTCCCGGACTTTTGTCCGCATCCTTCACATCCTCAGGAGCACCAGTGGCACCATTTGTATGTTCATAGGATCTTCTGGCATTATGTGAAGCGCATGGCATCGTTCAGGAGGTCGGAGGCGCTGTTCGTTTCATTCCAGCCGTCGTCCATTGGACAGAAGGTGTCTTCCCACACCATCGATGGTTGAAGGCGTGTATTGCATTGGCGTACGACAGTCACTCCCGGCTGGTTCCCAGGCGTATTACTCCTCACTCTACCAGGAGTGCGGCCACCACAGCGGCCTGGGCTACGCAAGCCTCAGTGGAAGAGATTTGCAGGGTGGCCACCTGGGCGTCACCTTTGCCATTTATTCGACACTACAAGATTGACGTGGAGGCCTCGGCTGAGGCCTCCTTTGGGCGGAGAGTGTTGCAAAGGGTCCTTTCTTCTGCGGAGGAGCCTGACCAGCCTAGCTCCTGCCCTGGGAATTAATTGCTTTGGCATGTCCCATGATTGGATTCCCCGAGCAGCACACAGGAGAATGACCGTTGACTTACCCGAACGGTCCTTCTATGGGTGCTGCGAGGAGAATCAAAACCCGCCCACGGCTTCGGCTGATCAGGGCTCCACCTTGACTTTGACTCTATGACTAACCTTTCCTTTTTTCCCCCTGAATGGACTTTCTGGACGTGACCTTAGTACCTGTGTTGCCTATGGCATGAGTGACATTGACATACATCTTTTATCAGCTGACTTCGTGCAAAACTGACTCGGTCCAGTCAGAGGAGGCGTGGTCAAAATTTACATACTCAGTCTCTAGGCTAATGGACAAAGTTAACCCATGATTGGATTCTCCTCGCAGCACCCATAGAAGGACCGTTCAGGTAAGTCAACAGTCATTTTGATTATAATGTGACCAAAACAGTTCAAATTATTTCCAGTTTAACATAATTTACTTCCATAAACCACTGAATTATTGGAATAGCATAATCTGGAGAAGATTCAAGGTGATTTGGAAGACGAACAGAATGCTCTCGAATTTTCCAGAACATTCTGTTTCTCAACTGGTGAATTTTGTATATCTACCCCTAAACTAAATTAGCTATAAAATTGTTAAGTTTTAAGTTTTTAAAATGAAAAAATCACAATCTAAAAACAACATTTTTTTATAAAAACTTAAAATGTCAACCCTGCCTTATCAACATAAACATATACCATATTTTTTGGAGTATAAGATATACCCGATAGACGCACCAAGATTTTGAAGAGGCAAATTTTTTTAAAAGAGATTTTGCACACTGCAAACCTCCCGAAAATGGGCCCTTTTTTCAAAAAGGGCCTGCATAGCCTTCAGGAGGCTTATAGAGTGCTCCTGGTGGCCAGAGGGGGGGAGGGGAACAAGCAAAAAATTGCAGTTTTTCACTATTTTTGCTCTCCCCAGCCCGCAGGAGCACTCTGGAAGCCTAAAGGCTATGCATGGCCGTTTTTGCAAAGGGGGTTTCGGAAGCCAAAAATGCTGCATTCTGTGTATAAGACGCACCCAGATTTTCACACTCTTTTGAAGGAAAAAGATGGATCTTATTCACTGAAAAATACGGTAATTCAATAGTTAATAACAAACATGATTGAAGGAATGTGAATAGTTTTAACAGACCAGACCTGGGAGGGGAAAAAAAAAACATAGCAAGTAAGCAGATCTTTCTCTCTGGATGGCTCTCCCACAGTTCAATAAATTAAATCTTAACCAGGATTATTTTCTTCACTAGGAACATTAATATTAAATTTTTTAACAATAAAATATAACTGCTAGCCAAGCATCTACAGCAAATAAACTTACTTTACCTACCATTAGAAATTTTTTCCTTTATTTCTTTTTTCCTAAGGTCATCAAAACATCTCACTTCAAATCCAAGTTCAGTCAACCTATTTTAAACAGAACAATATTTCACTCTAGGATCATGTCCATATATTATTAATAACCACATATTAATATTTAGATCTCTGGGAGGATGCAACATTATCTAACCAGTCAGCTTTAGAAATTTACCGAAACATCACTTTCCACATTCTTATGCTAGGAGTAGTCTAGAAAAAAGAGGAATCTACCTTTTCAGTCCACAGAATCAGATTGGGTTTTAAATTAAAACATAAATGCAACTAAAACACACTTAACTATATTAAGAAGATACAATACTTAATATCAGTAATATTCTCTCTGTAACCTTTAAAAAAAAACCCAACTTTTAAAATCTGTACTTCTTGACATTTAGGATTAGAATAATATTTTGTGAAAAGAATTCTACAAGTTGGGTCTTTCATTGCCTTATTCACCCGCCTAATATCTCAGCATGCGAGCTTCTGAAACATTGACCAGGAATAAAGACGTGATATTTCACACAACTTGTGCTCATGTCCTGATTTATAAGTTTTACAACCAATAATGAAATTGCACAACTATTCACACTGTTCTAATAAAATAAATAGCATTCATATAGATATTTAGCATCAGCCTATAATACTGTAAATCAGAGGTATGTTTGAGATTGCTTCAATGTTTTCTAGTAATCCTCCATTGCAAAAGCCATTCTTTATCATAAAGACATACTGTTTCTGCTTCATTTCTCCTCCATTGCTCGATTATCCTTAGAATGTGAAGTCACAGAAAGAGAAGTTGGGTGTGTTCCATAGGCCATTTTTAATCTATTTAATACACGCTGATAACCCGGCATTGTCCGGGTACTTATTTATAGGGGGAAAATGTGCAGACCAAATGTAATTTCTAATGTTGGATTTTCCTCCTTACCAGAGGGAGCCCCCTTGTGGAGTACTGTGAAGTCGTTACTATGTCAATTCCACTGCACTGTACAGTAGAAGCCAGTACGACACAACAGTCTGTATCTTAACAGAGCACAAATCCTGAGGGGTGTTAGGGCTGTCTAGGCCCCAGTGTTTTTCTCCAGAGGGTAAGTCATCTGTGTACCAATTTTGGTTGAAATTGCTTGAGGCATTCCAGAGTTACGCTGGAACAAACACACACACAACTGTTTTCATATATTGCCATAAGCAATAGAGTCCAAGTTAAAAAAAAAAACCACAGCTGGGTTCTGTCAGACATGTGAACATAGGGTTGATTCTGCAGATGAAAACTCTGAAACAAACTCTAACCATCTTTTTTCAGTGCTGTTGCAACTTCAAATGGTCACTAAATGAATGGTTGTAAGTCAAGGACTATCTGTACAGATGAGGCTTTTCTGTCTGATCTTGCTTTGTGGTGGAAAATGTCAACTTCAGTTTAGGATTGCCATTTATTTCGGTAAGTATATTAATTGAAGTTATTTTGCTGGTAATTAAAGGGATGGGACTTAATTTATTGAATAACTGAGAATCAGAAATCTGTTGCAAATCAGCCAAAGAACAACTATCTTGATTGATGCCAAAGCCATTCCTGTTATAAAACTTGCAAAATTCTTTACCTATATCCTAAAAATCTGAAAGTCTGCATTACCTCAGCATACATGGAATACTTTCTCCCTCACACACAATTTCTTAAAAAATGGAAGTAGTTTTTGAAAAGTCATTGGATTTGTCTTCTTCAGTGTAAAAGAAAATATGTCGAACAACAATGATTTCTTTACCTGCGGTTCAGATTATCTTGGTCAACATGAGTACCACGTCTTTCTGGTAACTCCAAGCACTTGCAAAACCTCTCATGATTGAAGATCAAAGCAAGTCCTCTTCTCTTGTGTTTCATTTTGTATTCCACAGATGGATCAAATAGGCTGGTCCTGCAAAAAAAAAAAAAGGTAGCCCAGTTTTATAAACGTAGGTCTTTCTCGTTCATATAAACACAACTGTATGTTGAAGCATGTCAGTGGTTAGGAGTCAAAGAACTGTACAATTAGTGCAAATCTTATATAATTTAATTTGATTATAAGAAGGATATCCTTCATCGGTATAGGTACATTTTTGGTACCTATCTATCTACCCACCTACCTACCAATCATACTATTCCCATTTATGATAAGCAGCATTATACAGAGTACAAAAAGGCAAAAGGAATATTAAGCCAAAGAAATTAAAGAAAACAAAAAGTACTACAGTTAAAACTACATCATATCCACACAATTCATTATAACTTTTCATACCTTTCTGTCCTTGGAAACTATGCTTCTTTCTACCATGTTCTTATTTTGTTTCACATGTAGTCTTTTACTCTTTAACTTTGCCAATTGCCTCTTTTTAGGATCGTAACTCCATGCAACCATGGTTTTCTTAGTCTTTTTATGATTTCCTTCCTGTATTTGTTTAGTGATTTGATTTAAGGTGGTTAAAGATGGATTTAAATATTAGTCTCTATGATCTTGGTCC